>NC_072488.1:61123425-61451007 GCF_027574615.1 Eptesicus fuscus
TGGGCCTCCTCCCTCGTTCCTATCCTCCGTACCAACCCAGCACCGTCACAGAGTAGGCTGCCAACACCCACTCGGCCTGGGGATCATGACGAAGCCCCGGTCAGCACTAACCAGTCCTTCCTCGCCCACGACCACCTTAGCGGGTCTATTTGCCCAACAGGGAACTGCTGGATTCCCAAAAGCACTTCTCTCGGCGGCATGGAGAGACTCACTCTCACAGCTCCTGGGTGTCCAGCGAGGACAGCCAAGGTGGCACGGCCCAGGTCCTGGCAGGCAGGACAAGCCTGATTTCTGGCGGTATCCCACTTGGTAAGGGCTTTGCAGTGCACGACCTGCTGTGGTTATTGCCCTATTCCTATGGGAGAATATGTATTGTGCTTCCCATGTTATGGAGGAGGAAACAGACTCTGAGATATTACAATTTGCTGGAGGTCACACGGCATGACAAGGGCAATATATGCCCAAAGTTGGGCTCAAAATTGGTGTTACAGTGTAATGACATTTTCATTCATCTACTCAACAAATATTTATTGAGGGCCTACTATGTGCCCGGTCACGCAGAGACAGGCATGGAGGGGGCTGGTACCCACTCTACCTCACAAGGAAGGTGCCAGGAATGTAATTATGTGTGGCAGGTGCCGCAGCAGAGGAAGTACATTTATTAAATATTGTGCCACATATTTTGCCAGAGGCTGGGAATAAACTTAAATGAACACATCTGTGCCCAGCCCTGCCTTTGGGGACCTGTTGCAGCTCACCTTCCACGTCTGCCTTCTCATCTGCTCACTGTTCCCAGGGCACAGGGGACGCTCACGGGCAGGAGCACGGGCAGGCGCCTCTGAGTGCCCCCGTCAGGCCGCGACAACCAAGGGCTCATACAAAAACACAGGGCCGGGCACATCCCAGCGTGTTCAGCGACCCGCCAGTGGTGGGTCAGGCTGGGCGAGCAGTGGGAGGGGAGAGGAGGTCGCGTGGCTGGGACACTGGCAGAGGTCCACGCATAGACAGCTGGCAGGAAATGCATGCTTTGAGCCTCTGTTACAAATGTACACTAAAGAATTAGCTTTAAAAAAATTAAGGCATTCTGCCTGCTTGGGAGTAGCTCACCTTTGTATGAAATTTATGAATGTTAGGGGGAGTCCTCCGAATAGTAAGGCAAACAAACAAGATAGCTATAGTACTACTTCCCACCACTTACTACTTCTTGCATCCTGGGCATACAGGATGCTGTTTAATTTCTGCCATCACTCTGTGAGGTGGATAGCACATAGAGGAAGAAGCTGACAGGCCCAAGGGATCACAGCTGGTAGGTGGCAGAGGCAGAATTCAAACCCAGGTCCTTCTGACGTCAGAGCCTCTTAACCACCAGATGTACCACCCTGCACGGAGGCAATGGCTTCGGGGCAGCGGGCGCGTGGAATGAATTCTGCCTAAGAGAGGAGGGACAAGGAGGGGCTTTTAGCGTCTATGGGGATTTGCTAGACAGCCAATGGAAGCCGCCCCCAAGGAGGAAATAGCACGGGACGAGGCCGAGTGGCCTAAAGTAGGCTGGGTGTTCAGGAAATCGCCAGTGGTGTGGTATTGTTGGGTGCTGCAGAGGGAAGTAGTGAGCGTGACAGGAGATCATGTCGAGGAGGCAGAGCTCTACCTTCAAGCATACCATCTACCCAGCGATTGAAATTTGGGACTTGGGACTGAGTGCATGCAATGTGATCACTTTTGCAGTCTCTTATAAAGAACATTTAGAGGCATTTTGGAAAATGCTCTGGATGTTGCACCTGAGAGATGATTTTGGAGATCAAACATGTCCTTATTTCCTATTGTGCAACCCCCTCAGTAAAGAAGTCTTCACCACATACTCCCAATGGGTGTATGATTACTCACAAATTATCACAATACAATTACATTCATACATTATGTGCATTAAGATATACACAAAACGAAAACACTAAAAATCTGGTATAAAGTCCTGGCCAGTGTGGTTCAGTTAGCTGAGTGTTGCGGGTTCATTCCCCAATAGTGGGTGTGCAGGAGGCAGACAATCAATGTTTTGCTCTCATATTGATGTTTCTCTCCCTCTCCCTTCCTCTCCTTTAAAAAAATCAATAAAAATTTTTTTTCCAGCCCTAGTCGGCGTGGCTCAGTGGATAGAGCGTCGGCCTGTGAACTGAAGGGTTGCAGGTTCAATTCCGGTCAAGGGCATATGCCTGGGTTGCGGGCTCAATCCCCAGTAGGGGGCATGCAGGAGGCAGCCGATCAATTATTCTCTCTCATCATTGATGTTTCTATCTCTCTCTCTCCCTCTTCCTTCCTCTCTGAAATCAATAAAAATATATTTAAAAAAATTTTTTTTAAAAAAAACTATCTTAAAAATAAATAAAATTAAAATATGACCTAAAAATACCAGTAAATGTGAGTCTTGGGACTAGATGGAGGTGGTGGTTGCACAACATTGTGAGTATATTTAATACCACTGGATTATACATTTTAAATGATTAATGGTTAATTTTATGTTCTGAAAACATTATCGTCAGTAAAAATAAACCAGTAAGCATATGTAGATGTCCCAGTCTCCTTCCCATACCTGGGTGCACTTTTTGCAGCCTTGGGTGCTCACGCCCCTTGGTGGCCTAGGCAGTGACGGGGCCTGGCCTCGGGGCCTGGCTGTGGGAAAGGAGAGAGAAAGGCTTGGCACCTGGGGTACGAGGTAGCATCCACAGGACGCGGTTGAGAAGTGTGCGCGCCAGGGAAGAAGGCAGGCCAGAGGAGTAAGAAAGGTTTTTCCCCTTGCCTCGGACCCGAGGCGGCCATGCCTAGGGTACCTTCTCTGTGGGTGGCAGGGGACTGGGTGGGGTTGTTCCTAGGGTGTCAGATGTGAATCAGCCTGAGGATACAGATGGTAGGTCCTGCTTGGACGAGGGTACCTGAGGGTCAAACCTGAAGAAGCCGTATCAGCCGAGCAAAGCGAGAGGCCAGAAGGAGTGAAGCTCAGAGTGAGGAACAGGGGCAAGTTGGAAAGAGGCAGAAGGCTCTCACAGGCCACCTGGAACGCGTGAGCGAGGGGATGACAGCTGGGCTCCACTTCGGCCTGTTCACCTGAGAGCCTGGGGGACAGCCCGGGGAGCAGCAGGGGCTTGTGACAATGTAGACGTGGGCTTGGGAAGCAGCTGTGGAGAGCAGCAAAGGCCCCGTGGAGCAGGAGCCACTGGACTGAGAGTGGAGCCCGGGGCAAAGACAGGAACGCAGACATTGGCAGAGGAACGGAGGCCTGACAGTGAGAGGGGTCACCTGACCACACCCAGGGGATCGTGCATTCATGGGGCCGAAGGGGATGTTCCCGAAGGAAAGGAGGGGTCCCTGGTGTGAGACACTGCAGGGGGACAGAGGAGACAGGAGCTGGAAAAGCGGCCACTGGTGAGCTCCCTGGTGCCATCAGCGAAAGCAGTTCCAGGGGTGATGGGTTGGATGTGGGGTCAGAAACCCCGCTGCTGAGAGTTGACTAGTGAATGGAGATGAGGAGGTAGAAACCCCCCCAGAAGCACAGCCCAGGTTCGTGGGATTTCTCATTAGTGCTTCTTCTCCTCTCCTGGTGCATCTTTGTTCTAGAAAGTTCTAGAAGACATGATCTTACAGAGGAGAATACGGCTTTGGTTCTGGCCTCTTGGATGTCTGGGCAGTTTAGGGAACCAGCAGAGTTTTGGACAAGCTAAGTGTGCATGTAACTCAGCACCCCTGGCAACAAGGCTCTCTGGACGGGGTTCTGTTCAGGAGGCTGTGGAGAGTGAGGAGAGGCACAGCACAGAGAGCGCCTGCTAGGCTTCCCGGGGCTCCCCCGGCCACATTCTGCTGGTTTGTGTCAGGTGGTCCCCAGCGTGAGGCCCCGGCCCCCACTTCCAGCCTCCTGGTAGACCTCGCCCTGCAGTGGGTGAGAGGCGGGCAGCTGGTGTCTGGAGGGGAGATGCCATTGGCTGATTCCGTCACTCGCCTCCACACTTTCACATCCTCTACCAACACCTGCAGCCTGGAGTCCTGACCACACACGCTCTTCCTGTTTATGCAGAGAGTGCCATTCAGAAAGCTGCCAGGGAGCAGGGAGCGCCACACTCAGCCTCAGAAGAAAGAAGTTGAATTACTTATTTGGCAGAGAAAGAAAACGAGCGTGTGAGCCAAGAGGTAAGATCGAGCCAGAGAGCAGCGGGTCCTCTGGGTTGCTGGGGGTGGAAAGAGGTCACCCTTACTGTAGGCCCTTCAGGAGGGCGTGTGGGCAGCCTGGCCCGGGGCCTCCGGCCTGGGCGGCCAGGAGCACGCCAGGCTGCTCCCCAGAGATCATTCAGCCTCTGGTCAATGGCTAGGCACCCCGGGGAGGCAGACGTGGAATGTGATAAAAAAAAAAAAAATACCAGACTGCATGGGGTGTAGCATGGAATGAATATGCATGTAATGACTATGTAGATATGAACACGTTCACACACATTTAGGATGGTAGCTGGGCCTGTGGGTCTTGGAAGGATAAGTGTGTCTGATGCTCATTTAGGCCACTAACTATACCTCAAAAAGAACCCAGGACATGGCCACAGACTGGACCCCAGTGCATGGTCCCCCGTAGGCCTGGGCACAGGGACGAGAGTGTGTAGTTCACCCGAAGGCCACCACCGCTCCTGCAGGAATAACTCAGGACGCGTGACCTCCTTACTGTCAGGGCTACCAGCGCTATCTCCATCTTCCTTAGACAGCATGTATGCGTGCTTGTGGGCACACACATATATGCACATAAGCACATGTTGTGTAATACCAAATAGCAATAGTCACCATATTTGTGAAACCAGGGGACTAATGGTGTGATGAAGAATTTTTTCCTAACGTGATTCCTTGCTATTCAAGTCTTATATATGTAAAGGCGAAATCGTGTTCAGGTTTACGTCTCATAATCCCTTCCACTCCCAGGGTTGAAAGCCATGAGGTGAGATCGGCTCAGTTAGTCTGGGACCTGATCTGGCACCAAGAACAGCTAAAGGCCAGATGCTAACTAGCACCCACGACGACAAAGGGGTACGCTTATTTGTGAGTCTTGGGTGTACACACCAAATAATCAATATCTTTTAAAATCATGGTGTTTGCTTTTACCAAAAGCACTCGCCCTTGGTGCAAAGCTGAGGAAGGACGCCTTCCCTTAACCAGCGCTGGCAAGGCCTCCCAGCTCACTGGTGAAGTGAGATGATCACAGTGAAAGTAACAGAAACATTCGCTTCTTATCCTAAGACCACAAGGTTTTGGTTTTGTTCTGTCTACTGCTCCTCCCTTGCTCTGGACATTGCCTGTACTCAGTGTTTAGTTGTGCCGGACACATTTTTATTTATTTTGCATTTTTCAAAATGGGAAAAGGCGTTGCTCCTCTGCTTGACTTTTGGGTTCAAGTCCCACCTGCACACTCACCGAGGTTTCGGGCCAGGTTACTCCACGTCTCTGCACCAGGGTCTGCCTTGGGGACGTGGTGCAGCAGTGGTCTCTGCCTCTGAAGTAAGGGTTAGAGGAGCTCTACGGAAGCGCTTCATCTGGGACATTGGAAGGCTCAATAGGGTTAGGGGCTATTCTTTTTTTTTAAATTTTTTTTTATTGCTTTCAGAGAGGAAGGGAGAGGGAGAGAGATAGAAACATCAATGATGAGAGAGAATCATTGATAGTCTGCCTCCTGCACGCCCCCTAGTGGGGATTAAGACCCCACCCTAGGCACGTGCCCTTGACTGGAATCGAACCTGGGACCCTTCCGTCCACAGGCCGATGCTCTATCCATTGAGCCAAACCGGCTTGGGCGTTAGGGGCTGTTCTTATTGTTATTATTGTTCTCACCACCTTTTGTGCAACTGAGCTGCCAGACTTGAAGAGAGGTGAGCGGGTGGGCGGTGGGGTTTGCCTCCTGCCTCCCGAGGCGGACAGAGGCAGAACCCCTTCGAACAACCACTCCATCTTCCACACTTCAGTTTCCTTTTCTGTGAAGTGGGTATAATAGCCTGTCCCATAGCATTCCTAGGGTTTTATGAGATTCCAGTGAGACTGCATGTGTAAAATACTATTATGTATCTTCAATTCATGTAAGAAGAAATGGTGAAAGTGACTTTCAGTAACGGCAAGTTAAAAGTACAAATGATCTTGGTTCTTAATGATCTGTCATTAAATATGATTTCACCCACTCTTTAAATGGCTGCCTTACTCTCTGGTAATGGCATTCCATAATTTGTTTAACCTGTCCCATATCTGGAAAATTATTTTATTTCCATTTTTCAATCTTCCAAGTCAAATGGCAGTGACTGTTCTACAAACCCTTTAATGCAGCCATTCTACCCATTCTTTTAATCTGCAAACCTGATAAGGGTCTAGTGTCATCTCTTTTTTGTTTTCATTTTCTTCTCTTTGATTATTAGTGAATTGACTCCAGTGTTCTATAACACAGCTTGGTAAAAGCGAGGAACATTACGCCTGTTCCGGACACAGCCCAAGTTCATGTTCCTTTTAAAGTGAAGTAGCAACATGTTTCTCACGATTAAAATACAAGCAGGTATTTGCATACAAATATAAACCTACTAAAGAGCACCTTGCACACACATTCCTCTTTATAGCTCTTATTGGTGCTAAAAACCGGGTTATAATGAATACAAGACAAGGAGCCTCCTGCAATAACTAATAAACATGACAATTTGATTTATTGCTGTTCCTCTGCTGGAGCCTGTTGACAGATTTTTTTTTTTATGGAAAAATTACCAGGGTTTAAATCTCCATCATACGGCACTTAGTTCAATTGACAATATGTTACCAATTAGATCTTGGTTAAACTAGCATCCGCCAGAAAACCAGGGAGCATGTTAAGCAGGATGACAATCAGATAACTAGCAGAATGCTTCATGGCCGCTTTCTGAGGAACGAGGGGCAGGGCTGAGCTCACGGAGAGTGAAGAGAGAAAGGGCCAGCAGAGGGTTTACTTTTCCCCACCCTGAAAAAGGAAATTGTCCCAAGTTATCCTAGAAGCATACAGAGAGTTTGTGTATGAGTTGATAGTTATGTACGGAGATATTTGCTACCCTTTTTACCCCTCCATGCTCTTGACCCTTTTGATGATAAATTTGCAAACTGAAAGGCATTCTGTTCCCAAGTCCTGTGCTGATGCATGACTTTTTTTAAAATTTCTTTATTGATTAAGGTGTTACATATGTGTCCTTATCCCCCCCCCAAAACCCCCTATCCCCCCCACTCATGCCCTTACCCCCCTGGTGTCTGTGTCCATTGGTTAGGCTTATATGCATGCTTACAAGTCCTTGGTTGATGACTTTAAGCCCCGTGCTTTAAGATTTCACCTGGATATTGACCACTCTAACAAAGAGTGGGATGAACCTCTTTTGTTTTTCCTCTTGTAATCTGGCTGTACCAGACAGTACTCCTGTTGCAAGAGAGAAAACCCAAATTGAGTTGCGCTGAACCAAAAGGCAATGTTTTGGAACAATTTTGGGTGCTGAGCAAGTGAGGGGATCTGAATACCAGGCAGCCAGAACCAGTAAGAACACCATTTAAAACCACAGTAATGGAAATATGGACACAGTCTGGGCTACATCATGTGGCCACCACCGTAAAGACATGATCTCAATGACCCCCCATTGGGGCATCCCTCATATAAAATATAGAATCCCAGGAAGAAAGGAGAGAGATGAGTGCATCTGGGTCATGTTCCTGTCGCCAGGGGATGGTGCGACCCATCCATTTAACTACAGGCCCTCCCTCCCAAAGCTATGCACACAAGGCATTCCCCCAACGGAGGCTGGAGTGGAAATAGGAAGGAGTGGCTGATGGGAAGGTGACAGCAAAAATGACCAATGCCTTCCCCGTGGTTACTGCACGGCAGTCTCGGGTGGTGGCTGGTTAGTGACAAATGTGAGAAATCAGCACTGGTGATTAGGTGCACACCAGGGCAGTTAGGGACGGACACCGCTGCTTCCTGCAACCTCCTCTGGCCACTTGGCTTCTACAGCTGAGAGTGGAATGTGAGACCAAGGAATTTTCTTAAGAACCTTAGCGGTGATACGGGACTCCCTTCCAAACCCAAGTAATAGATGCTGCTCCCCAGCTCCTACGATGTCCCGCATTTTACAGTAATTTTCTGAGTCCCCACAACAGCCCACACTGTCAATGTCAGACATTCCTTTTACATATGGAGAATGGAGGCTCGAGATGGTTGAGTGACCTGGCCCAGTGCATACGTTAGATGTGGGTTCAAACCCAGGCTGTCCAACCCCGGAGCTTTCCACAAGAACCTGCCTCAGGGGATCCTGAGTCCAGGCTGCACAGTGGCAGCCCATGTTGCATTGAGTGAAATCCCTTCCCTCCAGGATGCCAGTGTGTGTGTGTGTGTGTGTGTGTGTGTGTGTGCGCGCGCGTGCGCGCGCAGGCACACATCACCAGGAAGAATGCTAAGAGGAAAGTTAGGGGCTCAGAGGAAAAATATCCCATATGTTCCAACTTTGTCTGGGCTGTCCCTGTTTCTAAATACCGTAACAAAATTTTTGAAGCAAAGATCAAAGGACATATGGTCTGACTCATGGGTTAACAAAGGGAATAATATTTGAAATAGGGAATTTCTGGGACAATTTGAGATGTGTGGCTACAATCATTCCCAGAGCACCTGGAAACCATGGACTTCTCGAGGGAACACTTTGAAATACTGACATATTCAATTCCATTCTTCACATTAGGATTTTATCAGCAGAAATCAGGACAGCCTTATACACAGACTACATGATTCCAGAGCTGTGCAAAGGTGTTGAAATCTGTTTGCATCACCTGTAAAATCATTAGAAATAACAAGATAATTCTTTATAGAAAAATAGATTTATTTTAGCAAAAAATAGCCAGTAAGAAAATACAATGGGAAAAGGGGGATATAATTCCCAAAAGCCACTAAAATTTAAATACCTAGAAAAGAACTTAAGCAAAAACACATGAGACCCATATATTTAAAAAATCTACTTGGAGATGTGAAACAAATGGAAACACATACCATGTCGAGGGTAGATAAGCACAATCAATATTAACTTTTACAAAATTCGTATGCAAAAATAGACATATATAATAAATTTTCCAATTCAGGGAGGAAGAGGACTTGCTAAAATTTCAATGTAAAATTCTGGTGAATTCTAGATGAGAATAACCAGCATATTTTTGTAAAAAAGAAGAAAAGGTGACCGGGGGGTCCATGGAGCTTGCCTTGTCAAGTGTGAGAGTTTCAGTGGTCATATAGTTCCAGGTGGATAAGCAGATGGATGGGAGAGAAGAGAAAGTACTCATGCACATGCTCACACACACACAAATTTGCTATATGATAAAAGCACCTTTCTGAACCAGTAATATCAAGAATGAAGGCCGTAATGTCAAGAATGAAGACAGTAATATCAAGAATGGTCAGTCCTCATCTGACTTGGTTCTTCAGAAGGTTTGACACAGTTCTCCACTCTGCCCTCACTGGAACAGCTTACTTCTCTCCCTCCAGAACATTATTCTCTTATTTCTCTTCCTATCTCACTGGCTGCCCCTTCAATCTCCTTTCCAGGTTCCTTCTCCACCTCTCCTACATCTCTAGATGGTAGGGTGCCCAGGGCTCCATCCTCCTATTTCTCTGCTCTGTTACATTGACTCCCCGGGTGACCTGGTCCAATGTGGCCATGGAAACACCAGTGATGCTCAAACGTACATCTCCCAGTCCTGGCCTCTTTGCGGACCAGGCACTCAACTGTCCAACAGCACTTTGCATCTCCACTTGAATGCGTGTTCCACCTCAGAACCTTGACCTGTCCAGAATAGAATTCCTGACTCCCCTAACTCCAACCCTGCTCCTCCTGCAACTTTCTCACGTGTCAGTGAAGGTCCCCTTCATGTTTCCAGTGTCAGGCCAGCACCTGAAGCCATCCTGTAAGCCTTTCTTTTACACCCACATCTGATCCATCGGCAAATCCCATCCATGTGACTTCTGAAATACCAGTATATCCAGAATTGAATCTCTTCCTCCAACTTCTGCCTCTACTTCATGTCTCTTACCTGCTCTGCAAATTGGCCTCCTTTCCACACTCTCCCTTCTTCATTCGCATTCTGTTCCCAGCACAGGCCCCGAGGAAATCTTGTCAAACTTAAGTCAGATCATAGGATTGCTCAGAACCCTCCACTAGCCTCCTACCTCACTGTTCCAACTCTCTATTGCCACATAACCAACTACCCCAAAACACGGTGGCTTCAGTCTTTCCATTTTACTCAAGAGGTCATGGGTCAGGAGTCGGTGCAGTTTGGTATTGGCTGGGCTGGAGGACTCGTAACAAGATGGCTTCTTCACTCACATGCCTGCTGCCTGCAGCTCCGTGGCTTCTCTCCCCTTCACGTGGCAGCTTATCCTCCAGGGCTCTCCCTGTGACTGACTTCTCAAATAGTGGCAGTCCCAGGGTATTTGTTCTCTCTGTCTTTCTCTCTTTTTAAAGCTTCACCCGAGGATATTTTTTCCATTGATTTTTAGAGAGAATGGAAGGGCGGAGGGAGAGAGAAAAACATCAGTGTGAGAGAGACACATCAATTATTTGCTTCCCACATGCACCCCAACCAGGGGCAGAGATTGAACCTGCAACCCAGGTACATGCCCTTGACCGGGAATTGAACCCACGACCTTCCAGTGTGCAGGCCAACACTCTAACCATTGAGCATACCAGCCAGGATGTATTTGCACTCTTTCCATTATGACTGTCTTCTAAGAGGCAGGAAGGAGAAGCTGCCAGAATAGTGAAGGGCTAGTCCCAAAACTGGCATAGCACCCACTCTGCCAAAGCTCATTGCCCAAAGCAGTCACGAGGCCTGCCCACATTCAAACAGGTCAAGAGATAGACTCTGTCTTCTGATGGGGCACGGCGATATCACGTTGCAAAGAGCACCTGGGATATTACTATGGCATCTTTGGGAAATGCCATCCACTCCACTCACCCAGGGCCAAAGTCCAAAGTCCTAATCAGGCCCGATCAGGCCCTACCTGCTCTGACTCCTGCCACCCCCTGACTCCTCCCAGTGCTCTCGCCCGATTTGTGGTAGAGCCTCTGTCATTCTTGAAGCACACCGAGTGTACCCCCCTCTGGGCTCAGCGCTGCTGCCCTCTGATGCCCAGGCCAGGTGCACAGGTTACCTCTCGCCTCCTTCAGGCCTCCACCCAAATGTCACCATTTCAGAGAGACCATCCCTGACCACCTTGCCTTCAGCACCACCAAATATATGACAAATTTAGTTGTCATGATCTGCCTCTTCCTGTTAGAGTGTAAGTTGCCTGCTGTATTCCCAGGACCTAGAAAAATGCCTGCTCGTGTAGGTTCTGAATAAATACTTGTTGAATAAGTGAGTGATTGGATGAGTAGCTTTTCACTAAAGGATACTGGCATACTTTCTAACTGTTGGGGTGGTGGGGAGTAGAATAAAATTAGATGTACCCTCAGTGCTTTAAACCAAAATAAGTTCTAGAAAGATTTTAATGTAGTATAATAAAGCGTGTAATTTACTCCAGAAAATTCAGGTAAAGATGAAATAATCTTGGGATCAGAAAGGTTTTTGTGAGCCTGGTACTAAATAGTCGCAGTATAAATGAAAATAAAGGCAGATTTGACTTTGTCAAAAACACCACACGGAAAATAAAAAGATGAACAGCCTACTTAAAAAGATACTTCAATATACACGGGCCGGTCGCTATGATGTGCAATGACCACCAGCGGGCAGACGCTCAACACGGGAGCTGCCAAGCGACAGTAACTTTGCAGAGTGCCCTCTCACACTCCGGGATCCCTCGGGGGTTGTTGGGCTGCCAGTTTCAGCCGATCCCCACAGGCAAGGCCAGGCTGAGGAACCCCACCTGCCAGAGGGACCCCGCTCACTCGGCAGACGTCCTTCGAGCCCCGGTGCCGCCACAGTCTAGGGAGGGGCTGTGGGAGGTTGGCTCCAGGGCATGTCTGGCCCATCTAGCCCAGTCCTGCCCTGCTGGCCACATTCTAATTAATTTCCTTTCAATGTGCACAAATCCATGCACCGGGCCTCTAGTCCTTAATATATAAAGAGCTCTGTTAAATAAATTGAAAAGAAAAGAAAAAAAATACAAATGCTTCATAAGCATTTGGGAAGGAAAATTCCACCAGGTGTGTGGTGGTGGGCAAGCTACTCAGTTCTGTAATAGGGATACCATGTGGATTCAATGATGGGATATATGTACCTCTCTAAGAACAGTGTCTGGCATGTAGTGGGTGTTTAATGGCATGTAGTGGATGTACATGCTTAATGTAGTGGATGCTTAAGCATGTAGTGATGCTTAAAGAACAGTGTCTGGCATGTAGTGTCTGGCATGTAGTGGATGCTTAATGCTTAATTGTTATTATCTTCTAATGCCATGCATGACACATAGATGGAACTTTTAAATGTTTAATCATTTCATTCATTCATTCATTCATTCATTCATTCCCTGGGGTGCTCATGTTACGCGTCTTCAGAAGCATCACCCAGCTTCGCCCCCTACTGACTTATAAATATAATAAAGGTGCTGCAGGAGCTCTTAGATTCTTGAGAAGTGTGTTTTAAAGAGTAGCTTCTCCCAGGAACACTCCATTCATATCCTACGAATAATACTAACTTAAAAAATCTTGCTCATCAAGGAGTTTCAGGGCTGAGAAAGCACCCCACCAGCACCTCCTCGGCTGGTGAAAAGAATAGAGGGGGGCCCTGGGGCCGCGTTTCCAGAGGCAGCCGCTGCCCTGCTCTTGCGCGAATAGGGGTGTTGGAATGCTGAGTCCCTCTTCTGTGTTTCACAGAGCATACTTACAATCTGGGCTCCAGAGAAACGCTTGGGCCAGAAATGTTGCTGTGGAATTTCTGGCCATTCGTTTTATGAGTCTATTATTCAATGTTGATTGTTGGCGGGCCTGGAATTTTCTTTTTGTAGTTTAAGTCTTTGTTTAGAAATAAAGGGTGAGTGGTTGACCATCTCAGCTGGCAAATGCTCCTCTGTCATTTCAATGAGACGTGAAGCTGCCTCTTTGGTACCTTTCCTGGCCGGGCAGTGACTCGCGCAGGGGCACACTGCCGGGTGCGTGGGAAGGGACTAAAATCCAGCCCACACTCCGTTCACCAGGAGGAGGGACACCTTTTCTCTAATTCTCACAACGGCACCCGCGCCTCACCAAGCCCTGTGCCCACAGGCTGCACGCTCCGGGGTGGGGGTCTTATGCATGTACTCAGGCCAGGCCTGGGTGACGCAGTGTCTGCCATGGCAGAACTATGGTGACGGGGGGCGGGAATGGGACCCTGGCAGGAGCCTGGCCTACACAGCAGTCTTGGCACATCATTTTAGAAATAATGACACCTGCAAACTCAATGTATCAATGAACTTCTCGAAACTTCTGGAAACTTCTTTGTGCCTCCTACCCAAGCTTGGAGGTCACTCTCTTCATCATGCTACATGCTCTTACTAATAGGGAGCTGCTCAAAGTGCGACATATGCAATATGGCTCCCTCAAGACGAGGGTCTTGCCAGTGACAGCTGGCCGTGACACACCTCCTTCTCGTGGACACTGTACATTGTTTGAGACAGAACCTCAGGAAGGCAAGAGTGAGTGCTTTGAGGAGTGTCAGACCTCGACTCCTAGAGCTGCGCCTCCGAGTATAAAATAAAATTAATGCTCATGCCTCCAGCACTTCCTGTGGACAGGCAACAGAGCTGTTTGACTGTGGGCAAATTACTTTTCTCTCTGAGTCTCGGTTTACTCCTCAGTTAAAACAGGAATAATAATTCATCTGGTTTGTTGAGAGGACTTCATGAGGTTGTATGGAATGCGTGCAGAATGCCTGGATCATACTAAGCTTTCAGTCAAAAGCAGCTATTCCCTATTATTTAGACACTGGGCCCGCATCAGCTTTAACAAGCCAGTCACTTGAAGGCTGAGCACATTAGATGTTTGGGGAAGAGGGTTAGGTTAAGTCCTCAGGTGGGTGGAGCATTCTGTGAACCACAATAGTGATTTTCTAAATGGCTCTGAGTTACCTGGAAAAGAGCGCGCATGGTGGACAGGTCCCGGCGGATTCCTGGGGAGTTAACTGCCCAGTGGATTGGCCCGACCATTACTTGCTCATAATGTGGACTGTATGGGTGTGTGTGTACATACAGGGTGTCCCCCCAAAATGTGTACACACAATGTCTGCAGGTTCTATTACATTTTAATAAACACTGCCTTTATAATTATTCAATGTGTGTGTACATTTTGGGGGACACCCTGTATATTTAGTTATAGCACATTTGCGAGGAAAACTACTAGGCTGATATTGTTATCTAAATAGCCAATCTTTGTCCTGACTAAAGTGTCAAATAAATGATTTATAGTTTACGATCAGCTGTTTTTTACATCCGAAAGCACCAATCCAGAGTAATTGGCAAGTGAGTACACATTCACATGATAGGATGATAGCCTTGCCGCACTTCCCTATGATTCTGGAGGGAACAATCATTAGGGACGCTTGTTTCAGAATCTCATCAAAATAGACCCCTTGGCTTAGTTAAGTGGCTGCTGCTGTTAAGTTTGTCGATGGTGACAACATAGCCGAAATCAGGGAGCCTTTGACCCATTAGCCGTGGCCTGCATTCTGCCAGCTGCTGTCCTCGGGACTCCAGCCTGCACGTGCCTGGCTGGACTTAGCGGCAAGTAGCGCGGCTTAGCAAAGGCGACAGATGGGCTGGATGTGCCTGACCATTGCCCCGACCCCCGACCCAGCTCCCTCTCTCTGCACTGCGGAAACGTGCCCAGAGGAGGAATAAATAAATTAGAAACCTCAGCGTTGTGACCTTAGGGGTCATCTATTCCAGCCCTTCTCTTCGTCTCCAGCACATTTTGTTAAATAGTCATGGGTTCTGTTTAACCATCTCTGGCAACAGAAACCTCCCGGCCCCTTGATATGGCCGCTCCTTTTTCAAAGAGTTCTAATCACTTGGAAGGCCTTCATTTCAAACCAAAATCAGCCTCTTTGTCATTTTGACCTTGTTTCCCATTTTGCCTTCTGGTGTCACAATGAATAAAAATGTAAGATTGACTGAAGTAAACAGATGATAATTCTCAGTACTCCTAGCATCTTCCCGGCCAAATAACAATAACCAACATTTTTATTAATCTCCAGTGGCCTGGGTTGGACAAAGCAGACTCGGGGAAACGCATTGCTTGAACTCGGAAATTAACCTTTTTTGAGTGGGTCACTCTGGTCATCTTTAGCCAACCACAAGAAAACATCAGCAGTCTCTTGTGAGCGATCCCTATGAGAATGGGCGAGGGAGGGGAGGAAGGAGAAGGCGAGGGGGAGGGGGAAAGAGAGAGTGAGAGAATGAGAACTAGGGGTGGATTGTTCATACCTGTTACAAAGGAGCCCCCAGCTGAGAAGGAAAACTAGCAAGACAGGTCAGAGATCCACCTGCTCCATAGGTACCTGTGTTCTGACTCACGCCGCCTCCTGCCTGAGGTGCATGCCATCCTGGGGGTTCGAGGGCTCCCCAAGCCCCTGGGTAACTCAGCTGGGAGCGGGAATCTCCTCGGAGCCGCTCTTCTCAGGCTTTGCTGACTCAGGCGTCCGTCCGAGCAGCGTGTAGCCGGGGTGTGGAGGAAAGGTGGCACCTGGAGCTCCAAGGTCAGGCAAAGCAGGGCCTGAGCTCAGGGAGTTAGCAAGCAGGGCCCTCCAGGAATCAAAGCGCCCAATCTGGGCGGGCTCTGCCACTGAGCAGCCCTGTGACCCCGGACGAGCATCCTCAGCCTTCCCGAGCCTGGTGTTCCTTACGTAGCAAAGGGAAATAACCGCCCGCACCACCCACCCATGTCACAGCAATGCCCTTAGAACCGGGCGAGACAATGGAAGTAAATGACACGAGCGCCCAGCTGAAGTGGCAGACAAAGGGAGCAGCACTGAACATTCCCGCTAAAACAGCACGTGCGGGCCAGCAGTGCGGGTTTCCAAAGAGCAGGCGCTACAGGCCTGGGTGCATCATTGGCTTTTCCTCCGACGGGAGGAACTAGCTGTGACTGCGGACTCACCTCCTCGAGACCAGGGGGTGACACTCCGCTGGGCCCCCTCCCGGGATGCCAACAGTCCCTGCAGCCTCACAGAGCAGCCTGACAGCTCATCGCAGCAAATGTATACGCAGCAGCACTGTTTTCATCTTCGACTTTAAACAACGCTAATTAATAATCCCCTCCTTCCTCCGTGTGTCGACACAACTCCACCTTTTCATTCTGAAAGAACTTAAATAAATACAGAAATAAAATATTCAATAATTGGAACCAGAAATGAGAAAATATAATTGATTTGAGAGGCTTTTGCTACAAAAATTCCCCGGGGCCACTGACTACATTTTATTAAAAAATATCACACACTTCTATTTCTACATTTTTCTTATGTAATAATTTTGAGTTTCTCAGGGGGAAAATAGTATTATTGAAGGAAAAATAATTATGACAAGTGTTAAAGATTAGTGAGCCGGATTCCCCTGGTGTGCAACCAACATCCTGGGAGGAAGTTAAGTGCCTTGGAAAGCGACACGAACTCTCGCGTTGCGTAAATTACTGTTTCGATGACTAACAAGGACCCGAGTGGATTGGAAGGGCTCATTCAGCTCCCAGAGCACCAGGCCTGCTCCCCGTGAGAACCTGGATCTGGGCTCGGCCACATCTATTCCCCTTGGCTAAGAACAGGCACCTCTTCAGGGTACAGCCCACATCTTTCCAATCATCACTGGCACCTGGCCCGTCCCTGCTCCTGAGAGCCCGTAAACACTTCTCTGGCTCTTTGATTAGAACAAGCTTTGCCACCGATCAATGCCTAAACGGCCCTGATAATGTCTTTATCCACCCACGCAAATCGGCATCACGACTGCCCGACAAGCACCAGTACTTTGATGATAAGGAAATCCAGCCATTTCCACCAACATTCTCAGCACAGCTCGTTCAACTTATGCCTTAAGTGGACAGTCTATGCCCTCAGTTGACCATTTTCTGCCCAGTTATCTGATCAGCAGTATTTTCTTTTCCTGTGGTAGCTCAGAGTTATTAGACACTAAAAATCAAATCCAAAAGCCCAGTACATTCCCAATTTGCCAAGAGCAGAGCTATTTGGGCGCTCCGGTCCCAAGTGCCTGCACAGAGCAGGAATGCCCAGCCTCACTGGTGGTAGGTGATGGGATACAGACACCTACGGGCCTCACGTCGCTGATGAGAAATTCATCAGCGTCCTTAACGTGGCCTACAAAGCCTCTTAGCCTTGCCCGGCCCTCTTTGCCAGGCTCTCACGGAGCGCTCCTCCCTCACCCCTCTGCCCTGCCTTCTGGAACTCCTTCCTTCCTAATGTCCTCACATGTGCTCCCTCTGCCTGGCACTCTCCTCCCTCCCCTGGCTGATTCCTCACTCAGGTTCCATCTTCCTTGTCATTTCCCCAAGGAAGTCACTACTATCAGTGGCGTGCTGCATTTTCCTGTACTTCACAATGACAACTTTTTCATCAAAATAATACCTTCACCCAGTAACCATTCAATGTAGGCAAGAGGGCGCCTCTGGCCCTTCCTCCCTCACTCCCAGGGCCTTTCTCAGCCAGCTTCTTCCTGTTCAGCATTTGTCAAGCAGGTGTAGCAGCTGTGCCAGGCACCACTCCAGGCACCGGGATACACTGTCCAACCAGTGAGACAGACAGGGCCCCGTTCTAAAAGGTTTTCGTTTTCAATTCTGTTCTTGCCTCCATATAGGCAATATGCCTATAACTCTATTTTTAAAATTTATCAATAAAAGATATTATTTATAGTCTCCTTAATAGCAAACTTGAGGATTTAGCTCAATACTATCACCCTCTCCTCCCAGAATCCTGGGCATTCAAAAGTCTGACGTCTATTATTATCTTTGATCTTTCTGTGTTTATACCTGTAATTTAAAGTATACTAAATCTACATTTCTCATTTCATTTACTTTTGATAATATTCTATCTCTGGTTCTTCACTTTAAAAGATAAAAGTTATTGCCTTGGCCGGCATTTCTCAGTGGTTAAAGCATCAGCCTGAGCACTGAGGGGTTTCAGGCTTGATTCCTGGTCAAGGGCACGTATCTGGATTGCAGGTTCGATCCCTCCCCCCTCCCCCAACCAAAGGAAGCAACCAATGGATGTGTCTCTCTCACATAGATGTTTCTCTCTCTTCTCTCTGTTTTTCTCTCCCTCTGCCCCCTCCCTTCCACTCTCTCTAAAAATCAATGGAAAAAATATCCTCAGGTGAGGATTAACAACAACAACAAAAAGATAGTTATTGGTGCCCCTGCCCTTTTCTCCACCTTCCATGTCCCGCTTTGTCAGATAAACATTTACTTTACATTTGGTTCTGTAATTGCAACCAAGTCTCCATGATTCATCCATAGACTGATCAAGTCATATGTTAGGAGTCTGTTCTTTTTAATAAGTCTAACATCATAAACCCTGGGCCAATCAAGAAAGGATGTTACCAGCATCAGGATTCAATAGAATTTTTCTTTGTTTTTATCCTCCAATATTGACACATTTTAGTTTGCTTTGTATATGAATTATAGTTTTATTATACACTAGAGGCCTGGTGCACGAAATTCGTGCACTGGAGGGGAGGGTCTCTCAGCCTGGCCTGCGCCTTCTCCCAGGAGAGTGGACCTAAGCTGGCAGGCAGACATCCCTCTCACAGTCTGGGAGCCCTTGTTCCTTACTGCCTGCCTGCTCGCTGCTCCTTAGTGCTGCTGCGGAGGCAGGAGAGGCTCCCACCACTGCTGCTATGCTCGCCAGCTGTGAGCCCAGCTTCACAGGGGGAGCGCACTGACCACCAGGGGGGGTCAGTGCACGTCATAGTGACCAGTTGTTCTGCCATTCAGTTGATTTGCATATTAGGCTTTTATTATATAGGATTATTTCACCTTACCACCGATCCCTGGAGTTCCCAATGGATGCTGTTGTGTTTTCTTGCATTATTTCTGTGTTTAATTTTCTCCAAGATTGTCTTCTTATTAAGTCCCCCTTTTCAGCTGGAGACACCCTCCCCCCCCCCCCCCCCTGATTTCTGCCCGACATTCTCCAGCTCCAATCTGTCCTGGCTGCCCTCTAAGCCTGATATGCAGTTGTCACATTGTAGATTTTTTTTCCACTGCCATCAGGAGTCTGGATTGGAACCACACATTGCTAGACCCCACAAACTCCTTATTTTATTCTTTTGTTCTTCTGGAGTACATCTTCAAATACCTTTAAAGGAAAGGATATGTGGGAGATAAACATACTGAGATCTTCCTGTCTGAAAATATCATTATTCTACCCTCATACATGATTGATATCTGTATGGGATGAAAACCTCCGGAAGTTTCTTCCTTTCCTTGGTACTCTGTATTTAGGTATGGATCTCTTATCATTAATTGTGCTGGGCACTCAGGAAGCTCTTTTAATTCCAAAGAATTTTTGTCCTTTGATTTTTTCTTTGAGTATTTTATTTATTTATAATTTTTGCATTTCCAACCCTGTATGTCAAACCTCAAAGACCAGTGGTCGGCAAACTCATTAGTCAACAGAGCCAAATATCAACAGTACAATGATTGAAATTTCTTTTGAGAGCCAAATTTTTTAAACTTAAACTTCTTCTAACTCCACTTCTTCAAAATAGACTCTCTCAGGCCGTGGTATTTTGTGGAAGAGCCACACTCAAGGGGCCAAAGAGCCGCATGTGGCTTGCGAGCCGCAGTGTGCCAACCACAGTCCTAGACTGATCTTCAGTCTCTTGTTTTCCATTTCTTGATTTTTTCCCCTACATTCTGAGAATGTTGAGACAATTTTGGTGTTTTCTTTTTCTAATCCTTTTTAATTAAAATGTTTTTCAACCAGTCTTATTTTTAAAAAAAGATTTTATATTGATTTTTAGAGAGAGAGAAAGGGAGAGGGAGAGAGACAAACATCAATGTGAAAGTGGAACATCAGTTGGCTGCCTTTTGCATGCCCCCTACTGGGGATCAAGCCTGCAACCTGGGCAAGTGCCCTCACGGGGAATCGAATCAGCAACCCTTCAGTACAGGGGATGATGCCCAACCAACTGAGCCACAACAGCCAGAGCTAGTCTTATTTTTCTTAACTTTCAAGCATTCATTCTCTTTTATTCTCTAATTGTTTCTTTTTCTTAGCATTTTGTTCTAATTTTAAGGATATAATATTTTTTCCAAAATTCCCCTGGCATTTTAATTAGAGTGCTTTTAATGTTGTCTTCTGTTCCCTAATTGTGTTTCTCCCCCTCACCTCTTCACCCCGCACCCCCCTGCCCGGGTCAGTGTTTGCTTCTTTTGGGTTTTCTTTTCAATGCTATAGTTCTTCTTGTATACCTGTTGATCCTTAGTTTTACATGTCCATTTACAGCAGAAGGATTAGTGACTGTATGCATCTTATGTGTTTGTTTTTTTTTTCTTTATTGATTAAGGTATTACATATGTGACCTTATCCCCCTATTGTTAGTAGATTATTTTCTGACTGGGTCTCTGTTCTTTAGAGCTGTGAGTGGGATGGAGGCGGGGAGAGGAGTGTCTGCTAGGCAGCTTTGCTTTAGGGTAGAAATCCTGAAGATTTCTAAATGCTAAAGTGAAGAAGGCTTTATTCTAGTATTACAATATGATTACTGCCATTTTACAAGGAGGAAACTAAAGCTCACAGACTTATTTATCATTAAACTAGGGGCCCAGTGCATGAATTTGTGCACCTTGAAAGAAATGGGCTGCGAGGCTGTGCTGGGCACAGGGGCAGGTCTCAGCTCATCTTCCGCACCCCTGCCCAGCCCCATGTCTGCCAGCAGCCCCGCTCCTGCCATCACCGTTCCCATGCACTGATGGCACTGGCCCCGCTCACACCCACTGATGGCATGGAGCAATTGGGGCCGGCGCCAGCAGCGGGTGTGAGCGGGGCAGTCGCTGGCAGTGGGTGCAAGAGGTGGCTGCCCACCCCAGTCACCCCTCAGGAGCAGGGGGAGGTGGAGAAGCTCTGAAGGGTGATGGGGTGCACAGCTGCTGCTTGCACCCGCTGACAGCGTCGAGCGATCGGGGCCAATGCCAGGTCCCGGCAGCGGGTGCGAGCAGCAGCTCTGGTGCCAGCAGCAGGTGCAAGCTGGGCTAGCGCCAGCAGCTGGTACAAGTGCTGGGAGGGACCACAGCACGCAGGAGCACCGAATTTTCAGTAACCATCAGAAGCTTGCCCCGATGACAGCGACCAGCGCCCTGCCTTGGTCTGGTGCCCCCACTCACCTGCTCCACCATCCCACCACGGCTGACGCCTGCCATGTTCCGCGCGTGCCCCCTGGTGGTCAGTGCATGTCATGGCGACCGGTTGTTCTGCCATTTGCTCTATTTGCATATTAGCCTTTCTATATATATAAAAGCCTAAGTGACCATCGCAACCAAACTGATGACCAAACAGGCTGCGTGGGGAGACTAGGCCAGCAGGGGGGTTAGTGAGGGGTGACCAAATGACCGAGCAGCAGGCTGCATGGGGCAACCAGGCCAGTAGGGGGGCTAGTGAGGGGCGACCAAACAACTGAGCAGCAGGCTGCGTGGGGCGACCAGGCCCGCAGGGGGGTCAGTGAGGGACGACCAAACAACTGAGCAGCAGGCTGTGTGGGGTGACCAGGCCAGTAGGGGGGTTAGTAAGGGGTGACCAAACGACTGAGCAGCAGGCTGCGTGGGTCAACCAGGCCAGTGGGGGGGTTAGTGAGGAGTGACCAAACAACTGAGCAGCAGGCTGCTGGGCAACCAGGCCCGCAGGGGGGTCAGTGAGGGGCGACCAAACAACTGAGCAGTAGGCTGCGTGCGGCGACCAGGCCAGTAGGGGGGTTAGTGAGGGGTGACCAAACGACTGAGCAGCAGGCTGCGTGGGTCAACGAGGCCCACAGGGAGGGCAGTTGGGGGCGACCAGGCCGGCATGGGGGGCAGTAAGGGGTGACCAGTCTGGCAGGGGAGCAGTTGGGGGCAACCAGACTGGCGGGGGGGAGGCAGTTGGGGGTGACCAGGATGGCGGGGGGGGGGGCAGTTGGGGGTGACCAGGCAGGCAGGCAGGTGAGCAGATAGGAGCCAGTGGTCCCGGATTGTGAGAGAGATGTCTGACTGCCGGTCCCAGGATCGGGCCTAAACTGGCAGTTGGACACCCCCCAAAGGGTCCCGGATTGGAAAGGGTGCAGGCTGGCCTGAGGGGACCCACCCCCGTGCACGAATTTGTGCACCGGGCCTCTAGTTATTATACTAGATAGCTAGTAAGTGATGAAGCCAAAATTTGAACTACAATTTGCCTGATAAACACATTCTCATTCCACAAAACCAAATAAACTGCAAAACAAATTGAAAAATAGGATTATGTGAAAAATCAACTCTCTTTTTTATTTTTGGTAAAAGTACAAAACATATAGTCCAAGCTTCCATCTTGTCATGTCTTGAGCAGTAAACCAGGGCCTGTGCACCTTTCCACCCATGTCACAAGCCTCTATCTTTATTTTTATTTTAAGCAATTAATCTACTCTCTGACAATAAAGAAAATGAGATAATTAAATTTTACTCACACTAAGAAGGCATCTAAGCAGAATGAACAGTTTCAGAGAATAATTTTTCTTGAGATTGGGCAGGCCATGAGATGGTAGAAATTTTAAAAATTATTGTTAGGTCTATCCATGCTGTCCCAAATGGTGATTTCACTAATATGTGGAATCTGAAAAGTAAAACAAACAAACAAAATAGAAATAGACTTGTAAATACTGAGATAGACTGATGATGGTTGCCAGAGGGGAAGAGGTTTGGGAACCAGATGAAAATAGAAGGTATTAAGGTCCACAGGTTGGTAGCCACAAAATAGTCCCAGGATGGATAGTACAGGATAGGGAATAAGGAAAAATAAAAAGAAAATAAAAAGTACTTTTAGTAGATGTTAAGAAAGTCAAATTATTTCAAATTCTAAGATTCTGTCCTAATTCTAAGATTTTTTAATGCGGATTTTTAAAAAGTAAAGTAGTGGCTACTTCACTTTTTAAAAATCCGCATTAAAAAATGTTGAAAACACCCATTTGACTCAGTAATCCCACTTCTAGGAATATATCCCAAGAAACTAGAAACACCAATCAGAAAGAATATATGCACCCCTATGTTCAATAGCAGCACAATTTACAATAAGTTAGATTTGGAAACAGCCTAAGTGCCCATCAGCAGATGACTGGATCAGAAAACTATGGTACATCTACACAATGGAATATTACGCTGCTATAAAAAAGAAGGAATTCTTACCATTTGCAGCAGCATGGATGGAACTGGAGAGCATTATGCTAAGTGAAATAAGCCAGTCAATGAAAAAAAAATACCACATGATCTCACTCATTTCCTACCTAATAAAATAGTAATATGCAAATTGACCACACCTTCACTATGCCCAAGCCACGCCCACCAGCCAATCAGGGCGAGTATGCAAATTACCCAACAAAGATGGCGGTTAATTTGCATACGCTGAGGGAGGGAGGAGTGAAGACTGAAGACAACTTAGAAGGAAGAGGGAGGAAAAGCAGAAAGCAAGGTGGCTGCCAGAGGGAAAGCCCAGGCGGGGCGGGGCAGGGCGGGCGGCAGCGGCCCACGGGTGCAGGCACAGCGGCGGCCACAACAGCAGCGGCAGCGGCAGTGCACGCAGCCGCAGTGGCCGCTTGCAGGATTCTTCCTGCAAATGGGCTACTAGTATGGATAATAAAGAACATTATAACCTGATGAACATAAAGTTAGATACAGAGGCAGTAAAGCATCAAACAGACTGTCAAATTAGAGCGGGAAGGTTCGGGGGCGGGGGGGAAATAAGAGATCAACCAAAGGACTTGTATGCATGCATATAAGCATAACCAATGGACGCAAGACACTGGGGGGTGAGAGCATGTATGAGAGTGGGGTGGGGGGGCAATGGGAAGATATGTACACATGTAATACCTTAATCAATAAAAAAATAAATGTTAACAGCAAATAAAAATTTTGTTAGTAGAAAATTACTTCCACAAATTAAAAAATAAGCATTTATTGATCACCTAGTATATAACAAACACTATGAAATTAAATATAGGTTTCTGAAATCAACATTTCCCCCACCTTCCTGGAAAATGAAATTAGCTGTCCAATGGGGGAAGGCCTGAAAAGTATAAATTCAGGATTGATTCTGAAGAACTGTCACGTAGCCTAATTCAAATTCATAAGAGCTTTGGTAGGAGAAAGTTACATACACCGGCGGATCAGCCGCGCTCAGGGGTGGCCGGCTGGGAATTATCTACACCCCTTGTCCCAGACAGGGTCTCTTTCTTATTGGGCGTTATAGTAAGAGCATAGGGTGGGTAGTCATGTAGATCACCAGAAAAAACAATGCCTTCCGAGGTTAGCAGACTCAGGCAGTCATCACACTCTGTACATTCATTAACCTCTTTCCTGGGGGCATGGCACTTATCTTTGGGCGGCATTCCGGCTTTCTGGGTAGTCAGCCAAACCTGAGGCTACAGAGAGTTAAACAGTCACAGAAGGTTAAACAGAGCCCAACATTTCCCAGGTGGCTTTGCTGCTGCAGTCATACTGCATCTCCTAAGTGAGTTCCCTTACCATGTCCAATGAAAAATGTATTCCAAGATCAAATAAGTTTGATCGAATCTCAGTTAAATGAAGTTAGTTTTCCTTTGCTGCTGGTCTTCTCAGACCCTTTCGCTGCTGATATGCATGGTGAATATCTAACAGGTTTACAATAGGGGAAATGCACATTTTGAGAAACACTCAATTTAGAAAAACTCACATTTTGAGAGACGCTGGCTTATTAAAGAGCCATTTTGCTCTCCTCTCCTCCCTAGAGACAGGATCTCAACCATGCACGCTCGAGCCGTGTGTCCCAGCCATGTAGCATCTCATTCCAAAGTCGTATTCAGTTTTTAATACTTTGGGTTGGGAAACTTCAATTTTGCAACCACCTGCCCCACGTCCTTGAATAATGCTGTGTTTTAATTTCTCAATTTCCTCATTTACAAAATGTTGACACAAAAATACAGGCTTTAGTAAGAAATGAAAAAAGGAAAATGACAGCCTACTTATTACATGAAGATGATAATAAAATATTTGAACTGAATGTTTGGAGTGTTCTCTCATGATCATCTCAGCCTTTAGTAATACCCCACTGTGGTAAAGAAGAACATTGAAAATGTATAGCGACTAGAGCTCTCGGACAGTGACAAGTATACCAACAAAAAGTTATAGGCGGCTCTGGCTGGTTTGGCTCAATGCATAGAGCGTCAGCCTGCGGACTGAAGGGTCCCGGGTTCAATTCCGGTCAAGGGCACCTACCTTGGTTGCAGGCTGGATCCCCAGCCCTGGTTGGGGTGTGTGCAGGAGGCAACTAATCGATGTGTCTCTCTCACATTGATGTTTCTCTCTGACTCTCCCCCTCCCTTCCACTCTCTCTAAAAATCGATGAAAAAATATCCTTGGGTGAGAATTAGCAATAACAACAACAACAAAAAAAATTATAGGGGTTGATGGAGAAAGGCAACTTTAGACAGTAATTTTCATCAAGATGTACCAGTCTCTTGAACACAATTTTCCAAGTTGTTGCAAAATATCATGTGTGTGCTGCTAATTTGACTGACACCTCCTCCTCCATCTGCCATGGTGTTTAGTTTATGGCACCCAAACCCATGCATCTGCCTGAGTGAGAACTTCAAAGTCACCCTCATCCTTTTGCATGTACTTCCCTGTCTGACTTGAACTAATCCCTTCTCCATTGGTCAGAGTCATCCCTTAAGATCCAACTCAAAGCCTTGGCCAGCTCAGGCACTTTCTAAATAAAGTTATTCACCCAACAAGCATTTGCTGAGCACTAAGAATGCCGGGCAGTATCCGGCATGGCTGGCTGGCAGGGTACAGAGCGAGTATATGGGAGCCCCATCAATGTAGCATCCCTGAGGGAGGCCACTGCTACAGACTGTATGACCCGGTCCTCCTGGATCCTCACCATCCTTGAAGCAGTATTTTAGACCATTTCACTTCCAGTCCTAAATCTTGACATTAGCAGTCCCTGAATCCATTTCTTTCTATACTCACACTGGTCGGATGAGGTTAAAAGGCTGAAATGAAGGGAAAGACTCCCCAATTTCATGATACTCTCCGGAGGCTACATTCTAATTGTCTCGAAAGGTGAAGAGGAAATTTCTTTTCTCTCTTCACATAAACAAGTGTGCCCGGAACCATCTGTGTAAATGTGGAAGGTTTTCACAGGAAAACCCCCCCACAAACCTTGTATAAGTAGGCAAGGCAGCTGGACTACTAAGTAATTTGGCAAATGTTATTCTTACTACGAGTTCATTTTACCTCCACAAAAGATCCCCAAGTGAAATGATTTCTGTGAAAGGCCTTGGGTTGGACCCGTGGTCGGCAAACTGCGGTTCGCGAGCCACATGCAGCTCTTTGGCCCCTTGAGTGTGGCTCTTCCACAAAATACCACGGCCTGGGCGAGTCTATTTTGAAGAAGTGGCGTTAGAAGAAGTTTAAGTTTAAAAAATTTGGCTCTCAAAAGAAATTTTAATCGTTGTACTGTTGATATTTGGCTCTGTTGACTAATGCGTTTGCCGACCACTGGGTCGGACTATTAGAATCCTAGTGGGGGGTGAACTGTGTAACATGATTACCCACCAATGTGTCTAGTCAGAGGTGCCGTGGAACCACGTACGCCAGCTGGGCCTAGAACCGCAGGCGTGCGGGAGGGTGACCTTTCCTGTTGACCCTTGTGATACAGCTCTCCGGGAAGCTTCTTCTCAAGATCTGCCCTGCCTCCTCCTGTATTTATTAAACAGCATCACTTACGTGACCAAGTGACAGCCCTTTCTTCCTGCCTCTTCCCGCCCTCAGGTTCTATTCTCATCAGGGAAGTTTTTAAAAGCACAACTTTAAGTGCAAATCTATAGAATCACTGCAGACCTATTACTTTGCTGGACATTCTTTCAAAACTTCACACCAGCTTCCTCCATAAGAAGCGGAAAGTTCTCGTTTCTCCATCTAATATTCTACATGGAGCGCACACAGACTCTGGAGAGGGCGGGCATGGCCGCTGGAGCTGGTGTGTGGCCTCCGGTTACACACTTTGCCTCCATAAACCACAGTCCCCCTGTAAAACCGGGGTAATGATGGTGCCTACCTCACTTGGTTGTTATGTGAAACCAATGGGAGCAAGTGTGTACATTGCTTGCCACATTGTAAACACTCAATACTTGTTAGCAACTATTAAACCATAATTAACTATTGTGAAGCCCTCTCATTGTTTTGAAAAGTCTGCCAAGAATAACATAACATTGTTTGCTGCTTTTATTGACTTTTCACCGGGTTTTGGAGCTGCGGGTCAAGACTAGGTTAGGAATTAAGCAGCATGAGGTCAAGGAAGACTCCTAGTTATTGATGTTTAAATGAGCCTGCTTTCAAGTGCCCAACAGGCAGCATCCGCAGGAACAGGCTCCTGAAGAGCGGGTAATGTCTACACGTGTAAAACAGGGCAAAGGGGTTTGGAGCAGGGCTGTAACAGGGAGGCCCCTGAGGGTACCCATAGAGGCTCTTTCCTAAGGCACATCTTTGGCCTCACCTGTGGGTCAAGAGGGAGCTAATAAAAACATTAAAATAATTGGGGCAATTGTAGAAACTTAGGCACATAACCAGGAGTCTCACACATCTCTGTGTGGATACCTGCTTTAAGGCAACATGTAGGCAAAGCCAGAATGTTTCTTAATTGGAGTTGGAAATTGACCCCAGAATGTAAGGGAAGTATTCCACTGGGGACCCGAGTTCCACAGTGTGAACACTGCTAAGCATTGGGTGTGGAAAAATTACAAAGCAAGTAGTGCCAGAACCCCAAAGTCACGACCTAAGAGTTCCTGCTTGAAATAAAACACCAGAAAAAAAGTCCCACAATTATAATTATTTTAAATCTGAAATAGTACTTTTGGCAGATGTTATTAAATATTTAAGTAGTTAATAGTGAATAAAAATAGTTAGGTTCTTACAGTATAGGCCAACCCTCTGTATATCTTTGCTATATTAGTCCATTTATTTGTCAGCAATAAAAGCTATAATCATCACATTTTACAGTGAGGGAAGTGGGAATCAGAAAGTTTAAGTTGCCAAAAAATCACACTGCTAATGCAAGCAAAACAAGGATTTGAACCAGATTTGCTGTCTCCAAGCCCTGTGCTCTTCACCAACACACAGAATACTTTACAGCCATCCTATGAAGGTCACTGGAAGAGAAAATTACCCAAATCCAAATAAAACTTTTTTTTTTCCACAGCACATATGCATGTAGTCAGTCCATCTACAGACCTTTTGAATAATTAGGATACAAAGGAATTAGAGATTAAAAGTTGAGTGAAGGATTTTATAGCCAACCTCTGGAAGATAGAGACTAAAGGAAGTGAATTTAGTGTTTCGGATCACTATTCCCTGGAGGCCTATCCCGATTTTGGAGGCAGTGGACGAGGGGTTAATGCAAGCTGTGGACAGCATTCTGGGGCTCAGGTGATAACAAGGGAGTCAGGGTCCACACAGGAAAAACTGTGATCAGCTAGTCTTATATAATAAAGAAGTAATATGCAAATTAACCATCACACCCTCACAAAGTGGCTGCCTTACGATCAGGCCAGGGGGGAGGTTAGTGAGGGATGACCAAACGACTGAACAAGCAGGCTGCATTGGGTGACCAGGCCGGCAGGGGGGTTAGTGAGGGACGACTAAATGACTGTATAGCAGGCTGCATGGGCAACCAGGCCAGTGTGTGTGTGTGTGTGGGGGGGGGGTGAGGAGCGACCAGGCCCACAGAGGGGGGCAGTTGAGGGCAACCAGGCCAGCAGGGGGGGCAGTTAGTGGTGACCAGGCAGGCAGACAGGTGAGCGATTAGGAGCCAGCAGTCCAGGATTGTGAGTCAGACATCCCCTGAGGGGTCCCAGATTGGAGAGGGTGCAGGCTGGGCTGAGGGGAACCGCCCCCCCCCATGCATGAATATCGTGCACCAGGCCTTTAGTTATTAATAATAGGAAAGGAGAAAAAGGGAGGCCAGACATTATAGGCATGTCATCTGGGCAGCTTCACCAGGAAGCTGCAACATTCCACTCCCAGGGAACCACCGGTCCGTTTCCTGCAGGTCACTGGGGGAAGGGGTCCAACCAAGGGGAGATGGGTGTGTGCACAGTAAAGTCCAAATGACATAGGGAAGGTGCCTGTCAGTCAAACCTGGGAACAGACATCATTGACCAGGGAGGGCAGGGACACTGCAGGCCCACAACAATCCGGGGATATAGAGCCCCAAACAAAAGGGTTTGCTCTGTTGCCTCTTGGCTGTTGGTGCTCGTGGCTGTGGGTCTCTGGTTCTTCTCTTGTCCAGGGTGTTTCCTCCATAGCCATGCAGCCACACAGACCCCACACATAATGGGCTGTTGGACTGCAACCTGAAACACAAACTAAGCTGGCCCGATGCTGGATGGGACTGCGCCCAAACACGGGACAGAAATTCTGGGCAAGGCGTTAATTCTGGCCCTATTGAAGACACAGATGGACATTTTCCATGGCGGGATGTAGGGAAATGAGACTTTGTAAGCTCAGGGGTTTACTTCCACAAAAATAAAGCTTTCTACAATATATCATCCTCCCATGCAAGTCTCAGAAAATTCCTTTTTTTATGACATCGCAAGAAACCCACTTCTCCTGGGAAGAGGTGGGTAAATGGAGTGCTCCCCACCAATAATAACTGTACCCTAAAAGTAATGGGGCCTAACGACTGGTTTGGCTCAGTGGATAGATAGAGTGTTGGCCTGTGGACTGAAAGGTCCCAGGTTTGATTCCGGTCAAAGGCATGTACCTTGGTTGCAGGCACATCCCTAGTTGGGGGTATGCAGGAGGCAGCTGATCAATGTTTCTCTCCCATTGATGTTTCTAACTCTCTCTCCCTCTCCCTTCCTCTCTGAAAAAATCAATATTATTATTAAAAAAATAAAAGGTCCATGAATAGAGGCTGGTTAAATAATTAGGGCATATCTTAAAAAAAAAAAAAAAAAAAGGAGACATGGATCCAAACTATACTGAAGTTTCTAGTTCAAAATCCTCTCAATTTGTTTTTTCTTTATATAAAGACTAGAGGCCCAGTGCATGAAATTCGTGCACTGGGGGAGGGGGGTGTGTCCCTCAGCCCAGCCTGTGCCCTCTCGCAGTCCAGAAGCCCTCAGGGGATGTCCGTCTGCCAGCCTAAGCTGACACTCAGACATCCCTTTCATAGTCCAGGGTTCTCGCAGTCCAGGACCCCTCGCTCCTTACCGCCTGCCTGCCCCGGAGGTGGGAGAGGCTCTCGCCACTGCCACTGCATTCACCAGCTGTGAGCCCAGCTTCTGGCTGAGTGGGGATGGGGGGGAGGAAGAGGAGTGCCACTCAACCAGAAGCTGGGCTTGCTGCTCCTTAGTGTTGGCCCCGCCCCCCAACCACTGGTGTGTGTGTGTTGGGGGGGGGGAGGCGGTGATCTGATCTGGGGCCAGGCTAGCCGTGGCCTGGGCAGTGGGAGGTTGAGGTACCGCGGTCGTGCCCCATCCCGCTTCTGCAGAGGCTCTGAGACCGTGCAGGCCCCTCTTCCACTGCCTCTGTGGAAGGGGGGGCACCGGGACCGCCATGGCTGGTCTGGTGGGACAGGCTCGCTGGCCCCGCCACCTGCCCACTGGTAGTTCCAGAAGGTCATTCTGCCATCTGGTCTAATTAGCATATTAGCTCTTTATTATATAGGATAGTCCTGAATTGCTATTGCTCCTAAGAATCTTACTTCTCTGGAGAAAGATAACATCACCCTAGGCATCAAATTATTTCTGCAAATTATTTTGCAAATACAATGTCATCCTACCTAATAAAGGAGTGATATGCAAATTGACTGTCACTCCATCACACAAGATGGCTGCCCCCATGTGGTAAAAGATGGCTACCCCCATGTGGACAAAAGATGGCCACCACAAGATGGCCAGCAGGGGAGGGCAGTTGGGGGCAATCAGGCCTTCAGGGGAGGGCAGTTATGGGTGACCGGGCCAGCAAGGGAGGGCAGTTGGGGATGATCAGGCCTTCAGGGGAGGACAGTTGGGGGGAACCCAGGCCTACAGGGGAGGGCAGTTAGGGGTTACCAGGCCTGTAGAGGAGGGCAGTTGGGGATGATCAGGCCTGCAGAGGAGGGCAGTTGGGGGTGATCAGGCCTGCAGAGGAGGGCAGTTGTGGGGGACCAGGCCTGCAGGGGAGGGCAGTTGTGGGGACCAGGCCTGCAGGGGAGGGCAATTGTGGGTGACCAGGCCGGCATGGGAGGGCAGTTGGGGGCAATCGATCAGGTTGGCAGGTGAATGGTTAGGGGGTATCAGGCTGGCAGGCAGAAATGGTTAGGGGCAATCAGGCAGGCAGGCAGGTGAGCAGTGGGAAGCCAGCAGTCCTGGGTTGTGAGAGGGTTGTCCGACTGCCCGTTTAGGCCTGATCCCAGGATCATACCTCGAGGGGTCCTAGATTGGAGAGAGTGCAGGCTGGGCTGAGGGACACGTGCGCGTGCACACACACACACACCCTGCATGAATTTCATGCACCGGGCCTCTAATATAATAAAAAAAAAAACCTGGATATATGATGTAACATAATATGAATGACATATTCTTAGTAGAAATATACTCCTGAGGGCTCCAGATAAAGGAGTCAGATATCAACTTAAAATTCAAGAAAGATAAGATTGAGAATTTTAGCAAAAGCTGAAAAACTACAAAATGGACTCAAATGAAAATTCTATCACCAAAAAAGCATGATACCCCATATTAAGAACTTAGTGAATGGGTTTAACAGCAGATTACATTTAGTTCATTAAAGAATCAATTAATTGGAAGATATATTAGAAGAAAATATACAGTTTAGAAAGACAAAAGAATTAAAATTTAAAAGATAGTGAAAGATAGAGAAGACGATAAAAATTCTAACATGCAAAAATTGGAGTCTCAGAATGAGATGAAAGAATAAGTCAAAAATCAAAACTAAAGAGATAATGGCTAAAAGGTTGACAAAACAAATGAAAGCTATCAAACACAAATAAGAAGTCCTATGAACCTCAAGTAGGAAAAAGACAAGTTAATCTACATCTAGGCACATATCATAGCAATCTGCTAAAAGCCATAAACAAAAAAGAAAATCTTAAAAGCAATCAGAGGTAAAGAAGGATTTACCTTCATAAAAACAACAATATAATTGACATCCAACTTTTTAACAGACAAAATAGAAGCCAGAAGACAAGATATAATACCTTTTTTTAAAAAAATTCTTTATTGTTTAAAGTATTACATATAGTATTACATGTGTCTCCTTTTCCCCCATTGACCTCCCCCACCAGCATATGCCCTCACCCCCCTAGTGTCTGTGTCCATTGGTTATGCTTTTATGCATGCATACAAGTCCTTTGGTTGATCTCTTATCCCTCCCACCTCCCCTGCCTTACCTCTGAGGTTTGACGGTCTGTTCAATGCTTCTCCGTCTCTGGATCTATTTTTGTTCATCAGTTTATGTTGTTCATTATATTCCACAAATGGGTGAGATCATGTGATACTTACCTTTCTCCGACTGCCTTATTTCACTTATCATAATGCTCTCCAGGTCCATGCATGCTGTTGCAAATGGTAAGAATTATTATTATTTTTTTTTACAGCAGCGTATTATTCCATTGTGTAAATGTGCTATGAACATAGGGGTGCATGTGTCCATTCTGAATGGTGTTTCTGATTTCTTGTGATATATTCCTAGAAGTGGGATGACTGGGTTAAATGGGAGTTCCATTTTTAATTTTTTGAAGAAACTCCATACTGTTCTCCACAGTGGCTGCATCAGTCTGCATTCCCACCAGCAATGCATGAGGGTTCTTTTTTCTTCACATCCTCGCCAGCACTTGTCATTTGTTGTTTTGTTGATGTTAGCCATTCTGAGAGATATGAGATGGTATCTCATTGTTGTTTTGATTTGCAACTCTCAGATGATTAGTGACTTTGAGCATGTTTTCATATGTCTCTTGGCCTTCTGTATGTCCACTTTCAAAAAGTGTCTATTTAAGTCCTTTGCCCATTTTTTTTTATTGGATTATTTATCTACCTTTTTTAAGTTGTATGCGTTCCCTGTAAATTTTGGAGATTAAACCCTTATCTGAGATAACATTGGCAAATATGTTCTCCCATCCCGTGGGCTTTCTTGTTGTTTTGTTGATGGTTTCTTTTGCTCTGCAGAAACATTTTATTTTGATGTAGATCCCATTTGTTTATTTTCTCCTTAGTTTCCGTTGCCCTAGGAGCTGTATCGGTAAAGATATTGCTAGGACATATGTCTGATAATTTGCTGCCTATGGATTCTTCTAAGATTTTTATGGTTTCCTGTCTTATGTTTAAGTCCTTTATCCATTTTGAGTTTATTTTTTTGTATGGTGTAAGTTGGTGGTCTAGTTTTATTTTTTGGATATTTTGGATAATAAGAGCCTTATATGACAAATTTTCATAGTCAATGGGCAAATTTCCAAATTTCCAAATGTCCAATTTTCCCAACATCATTTATTGAAGAGACTGTCTTCACTCCATTGTATGCTCTTGCCTCCTTTGTCAAATATTAATTGAGCATAATGGCTTGGGTCAATTTCTGGGTTCTCTTTTCTGTTCCATTGCTCTCTATGTCTGTTATTGTGTCTGTTCCAGGCAGTTTTGAGAACAGTGGCTTTGTAATATAGCTTGATATGTGGTATTGTGATCCCTTCAACTTTGTTCTTTTTTCTCATGATTGCTGTGGCTATTCGGAGTCTTTTTTTATTCCACATGAATTTCTGGAGAGTTTTTCCTAGGGCTGTGAAATATGCCGTTGATATTTTAATGGGGATTGCATTGAATCTATAGATTGCTTTGGGTGGTATGGACATTTTAATGATGTTGATTATACCAATCCATGAACACAGTATATTCTTCCATCTGTTTATGTCTTCCTCTATCTCTTTTTTCAATGTCCTGTAGTTTTCCAAGTACAGGTCTTTTACCTCCTTAGTTAAGTTTATTCCTAGGTATCTTAATTTTTTTTTTTTTGGTGCAATGGTAAATGGGATTTTTTTTTTTTTTAACTAGAGGCCCGGTGCACAGGATTCGTGCACTGGTGGGGGGTGTGGCCTATAGGGATTGGCCTGCTGTGGGAGAGCAGCTCATCTAGGTCAGCTGAGTGGTGTTCCCACTGTGGGAGCACACTGATCACCAGGGGGCAGCTCCTGCATTGAGCATCTGCCCCCTTGTGGTCAGTGCAGGTCATAGCGACTGGTCAACTGGTCATTCTGGCCGTTCCACCATTCAGTTGCTGGGCTTTTATTATATGGGATTTCTCTTCCTGAGAGTTCGTTATTGGTATATAAAAAAGCCATAGATTTCTGGGCATTAATGTTGTATCCTGCTACATTGCTGAATTCATTTATTAAATCTAGTAGTTTTTTGCTGCAGTCTTTAGGGTTTTCTATGTACAATATCATGTCATCTGTGAACAATGACAGTTTTACTTCTTCTTTTCAATTTGGATGCCTTTTATTTCCCCTTCTTGTTTGATCTCTATGGCTAGCACTTCCAGTACCATGTCGAACAGGAGTGGTGAAAGTGGGCATCCCTGTCTTCTTCCTGTTCTTAGGGAAAAGGTTTTAGTTTTTGCCCATTGAATATGATATTGACTGTAGGTTTGTCATATAAGGTTTTTATTTTGTTGAGGTATGATCTTTCTATTCCCACTCTGCTGAGAGGTTTTATCAACAAAGGGTGTTGGATTTTGTCAAATGCTTTTTTTGCATCAATTCATATAATTATGTGATTTTTATCTCTCAATTTATTTATGTGATGTATCACGTTTATTGATTTGCAAATATTGTACCATCCTTGCATCTCTGGAATAAATCCCACTTGGTCATGGTGTATGATCTTTTTAATATATTGCTGGATCTGATTTGCTAGAATTTTGTTGAGGATTTTAGTATCTATGTTCATCAGAGATATTGGCCTGTAATTCTCTTTCTTTGTAGTGTCTTTATCTGGTTTTGGGGATTAGGGTGATGCTGGCTTCATAGAAAGAGCTTGGAAATGTTCCTTCCTCTTGAATTTTTTGGACTAGTCTGAGGATAGGTTTTAGTTCTTCTTTGAATGTTTGGTAAAACTTCCCTGTGAAGCCGTCTGGCCCCGGACTTTTGTTTGCTGGAAGTGTTTTGATGACTGCTTCAATTTCTTCAAGAGTTATCAGCCTATTCAGATTTTTTTGTTCTTCCTGATTGAGTTTTGGAAGGTCATATTTTTCTAGGAATATGTCCATTTCTTCCACATTGACCATTTTTTTTGGAGTAGAGTTGTTCATAGCATTTTTTTTACAATCCTTTGAATTTCTGTGGGGTCTATTGTTATTTCACCACTTTCATTTCTGAATTTGTTTACTTTGATACTCTTTGCTTCTTGGTGAGCCTGGCTAGAGATTCATCAATCTTGCTTATCCGTTCAAAGAACCAGCTCTGGGTTTTATTGATCTTTGTATTGTATTGTTTTGGGTTTTTGTTTGTTTGTTTTTGGTCTCTATGTCATTTATTTCTGCTCTGATCTTTATTATTTCATTTCTTCTGCTCACTCTGGGCTTTTCATGTTGCTCTCTTTCTAATTCTTTCAATTGTAGCGTTAGATAATTTATTACCAGTTTTTTTTTTGTTTGTTTTTTGAGGTAGGCCTGTAATGCTATGCACTTCCATCTCAGGACTGCTTTCACCATGTCCCATAGATTTTGTATTGTTGTGTTTTCATTGTCACTTGTTTACAAGATGTTTTTTATTTCTTCTTTGATCTCTTTGGTAACCCAATCATTGTGTAATAACATGCTATTTAGCCTCCAAGTGTTTGATTTTTTAAAATGTTTTTTTATTGTTGTTTATTTCTAATATTATGCCATTTTGATCTGAGAAGATGCTTGATATGGTTTCAATCTTCTTGAATCTGAAGAGACTTTGCCTGTATCCCAATATGTGATCTATCTTTGAAAATATCCCATGTGCACTTGAGAAGAATGTATATTGTGTAGCTTTGGGGTGTAATGTTCTGAAGATGTCAATTCAGTCCATCTGATCTAGTGAGTCATTTAGGATTGCTGTTTCTTTGCTATTTTATTTTATTTAAAGGATTCATCCAGTGATGTCAATGGGGTATTAGAGTCCCCTACTATGATTGTATTGCTGTCAATCTCTCCCTTGATATCTTCCAGAAGTTTTTTTTTTTTTTATGTATTTGGGTGCTCCTGCATTTAGTGCATATATGTTTACCAGAGTTAGTATATCCTTTTGTTGTATCGATCCCTGTAGTATTATGAAGTGGCCTTCCTTATCTCTTGTTATGGCCTTCACTTTGAGGTCTATTTTGTCAGATATAAGTATTGCTACCCCAGCTTGGTTTTTGTTTCCATTTGCCTGAAAAATATTTTTCCATCACTTCACTTTCAGTCTGTGTGAGTCCCTTGTTCTGAGGTGGGACTCTTGTAGATAGCATATATATGTGTCATGTTTTCTTATCCATTTAGCCACTCTGTGTATTTTGATGATAGCCTTGCTGGATAGACTATTCTTGGATTCAGTCCCTTGCTTTGCATCACTTTGTACACTTCATTTCATTCCCTTCTGGCCTGATTTGTTTCTGTTGAGAAATCATTTGATAATCTAATGGGAGATTCTTTGTAGGTGACTGTCTGTCTCTCTGTTGCAGCCTTTAAGATTCTTTCTTTGTTGTTAACATTTGCCATTGTAATTACAATGTGTCTTGGTGTGTTTTTTGGGGGTTCATCTTGTCTGGGACTTTCTGTGCTTATGTGACTTTTTCTTCCCAAAATCCAGGAAGTTTTCTGTTATTATTTCTTCAAATAGGTTTGCTAATCCTTGCTCCTCTTCTTTTTTTCTGGCACCCCTATTTTATATATGTTACTTCCTTTCATGTCCCAAAGCTCCCTTAAGCTCTCCTCCTGATTTCTAATTTTTTTTCCCTCCAATTGCTGTTCAGATTGGGTGTGTTTTTCTGCCCTGTCTTCTAACTTACTAATTTGGTCCTTAGCTTCTTCTAGTCTACTGTTGAAATCTTCCATTGTGTTTTTTATTGTAGCTATATCATTTTTGATTTCCACTTGATTCTTACATATGTTGTTGATTTTCTCATCCATCATTTATGAACTTTATGACTCTTACTCTGAATTCTTTTTCTGACATATTGTATGCATTCATTTTATTTAGTTTCTTTTCTGGCAATTCTTCCTTTTCTTTCCTTTGGGGGTTGTTTTTTGTCTCCCTATTTTTGCTCTCACTGGGAGGTACAGGGTCCATGGCCGCAGTGGCAGGTTGGTGGGAGGGTCATGCACTCCGGGACTCTCAGGAGTCTGCAGCTGGGGAGGCTGGAGTCCCGGTGTCCATGGGTCTGCAGCTGAGGTAGCTGGTCTTTGGCTGGCGTGGCTGTAAGGTCTGAGTCCAGTCTGGGTGGTGGTGAGCTGGGCTCCTAGTCACAGGAGCTCTCCCCTTCAAGGTGGTGTGGTTTCTGTGCCAGAGTCGGCTGCCCGGGAATGCTTGTAGTGGTAGCAGGGGCTCCCCATCTAGGAAAGCCTGATCTTCAAGCCCCTGAGACACCTGCAGGATCTATCTGCCACACACACACACACACACACACACACACACACACCACCATGTCCACACACTCTCCTTTGCTCCCTCCCTCACTCACATTCTCTTCCTCACTGCCGTCCTGCAGGCTGCCATCTTGACTCCCCAAGATATAATATCTTTAAGTAAATTTAAATTGTTGGCCTGTCAACTTAGTACCTTAAGCTTAGCAAAAATATTCTTTAATAATAAAGGTAAAATAGAGAGGTCAACCAAGATAGTAACATAGGAAATGACCCCCTCCTACCCTGGGAACACCAAATGTGCGGCTGTGCACAGACCAATTACCTCTAAAAAACATCCTACACATCAGGCAAATGCGAAAACACCCAGACTGAAATGGGTAAGAAAGGCCGAGACACCCTCTTGCCATAAACCCCACCCCTGGCACAGTGCCAAACAGTCAGGATTCTCTCTGAGGAGTCAAGGGTATGAACCCCCACCTTCAGGTTCTCTTTTAAGACTCACATCTGAGGGACAGGCATTTAAAACAATCAGCCCAGAAAGCTAGGGTGCTTGCATCCACAAGACCCACGGGCTATAGCAAACAAAGAAGCAGTTATTAATGGTACTCCTCATGGGTACCTCTCAGGAATATCCCTTTAGGGCTTAGCACAGAGGGAGTAGAAAAAAAATCACCCATCTCAGTCTTTCCCTGAAGGTGGTCCATATGCATACTTTGAAAGCTGATGCCTGGGATCTGTCTTCAAATTTAGCATATATCTAGAGGCTGGCTACCCTGGAGACTGGGGAAATCAGCAGACAACTCCTCCCTGTCTCTGCTGTCTTCCTCTAGCCTTCTCCAAGTTGCCAGTATCTCCTTGGAAAGAACTTGCATATATCTCTTCACCCCACTATTTGCAATGCCACCCAGACTTCCTGACTATAGCCAATGTGCTTCCTTTCACAAATCCCACAGGATACTCCCCTGTGGATATATACCCAGGTGCAGCACAGAGGGAATAGCAAAATAACCTCCTCCCACTTTCTCCCTGGAAGGAGTTTAACTACACACTTTCCCAGCTCCTACTTGAAGGTCTGAATATGATCCTTCCTTTTGGGATTCAACAGGTCTTGGCACACTCTCAACTACTGGAAGCCACCAATAACAAAGAAGGTAGTTAGGACAACCACAAAGGTTTGAGAGACAATCAGGTGCTCAGGCTGGGCTGATTGACAGAATTCATTTCCTGCATGAGTTAATACTGTGAAACTAGGAGAGGTGGCTGCTTTATCTAATATACAGAAACCAAATCTAAGAGTCAAGGGAAATTAAGAAACAGATGAAAATGTTTCAAATAAAAGAACAAAATAAATCTCAGAAACAGTTGTTAATGAAAGAGATAATTAATTTACCTGATAGAGTTAAAAATGATAGTCATAAAATCCTCACTGTGGTCAGGAGAGCAATGCATAAACAGATTGAGAATTTTTAAAAAGAGATAGACATTTTTTAAAAAGCACCAAACAGAAATCACAAAGCTGAAGAATAAAATGACAGAATTGAAAAATTCAATAGTGGAGTTCAACACCAAACTAGATCAAGTAGAGGGAAAGATCAGTGAACATGAAGACAGGGCAGTGCAATTTATCTAGTCAGAGGAGCAAAAGGAAATAAGGATGAAAAACAGTGAAGAGAGCTTAAGGGACTTATGGGAAGTCATCAAGAGACCCAATATACACATTATAGGGTCCCAGAAAGAAGAGAGAGAAAAAGAAAGGATCAAAAAGATTATTAAAAAAAAAAAAAAAAGACTGAAAACTTTCCTAACTTAGGGAAGGAAACAGATGGAAAAAGCCCAAACAGTACCATAAGATGAATTAAAAAAGACATCAAGATACATTGTAATTAAATTGTCTAAAGTTAAAGACAAAAAGAGAGTCTTTTTTTTTTTTTTTTCAAAAAGAGAGTCTTAAAAGCATCGGGATAAAAGAAAATTGTTACATACAAAGGAACCCACATAAGATTATAAGCAGATTTTTTTTTCAGCAGAAACTTTGCAGTTCAGATTTGAGTGGGATGATATATTCAAAGTTCTGAAAGAAAAACATTGCCAATCAAGACAACTCTACCCAGCAAACTTGTCCTTCAGAATTGAAGGAGAGATATAAACTATTTTCCAGACAAACAGAAGTTAAAGAGTTCATCACCACAAGACCAACCTTACAAGAAATGTTCAAGGGAGTTCTTCAATCAGAAACAAAAGGGCACTAATTAGTAACAGGAAAGCATGGAAGTATAAAGCTCACTGGCAAAAGTAAATTTATAGTTAAATTAATAATGTTGTAATGGTGGTGGGTAAATCACTTACAACTCTACTATAATGATTAAAATGTAAAACTATTGAAAATATATATAACCATAATAATTTGTTAATGAACACAATGTAAAAAATGTTCATTGCAATAGTGCAACAAGGTGTGGAATAGAGAGTAAAAAAATGTAGAGCTTTGATATGCATTTGAAGTTAAACAGCTACCTGTTTTCAAAAGACTGCCATAAATTGATTTATGTATACCTCTTGGTAATCACAAAGCAAAAACTTATAGTAGATACACAAAAGGAAAGGGAAAAGAATCAGAGCATACCACTACAGAAAATCATCAAATCACAAAGATCAGCAAGAAAGGAAGAAAGGAATTACAAAACAATAAAAACAATTAATAACATGGCAACAGGAAGTCCGTATTTGTCAATAACTAGTTTTAATGTAAATGGATTAAATTTTTCAGTCAAAAGACATAGAGTTGCTGAATGGAGTTGAAAGTAAGAACCAAACTGTATGCTGTCTACAAGATACTCGCTTTAGGTTTAAGGACACACATAGATTGAAAGTAAAGGGGAAAAAATATATTCCATGCAAATGGAAACAAAAAAAGAAAGAAAGAAGGAGAAAATAAAACAGGGTAGCTATACTTAGATCAGACAATATAGACTTTAAGCCAAAAAGTAATGAAACAAAGAATGTCATTATATAATGATAAAGGGTTCAGTTAATCAAGAGGATATAATGTTAGTAAAGATTTATGTAGTTCCCAGCATAGGAGAACCAAAATATATGAAGTAAATATTAACAGTTCTGAAGGGAGAAATGGATGGTAATACCATAGTAGTAGAGGACTTCAATATCCCACTTTTAACAATGGATGAAATCGTCCAGATAGAAAATTAACATGAGAGTTTTTATCATGAAAGGATGCTGAATTTTGTCAAATGCTTTTTCTGTATCTAATCATCAGGAAAATGCTAATCAAAACCACAATGAGATATCACCTCACATCTGTTAGGGTAGCTATTATGAAAAAGATAAGAGATGACAACTGCTGGCAAAGATGAAGAGAAAAGGGAACCCTTGTACACTGCTGATAGGGATATAAACTGGTGCAGCCACTACAGAAAACAGTATGGAGGTTCCTTAAGAAATTAAAAATAGGACTAGCTAGCATATGACCCAGCAATCCGATTCTGAGTATATATACAAAGGAAACAAACCATTGCCTTGAAGAGATATCTGTATTTCCATATTCATTGCAGAATTATTTACAATTACCAAGGTATGGAAACAACCTGTGTCCATCAATGAATTAAAAAATGTTATATATATATATATCATACACACACACACACACACACACACACATACACACACACACACACACACACACACACACACAATGGAACATTATTCAACCTTAAATAAGAAGGAAATCCAGTCATTTACAATAATATGGGTGAAACTGGAAGGCGTTATGCTAAGTGAAATAAGCCAGACAAAGAAAGAAAAATACTGCCTGATATTACTTAAACGTGGAATCCAAAACTAAACATAGAAATGGTATTAAAGTGGTTGTCAGGGACTGGGATAGGAAATAGGAAGAGTTTGGTAAAAGGGTACAAATTTTCAGTTTTAATATGAATAAGATCTGAGGATCCAATGTATAACATGGGGACTATAGTTGATAACACTGTACTGAATAACTGAAGTTTGCTAAAAGAAATTGCTTTAAAAAGAGAAAGAGAGAGAGACAGAGAGAGAGAGAGAGAGAGAGAGAGAGAGGCCATAACTAAGCACTATAGAGGTATGAAAAAGGGGATAACTGGGGATCCTATAGATATTAATATCATAACTTATGGCAATCTATCTAAAATTTTTCATGACTCAAATACCTTTCTAGAACACAACTTACCAAAATTGACAGAAAATATACTTAAAAGTATTAAAAATTAAATCTGTAATTTAAAAGTTTCCTTCAAAGAAAACTGTAGGCTCAGATGACTTTACTGGTGAATGCCACTAAATAATTAAAGAAAGAAACCCTGCCAATATTACGTAAACAAACCCAGAGAATAAAAAGAAAAAGAGGTAAATCTTCCCATTTCATTTTGAAGGGCTTTCTTAACAAAAGCTAACAAGGTCACTTCAAAATGGGAACATTTATTTATTCATGACCATTGGTGCAGAAATCCGCCCCCCCCCCAATAAAAACACATTGACTCTAGCAATCCTATATAATAAAGAGGTAATATGCAAAGTAACCCTCATGCCCTCACAAGATGGCTGCCTACAACCAGGCCGGAAGGGAGGTTAGTAAGGAACAACCAGATGACTGAACAGCAGGCTGCGTGGGGCAACCAGGCTGGCAGGGGGGAGGCCCTTGAGAGGTGACCAGGCTGGCGGAGGGGCAGTTAGGAGTGACCAGGCCGGCAGGGAGGGGGCTGTTGGGGGCAACCTGGCTGGCAGCGGGGGTGCAGTAAGAGGTGACAAGGCCAGCGGGGGCGGGGGGGAGCAGTTAGGGGCGATCAGGACAGCCTGCAGAGGCAGTGAAGGGTGATCAGGCTGGCAAGGGGCAGGCAGTTAGGGGCGACCAGGCAGGCAGGCAGGTGAGTGATTAGGAGCCAGCGGTCCAGGATTGTGAGAGGGATGTCCCAGATTGGAGAGGGTGCAGGCTGGGGTGAGGGTACCCCCCCATGCACAAATTTTGTGCACCAGGCCTCTAGTCTATATATATAAAAGCCTAAGTGACAGAACGACCGAAACAACTGTTTGCTATGATGCTCACTGACCACCAGGGGGCAGATGCTCAACACAGGGGCTGCCCTCTGGTGGGTCAATGCGCTCCCACAGCCAACCTCCTGTGGCTGGCCAACCTCCTGTGGCCCCTTCCCCCACCAGCCAACCTCCTGCACCCCCTCCTCATGGTCAACCTCCCATGGCCGTGATCGGCCCCGATTGCTGGCCAGGTCGAGGGACCCCACCCATACACGAATTCGTGCACCGGGCCTCTAGTAAATATATAACAAGTATTGCATCACCACTGAGCTGTATTTACTCCATGAATACAAGGCTGGTTTGACTTTTGAAAATTAATCAATGTAATTCCTACATGTATAGAAAAAAGACGTCAAACAGTAGAATCATCCCAGAAAACATTTCATAAAATTCAGCATCAATTCATGATTTCATTGAACAAAATAATAAATAGCTTTGAGGTTAATGAACTAGGAGTAGATTGGAAATTACTTAATCTGATAAAGAGTCTACCAAAAACACTCATTTTGAAATCAGGAACATTCAAGGATGTCTACCATTACTGAGTCTAATCAAAACTGTATTTAAAGTTCTAGCTGGTAAATGAAAATAAGAAAATAAATAAATGTGTAAGGATTGCAGAGGGGGAACAAAACCAGCCATCCTTCACATGGTGAATTATTGAATTATTGTGGGCATAGGAAATAAAACTATTGACAAATTATTAGAATGAATAAGAAACCAACCTATTCATTCTAATAATTTATTAAATAAAACATCTAACAAATGATATGCAAGACCTTTACGCAGAAGAATATGAAACTTTATTGATAAAAGTAAAGGGAAATCTAAATAAACAGAGGGCTATAGGATACTAGTATTCAGGTATCAGAAGACTCAATATTATTGACATATTAGTTCTTCCCAAACTGATCTATATATTTAAAGCAATTCCTGTTAAACTGCTAACAGATCTTTTTGTATGTGTACGTGTGTGTTTGTGAGTGTGTGTGTGTGTATAACTTGACAAGCTGATTCTAAAATGATAATAAAAAAACAAAGGGCTAGAAGTAGAAGATTATCTTGAACAAGAAAAAGGTGGGACTAAAGCTAGCTCTCTCAGCCATAACTTTCTTATAAAGTTTGTTATAAAAGTGTGGGGCTGACCAAGGATAGACAAACAGACCAATGGCAATGACAGTCACCAAAGAAAAGGACTTGGACCAGGGCCAGAAGGGACACCTAGTCCGAGCTACGTCTGTGATGGCTTCCCCTGAGTCTGGGACTCCTCAATTCATCCCGTACCCATTAGGTCAGTATTTTGGGGTGGGACAGGCCATTGGAACCCCCCTCCCCTCCCAGTTAATTTTAATCTGTAGCTAGGTTTGAAAACCACTTCCCCGAACACACACACATGCATACACATAAACATATCTCTATCTCTCTAAACTTTGATGAGCAATGCAGCCTTTTTTTTTTTTTTAAGGCTCATTAGGAGGATGGAGAATGTGATCACATCATACTGCAAAAACATTCAAAATCCCATTTAGACATTTCTTTTTTTCCTTAATATATTTTTATTTATTTCAGAGAGGAAGGGAGAGGGAGAGAGATACAGAAACATTAATGATGAGAGAGAATCATTGATTGGCTGCCTCCTGCATGCCCCACACTGGGGATCAAGCCCACAACCCGGGCATGTGCCCTTGACGGGAGTCGAACCTGGAGCTCTTTAGTCCACAGGCTGGTGCCCTACCCACTGAGCCAAACCAGCTAGGGCCCATTTAGATATTTCTGTCTTTCCCCCAAATTCTTCTCCCTTAAGCTACTGCCTCTTCCCTTCATTCTTTGGCCAAACTCTTCATTTCTTCCTAAAATCCTGTTTTTATATATTTTTCTATTTTGCAGAATAATTTTCCCCTTCCCTCAGTTTCCCTAACCTACATCTCCATTATCACCCTGCTTAGCAAACAGAAGTTTATTGAGGACTCACTCTTATAGAAAGGGGAGAGAAAGATTGAAAGTACTATTTATAGTAATTTAACCCCCCACCTCCCGCCCCCCCCCCCCCCCCCCGGCACATACAGCTGTGCATGGCTTGAATTGTTTTCCTCTGTGTGTGCTTTCAATACAATCAGGAAAAACAGAACACTCTCACTGCGGAACAAACTCAGTTGCAGTGGGGGCTTGCACGGTGCCGGCCATAAGCATGCCACACTGTGCCACAGACGTGCCGCTCCACCCGTCCTTGGACCCGGGCTCCCAGGAGTTAAAGTTTCACCGCACTCACCTCAGCGGGCCCCGCTTCATGGATGTGTGGCCCGTGTGGTCACCCAGGGCCCCTCTTGGAAGGGTCCTGTGCTTGGTTTAATGCTCTGCCATCATCGTTTTGAAATTCTTGGTAATTTTTGCACAAGGGGCTACACATTTTCATTTTGCTGTGGGCCATTCAAACGATGGTGGCCAGTTGGCGCCGAGGGAGGTGGGGTTATAGTCTTGCTTGATTTTACAACCAAAAAGGAAAAACCTCAGAGCCTAGTGTTCTGGAAAGCACTTTCTCTGGTTTCTCAGAAACCATTTCCTCTTTCTGACTCTCAGCTGTGCCCCTGGGCTTGGCAGCTGGGTGTTCACTTGCTGCTCTACTGAATCTCTGGTGCTCATTTCCTGCTCACTTTGGATGTTTCACAGCAGCCAACAGGGCTCTTCACACCTGGCCCCGCCTCTCTTCCTGGCCTTGGCTCCCTGTCCCTCACCCCGCATCCTGCTTCCGGTCCCACCCCGAACCCTGGCTGACTTCTGCCACCTCCCACCCGCCCTAACACAGCGCTTTGACCACAGAGAACCTTCTCTGTCGCTGGAACATGATATGCTTCTTGCCTCTCCTTATTTCTTAACCCACTGATTGGCATGTACTAGGTGCTCAAGAGTGTTTGTTCAGTTAAAAAAAATCTGAAATGATCTATGATCTATGTGATTATTGAGATTATTCTCTTGGGGCCTGACCCTAAGATTTGGGATTCAGTAGGTACCCCTACGGACATCATCCCTGATTTGAGGTCCTAATTTTCTTTTATTTTTCCTTTTAAAAAAATATATTTTATTGATTTTTTTATAGAGAGGAAGGGAGAGGGATAGTTAGAAACATGGATCAGCTGCCTCCTGCACACCCCCTACTGGGGATGTGCCCACAACCAAGGTACATGCCTTGATCGGAATCGAACCTGGGACCCTTCAGTCTGCAGGCCGACGCTCTATCCACTGAGCCAAACTGGCCAGGGAAAGGTCGTGCTTTTCAAAGCAGGATGAGAGGGATGACAGCATGGGTATCTGGGCTGACAGTCATCCAAGAGGATGAATTTTTCTTTATGTTGTAATAAAACTCATATTGTTACCTAGAGAATGACAGAAAGTAATGCTAAAGTCATAGAAATGTAACTGTATGTGCCCTTGGAATTATAATAAGCATCACAGGAGAGTGGTGCTTTGGAAGAACTCAGGGAACCACCCCTCAAAAGGGCCAAGGTGGGGTGGGGTGAGGGTTGACCCTTAGACTCAGAGCTCTAATCAGGACTCCATCCTGTCCTCACTGTCCTCCTCTTCCCATGGCCTGGGCTCCTATTTTCCACCTCCCTCTGTGCAACTCCTTCCTTGAGACCCACCAGGGAGGAATCTTCTCTTGAGGATTTTCCTGCCTCCCTGTCTGGTGGTGTGTCTGTTCCTTGTGGCCAGCTCCAACTTATTTGCGAAGCTCCCTTCCCCCAAGAAACCAACTCCTCGCTGGAAGAAGGCAGGGTTTCTCTCATTCCCTTGTCCGTGTGCTCCTTTGGAGACTGGCTCCTGTTCTCTACATGGTATTTTCAACGGCAGAAGGAATTCCCTTTGCCAAAAGTAATGGGGAAAATACTTGAGGCTATGAAACTCAATATATGGAGGACCAGGAGAAGGAAGCACTGAGGGAATGCTTGCTATAAGCTGGTGATATGCTAGGAAATTATAGGGAGACCAATTTGGAATTCATAACTATAAGGAAAAATGTAGTTCCAGTCAGAGCTCCTTGAGAATGGAACAGGAAGCTTTTGGAGAGAGTGAGCTGCCTGTCATTAGACATGTTCATGTGTAGGCTGAACATACCAGGGCTGGCAGTGAGGGTTAGTTAGAAAGAGTCTCTATGGCTTCTCTTGACTTTCAAGCTACTGATTTTATTATAGGGTTCTAACCCTGTAAGGCAGTTTATATTTCAAAATACTGTACTTAATTAGTTGTTTTTCTAAACTCGTTCTGAAGCAAATCAGCTCCATACAGTGGTAATTAGTTTATTGGTAGAAACAATGACAGGATCTGAAACATGCATAGTTAAGAAAGGCAGACTATTATTATTCCTGCCCTCTTTTTCAGAACACAGATCTTCTAGTATCCTGTGAGGATGTAACAGCAACTTAATCAGGTTAACATCTACTATGAAAATAATTAATTATTAATATGGAATACTTAAAAATGCTGGGGCCACATTAATCAGTCTTCAAACAATCAAACACGGGTTTCTTAATTGGAGTGAACTCAGAAGGCAAGATTTCGTTCCAAAAAGCAAACACGGGCTTTTCCAAGTCACAGCGGGCCCTCTTGCAGTGCTGCCTCTGCCGGGGCACAGGCTGGGACAGCTGGTAGACCGGGCTGTGGCCGTGTGCAGGGCACACTGGGGACCATGATTCTCCATCAGGAATAATCAAAACAGGACTAGAGTGGTTCAGCCAAATAAACCAAGGACATAGCCTCCTTTTAGCTTTAGATCTGCCAACTTCTCTGTGGTTTTTGCCCTCAAGGTCCAAGATGGGTGCTCTATCTCAGACCTCCAGTGGCGTTCTGGACAGAAACAAGGGAGTGACCTAGAGGGAGGGATGGTGCCTATTCCAGAAAAGCAAAACTTCCCAGGAAATTCTTACATGTTCAGTGCTTGCTGAACTAAAGTTATATAATAGAAACTGGGAAATATAGTTATTTCAGCTGGGCCTATTACTTCCGCAAACCAAACTTGGGTTTTGTTAGTAGAGAGGGTGGATGGCTATTGAGTAGGCAACCAGGTGTGACTGCCATCACTCGTTTGTCCCAGGCTCCTGGTAGGATAGATTCTGCCTCTGTTTCCTCATTATACGGCGGGAGGACCTCCACCATGGACCTTCGAGCTGTAGGAGATGCCTCTACCTGGAAGACTTTGTGAGGATCTCACACTGCTGCCTTCTGCCCGCCAATGTTTAACTCATCAAGGAATAATTATGAAATTCGTGTCTTCAGGCTGAGACATAGTTGGTCCACTTTGAACTTCAGGGTCCTCCAGGGGCTCCATGCTCAAATCTCCCTGGAGCCATAGAGAAAAGTCTGACACTCACAGCCACTGGCCTTTCCCCCAGACCTAAGCTAAGGGTCCTTTTCCCGGACACTTGAGTCTTGTCGGCTGCTAACTCTGAACAGAATAGCAATCACTCCTGTTTGGAGCAGACCAACACCTTGAGATTTGCTTAAGCGGAGGAGGAGGAGCTCCTCCTACCTTTGAACAAGAAAAGATGGATGGCCCTTCTGACTTACTCCAGGGATTTCTGCTCAGCAGCACTGAGGAGGAAGGAGCAACTGAACACAGAACTCCAACATTTTAGAACTGACAGAGACAAAGAGTGTGCAGCCCCGCCGTCTCATGTTGCAAAGGAGGACACTGGGACTTGAGAGAACGAGTGCCTTACTCCGGGTGTGGTATGGCAGAGGTCTGGGGTCAAAACTAGAGGAAGAAAGATTACGAGAGAGAGGCAGAGGGCTCTCTCGCTTGCCTTCTGTTTAGGTTTGTATAAGCACCCACAGGCATGGGAATGAGCCAATGCCATAGATAAGGAGGGCAGGAGGTGGTGTGGTATTGTGGCTGTTAGATCCAGTCCCCAATCTGCCATGCTTTGGTTGGTGACACTTATCTGTTCCTTAGTTTACTCTCCTGTAAGATAAGAGCAAAGGTAACATATCTCATATGGCTTCAGGAAGAATAAATGGCGTTGATAGTTAGAACAGTACCCAGTACATCATAACAAAGAAATGTTTGCTATAGTTATGATTCGTAATCTCCAAATTGCCACAGGCTCAGAGTCCTTGAGTCTTGCACAATGTCCCGTACACATCTTGAAGAAGCACAAGGAGCCAGTGGGGGTATTAAGTTTTAAATCAGATGTTTGGTTCTTATTACCAGCACCAAGGGATCTTCTATCACAAATAAAGGGATTATCCCGCAAGTAAGTCAGCATGACACGAAATATATGATCTGGGAAATGCTTTTCTGATCTACTTTCATGAATAGCCTGTCTTTGCAGCCTGCATTTTCATCTTCAGTTCATGTGCCTGCTTTGTTTTATGTACTTAAAAAAATGTGGCGAGCTTCACACACTAGTCTTTTGTACCAGCTATATACGAAGCAACTACCACCAAAGACATATATGCATGGAATTATACCAGATCAACTTGAAAGAAAAGCCTCTTTAATTGGACAATACTTTAATCCTGTCAACAATGTTAGGGTAGTTGACCACATTTTGAAATTATTTTGTCTCGTCTGCACTTGAGTGGCATGGAAAATGTCCCTCCACTTTCTTACCCTCTCCCAAGGGTCATTTTCTTCCCTCTTTTCTCCGCCCTGCCTGGCCTCTGACCCTGCCCAGCTCTGCCGTTTCCATGGACTTCTGAATCTAATTAATGCCTTTGTGGCTATATAAGCGAATTATATAGGCAGGAGGATGTTAGAAACTTGGAGGAAGGTGCACTCCTTGGGAAAACCTGGTTTTGTACAAACAAATGAAAAGAAATGCACGTGGAGGGGGTAGAATGTCAGTCAAGTGTAAAATGCTAGTAACACGCTTTGCTCATCAAGTATCTGCTGCCTGATGAGAAGATGCAATCTTAGAAGCATCTCTTTTGACATCTGAGCAATAATCAGCCATTATGGAAGCTGGCTGAGGGGCAAATAGTCCAAATAAGCCACCACTGTGGATCGGCCTCAGCCATGTGACAGGAGTACTGGCCCCCCACCCTTCCCCCGCCCCTTTCAGGCCAGTTAACAACCAGGTGTGGGGAGTAGGTGCTTAGATGATCTCTGAAATGACCCTGGCTTCCAGCGCACTGCCGCAGAATATTCCCAAACTCTCCAGAATGTGGGCAGACAAGGGGGAGGGGCCCAGAGTGCTGAAGTTCTCCACCAGAGGATACTGTCAGAGAACCCAAGGCAGAGATGGTCCCTATGCCCCATGTTTCCATGGAAACATAGGAGGAGTGATGACAGCCTGCACAGCCACACCATCTGCTTGGGACCTGGTGAATGATGAAAAAAAATGGAAACAGAAAAGCACCTCGATCCCAGGCTAGAACCACTTTGAGACAGCAGTGGAGAGACAAAGGCCTGAAGACGCTAGAATGCCTAGGTGGATTAAAACCCAGCAATCCTGGGCTCCACAAATTAGCATGTAATTTGCAAGCAGAAAGCCTCGAGGGCTTGTTCTGCCATCCTTAGATACAGTGAGGAACACCCAGGCAGCCCCTGGAAGGAGAAAGGCTGCCTGTGGGTCTGCAGCCTGGCTGGGCAGGAGAGAAGGTGCACTGAGGAGCCCTGCAGGGGGAGGAGGAGGGGAGCAGAGGCTCCTAGCACCTTCCAGCAAGACCACCTGCACAGCTGGCTTCCAGCCAAGCATCTTTTTCTGGGGGAATAGGGATTATGAAAGGAAAATCCCCACCTAGTCACAAAGGCGACCTCTGAGTTGTAGCCACGTCTTCAGAGTCAGGGCTGAGTTAATGAAGCCATGCATTCTTAGCCAAGGCGAGTCTGAGTTGGCCGCCACAGATTTGCTTCTGGGTCCGCTGAGGAGGGTTCCACTCCAGGCTTGGGGGGTGTGAGTAGGGCCCTTGCTAAGGGCACTTGCCTGCTGCCCCAGACTGAGAAGGATTCATTCCTGAGTCCCTTTCTTCATAGATTTCGCCGAAACAGACCTGACCTGGAAAGCCAGCAGCTCCGCTCCCTGAGCTGCTTCCGCCACGGCTCTCAGGAATTGCGCGGTGCCATGCAGTGTCTGTGGAAATTCGGGATCTGTCTCAGGAGAAAGGTCCCTCAAGCCTCAAGGTCGTTAGTGTGCACAGATGCTACACGGACTTCATACGAAACATCAGTTTTTATTTTTATTTTTAATTTAGGTAGTCTCTTACTCTTTGACAAAAATGTTTCCCTTTTAGTTCTGGCATTCTAATTCCAGGAAGTCCAAGCCCCTTTTTGCTTTGTATTAAGGATTTAAAATTTGACAACTAAATTAAATGCTTGTTTTGGTATAGGTATAAGGGCTTGAAGAATAATGGGGCTATCTTAATAAACCAGATAAATAATAACAACAACAAAGATCTCCCTACTAAGGCTCTTACTAATTGTTCTACATTGTACTTGTAAATGCTATTCATTTAGACTTACTAGTATTTCCATGATGCCTTAGTAAAAATGGTAGCGACAACTATTATTAGGGTTTCTTCAAAAGGTACTGTTCTCCACCTGGACATTCTATCCCCTGGAAATAAAAGTATTCATGCTGGCTAGAGGCCCCAAGCAGAAAATAGGAACTGTTTCTGATGAAAAAAAATTAAAAACCCAGTGAAACTGCTTGAGGTTCAAGTACACTCGTGTATTAACAGGAAGCACCGTTCTTAAGTTCACATATAAATCTTCCTTTGGAGATTTGGCTTTAGGGGAGAGGCCTGTTATGGTAAATGGACCCACCGGCTCCATGCACCCCAGAGCTTTCTCTTTCCCTTTCTGGGGTCATCTCTTCGTCTCCAGCCTCCACGGTGAAGGCAAATCTGTATCTTGAGTTTCAAGCTCTGGATGGGACTCCCAACAAACACGTTCTGTTTGTCCTTCAGCAGCCCTCCTTTGTATAAACAGATGTGCTAGGAAGGGAGGGAGGGCCAGATCTCTGCGAGGGTGGGAGGTCTGCTTTCTGGAAGCTTCCCCGCTGCAGCCCCCAGCACAGGGACAGGATGCATTCCTTGTCCAGACTGTGGAACTTGCAGTTCTTCCAAAGGGGCTGTTCCCTTCTCCCTTCCACCCTCCACCCGCACCTTTTGTTCCTGGGAATGCTGTCTGGATGGCTCAGGCGTCTCACTTTTGCCAGAGCAAACATTTCCAGCAGAGGCGTCTGCTAAGGAGATATTAGGAAGACGGATTTTTTCCCCTCTCCAAATACGCTGGGGACTGGGATGTGGGAAGACAGCTCTTCTCACCTGTGCTCGTTCAGTCTCTTTGTTCTCCCGTAGCCTTGGTACTACCTTTGCCTAATGAGGGAGGCTTTTAGGGACCCGTGTTGTCAGCTTGTAAAATAACAACTCCGTTTTCTCAAACTATGTGGACGTTGACTCTGCCTTAATTTATTGTTTTACATTTTGCACATTAGTTACGGATGCTAATAAAGGAAGGACTACTTTGAGCTGGGGGAAGGAAAGGGGGAGCATTTTGTAATCCAACTCCAAATAGGAAGGAATTCTCATCGGTCTTTTCTTCCTCTGCGTGTTCACCAGCCTTGGTTTGTTAATCCTCATTCACAGGTCAGGGAGGTGAGAGGGTGACTCTCAGGCTTGACCCTGGAGGCATCCTGTGCCTTCTACCCAAGGGTCTAGATTTCCCGGGTCCCCGGTCAGTGGTTCTTCTCACTGAGAAAGAACAAAGGGGAAGAGTACCAGAAAGGCCTCCCCGGCAGGAGTGGGGGTTTGGTGCAAGTGGTGGGCCCTCACTACACCGCTGGTGCCTCTCTCCAGGAAACCTCTGGAATCCTGAGCGAGGCTCCCAGAGCTGTGTGAAAGGACAGGAGGGTGGGGGCTCAGTAGGGTTCCGGTTTGGGAGAAACAGATTTGGACATGGGCTTCTCAGCATGTCTATAAGAGTCAGGAGGGGGAAAATGTTCTTTAAAAGCAGGGAGGATAATAAGGACTTGATTTTTAGGAGCCACAATGACACTCTATCATCTTCCAGCTGACAATGCGCCCCTCTCCAGACTGGAATCGGGGCAGGAAGTTTGCAGTCTACTCCCAGAGGCCAGCCCCCTTCCCTGTAAGAAATAAAAAGAGGGGGGCTTGGTTTCCAGGGACTGGCCAGCTGGAGGATGGTGAGACCCCCACTGCAGGCCGAGCTGCAGGTCCGGACAGGAGAACTAGCCTCCCGGGTCCCCTTTATTTCCTTTAACTTACTGACTCCAGATATTTTAAACGGTTTGTTTACGGCGCTGCTGGAGGCGGCACAGTTAACTCTCACGGGCCTGGGGCGTCGGAAATTTCCCGGCTGCGACTCCAGGTCTGCAGTCCCCGCCGCCAGGGCGCCCGGCGGGGTCACGGTGATCCTGGGCCCGAAAGAGCGGGCCGGCCGGCCGGGCGGCGGGGGGCGCCCCGGCGGCCTCTCAGCATCCCCCGCCCGCTCGCCCTGCCCCCGGCGCCCCGGAGCGGCCGCGGAGCGGGGGCTCGGGGGCGCGGTGGGCGGCGCGGCCTGCGGGCGCCGCGGGACCCCGAGGGGCGGCGCGGGGAGCGCAGGGGCGCGCGGCGGGCGCGGCTCGGGGCTCCGGGTGCGCGCCTCGGCCTCGCTCGCGCACACGCGCCTCCCAGAGGAGAAAGAGGCGGCGGCGCGGAGCGGCGGGGGCAGCGGGCCGGGCGCGGGGCGGGGAGGAGGAGGGGCGCGGCGGCGGCGCGGCGAGCTCGCCGCTCTCCTGAGTGAGCCGGCCGCGAGCCGGGAGCGGGTGAGTGTGGCCGCTGCCGCCGCCGGCCCCGCGTCAGGGGCGGGGGCGCGGGGAGCCCGACCGGGTGGGGGTGCGGGGGGCGGCGGCGGCCCGGGCGCAGCCGGGATGCACCTTGAGCGCCGCTTTTCGTTGCAGCGCGCGGGCGGCCGGAGCCTCGGCGGCGGCGGCGCTGACACCGACACCTCCCACCATGGACAGCTTCGACTTAGCCCTGCTCCAGGAATGGGACCTCGAGTCGCTGTGGTGAGTCCCACGCCGGCGGCCGGGGCGGCGGGAGCGACGGGGGCGACGGGGGCCGCGGCCCGACCTCACCTGGGCCGGGGGCTGCGCGTGGGGGTGGGGTGGTCCGGCGCCCGCTCCCCGCCTCCTCCCCGCGCGGCCGCTGCCCGTCTCCGTGCCCCCTTTCCTGTCTCCTCTCCCGGTGCCGCCCGCCCCAGCCCCGGGGCCGGTGATCTGGGGAGCCAGGGGCAGAGCGCAGCCATGGAGAGAAAAGACAGAACCGATTTCTAGAACGTGTCACTAGGGCCAGATCCACCCTTCGACCCCCGAGCCCTGCTCTCTCCCTGCCCTCCCCCGAGTCCCCTCGCTCTTCTCGGGGGCACCCCGCGACCCCCTGGAGTTGGGCTGTGGGGAAGTGCCCTGAGAGGATGCTCCCGCCACTGCGTGCCGGCGCCGGCGCCGGTCCTGGCGGCTCCGTCCTCCCCGCCCCTCCCACCCACTCCCACCCGCGATGGAAGTGAGCGCCGGGCAGGGCGAGTGTTTCTCCGTGCGGGAATTCCAGAGGCCTCGGCCCCGGGAGACTCGTTTCCTCGAGGTTCACCATCCCTTGGGGCCCTTTCTGCACACCTCGCACAGTGCTCTCGTCCCCACTCCACCCACCCGCGCCGCGTGCAGCCCTCACGCCGGCTCGCGGCCCGCGCCGGGCGCCGGCGGCCTGGGAGCCTCCGGGTTCCGTGCTCGGTTCTCACGTTGAGGAGCTGCTGTAGGTAAATCGCCGCTAGAAGCAGTTTAATTCCGGTTGCTGGTGTTTTAAAAACCTCATTGGCTGTTTCAACATCCTTCTTACCGCTAACCCCCCTCCCTCCCTGCCCCCCTTCCCCCTCCCCCCCCCTTAAATGTTTCCAACCAGCCCTATTCAGGTGGTAAAATTACTGCCTGCATATTATTCCTGGAGGAACTTGTGTTCTGTTTAATATTTACGGGAATGAACATCTGCTGAAACAAGCATATTAACTGCACTCTGTGCTGCCCTGGGTAGTCGCTTATTGTAGAGCTGAGCTTTTTTTTTTTTTTTTTTTGGTTTAATTCCGTAAAGAGTTCACATGTGTCTACAACTCCAAGTGGTGTGCACATGAATATGCAATGTACAGTTTTAAAGCTCCGCCGCTTTATCATTTGTAGATCGTCGAGATGATATGTGGATGGATGTATATTTTCAGTGATTTAGGTTTCTAGTGATTTTTATCTTTCTAAAGCCAGGTGACACACACTTGACACAAAGCTAGCGCCTTGTGGAACAGTTTCTTATAAAATACATGAGGATGGGCCCTGATGTAATAAAACTTTTATATATTACACTGTGGAATATTGGGAACTTCAAAGAGCCAGTGTAAAATGAGTATGAAACATGTTATTACTCTATAAAAGTTGCTAATTACTGTGTTGTTGCTCCAGGGTTATTGCAGCCTTTCATTTACAGATACCTATTATTTTACAGGTTTACATTTAGGAATGTTGGTTTCTGGCACAAATTCAATAGGTTTCTAGAAAGAAACTGTGCTTTAAACGTGACTTTTGCTTTAAAAAGGCAGTTTTTCAGTTGCAGGGAGGGACATTGTTTTGGCATATTTTTAATGCTGCTTGTCTGCTTGCCTATTCAAATCAAAGCCCCCTTGTGATTTTTACAAGTAATATTTTGAAGTGTCAGCCATAATCTGTGGGCTTTTTCAGCACAGGGACTCAGCCTATTTCCCCTTGCAGCCTTAGTTCCCAGGTGAGTTACCTGGAACACAGTCACACAATAAATATCTGCTGAGTTGACTTGAAATTTACATTAGCTATAGTATACTTACTATTTTTAAAAGTGAAAAAAATAATCATTTTTAAAAGTTGCTATACATTCAGTCAGATTTAACCAATGCATTAATTTATCTTTGGCTTATGCAAGCGTACAGTCTGTACATTTATGAAAGTGCTTGACTGCGGGAGTCTTTCTAGTTTGCAGATGTAGACATTACATTTTACACAAGCTTATATGTTTCTGATAAAGATAAATCAAACTCCTTGAGTATGCATTTTAACAGAGATGTTTTCTGAGTCATGGATACATTTTTGGATGGTATTTTCTAACTAAATTTTATGGTTTACTTTTAAGCTTATAAGTTTTTAAGTTTATGACTTACTTTTAAGGTGACATATAGACTAGAGGCCTGGTGCAAGAGATTCATGCACTTGCGGTGGGGGGGTGGGGGGGTGGGGGGGTCCCCCAGCCCAGTCTGCACCCTCTTGCAGCCTGGGAGCCCTTGGGGGATGTCCAGGGGACCCGAGGGAAGGCTTAGGGGACCGGGCCTAAGCAGGCAGTTGGACATCCTTAGCGCTGCTGCGGAGGTGGGAGAGGCTCTTGCCGCTGCCGCTGCACGACCCTGGCTTCTGGCTGAGCAGCGCTCCCCCTGTGGGAGCGCACTGACCACCAGGGGGCAGCTCCTGCGTTGAGCGTCTGCCCCCTGGTGGTCAGTGTGCCTCATAGCGACTGGTTGTTCCGCTGTTCGGTCAATTTGCACATTACCCTTTTATTATATAGGATATTCAAAATAACTAACATTTTTGTATTTTCTGCATGTCAGATATTTCCATATGCATTGTTTTCTTATTTGAATCATAACAATCCTAGAGGTGACAAGCTATAGTAGTCCCATTTTATAGACATAGAAATGGAGGTTTGAACTGTTAAGTGACTTACTGAGACTATAAAACAAATGGACATTTAGTGAACTCTTACCACTTATCAGATACTGTTATAAGTAATTACATGTTTTAACTCTGTTCTAAATACATTACATGTTTTTTTATGTCATTTAATCCTCACAACAAACAACCTTAGGAAACAAATACTATTATTATTCCCATTTTATAGTTTGGGAAAACGAGGGTGGGGAAGATCAGGTAATTTGTCCAACATCACATATCTAGAACTAGAGGACCTATAGTCAGACGAGGCATTAATTTCAAAGCTCAGTTTTCTGATTTAAAATCCGGTGTGTTTTCTATAATACTGCTGATGTCTTCCAGTTCATGAGGCTCTAAAATTAATTACAAAACAAAATTTTGATGGACTTGAAATTAAGGTTTTGTTAAAATATGAAAGAAAGAGAAGGTCAGAGCCCTAAATGATATTGATCTAAAACTAAAAATTTGAAAACAAAATACCAAGATTTAGGAAATTACGCCTAGCTTATCTGAATTAACTTATGTATATTTTAAATATATATAAATTTAATATGAATGTATATAATGTAAATATATAAATTTAAAATAAAGATCACTAAAAACTTCCTCCTTTAATTCATTTTAGAAAAAACACTTTTCTTTGGAGAGGTATAGGTTAATGGAAAAGAGAATTGTATTTTAATCCCTAGTAATTTTTTTTTCTAATTGGTGGGCATCATTTTCCAATAAAACAAATTGCAGTTTGTTAGTTATGTCTGTAGTTTTGAACCTTCAACAGTTTAGTCTAGTGGTCACAGAAAGTGTCCCCAGATGTCTGTATAGACATTATGAAGAGAACAGCTCTGTGCTGTAGAATATAATCAACATAGACAATTAGTTGATAATTCATGACCCATCTCCTCTGCCTCCTTACACATTCCCCCCCGCCCAACACACACACACACTCAGGAACAACTACCCTTATTTTTCAAGGGAGGTCTTTTGACCTCCAGATAGCCGTTCCAGCGTTTCATTTCAGCCACACCTCAACGTTGAGAAGACATTTCCACTTCTAATTCCGTTTCCCACTTCTGATTTGAAGCAAGAGTGGACAATGTGGAACAAGGTGAAGACACTCATTCTCACCAGCGCCACATCTGTGGAGTTGCATCCCCTGAAGAGTCTGGGATTCAGTCATTCGGTTGCTCGCAGGGGCAGATATCCACAGGAGCAGGGTCCCAGCCTCCCACACCCCCCTCCCTCCCTTCTCCCTGCTCTTCACCAGCTTCTCATCAGCTGGGCATGTAAGCCATCCCTCAGGGCCTTTAAAATAACGTCCATCCCTTATAACAGGCTAACTGTTGCTTTTACTCATTTAACAAATATTTATTGATCATCTCTTTAAGTACAAGACCTTGTGCTGGTTGCTGTAGGGAATACAAAGATGAATAAACCGTGGGTTGATACGTAATTGTCTAGCAGGGGAATGAGAAGGGTGAAAAAGGAAGTTTTGAACATTTTTTATTCAGAAGACAGAAAGACCACACTTGGGACTGGGGTGGGAGGTGGAGGAGGGAAAGAGAAAAAATTGAGTTAAAAAAAAAAAAAAAAAGGCTTCCATGGAAAAGGTGGCCTTTGAACTAAGCCTTGGAAGATGAATGGAATTTTTACAGAGGGTGGGGGTGGGGGTATTGACAGGACATAGAGGCATCTTGGGCAAAGAAAGAGCTTGAACAAAGGCTTTCATGATGTATCTGAAAGATCCTTTCATGAACCATGGTGGAATTACCTATACACCAAGTATTTTAAAGATGCAGAACTTTGTCATCATGAGTTACTTTCAGTGAATGAGAAAAGTTTTCCAAAGTGAGCTTGGTCAAAATTGGATTTTAATCATCCTTAAATATAAATACAGTTTAGTTATTGGGGAGAAAGTCTATCGAAGTATAATAGTAAATATTCCGATTCCTCTACACTACACTCCCGTCCCCAATAGCTTCACATAGGCCATAATCTATTTACTTCTGTCCAGATAGGAATTATACTTTATATTCTTTCAAATTTGAATCTTTGAAGTTGTAATTAATGGATATTTTATACTCATAAATTTGTTCAATATAATAAGCATTCATGGAGTATTAGGCATAGTATAGGTACTATAGAGCAATGGCTTGCAAATGTTTCAGACCATCACTCACCATAACAAATACATTTAACATCGCAACCCACTATATTCGTGAACATACAAACAAATAACTGAAATAAAGTGTCATGAAGCTACACTTATTGGTTCTATGTATGATGCACTGACAATTTCTATTCTATTCCTTTTCTTTTTAAAAAATTTCCCATTCATGGGTTTCAAACAAAACAACAACAACAAAATCCCACAAACCCCACTGTAGGGGATGCAAAAGAAAGGGAGTTTTGTGGGAGCTTGTAGGAGAGTAGCCATACGTAAAAATATCTGCAAAAGCTGACTTTGCCCGTTTCAAGGAGATGAGGCCACATCCCCTTGAGAGAGTGAGACCTTCATGGTTAACTGGCATTTGACATGGGTGCTAGAGGTGTAGAAGTTCAGAAGGAGAAAATTAAAGGGAGGAAAGTCCTTCGGAGGGAAGACGAGGACTAGGAATAGGACCGAATGAAGGTGGGGGTAAAGTTATTACCAGAAGCAGGGTGGGGATGCACTGCGCTCCTGCAGGCAGAGGGGGCGGGGCAGAGCACTAACAACTTAGTCTTCAAATGGTGTCTCCCGTGGTGCCTACTGGCTCACTTGGTTCTCTCAAGTCAACTGTCAGCAGACGGATGTGTCCAGGCCCTGGCTTCTTCCAGGCTTCCTTAGCCAGGCTTCCCGGGCGCTTCCTAGTGTCAGAAAACTGCCCCAGACCCTGCTCTTGACCCTCAGGTGCCTCTACTCCTCCAGCCCCAGTGAAGCAAGTATTTCAAGGCCCGCCCCGTTCCTTTTGTCAGCCCTTCGAGGTCCCAGCAGCTCACCGGGACACAAAGAGCAGAAGTGGCGGTGCCCGCCCGGTGGTGGGACCACCACCTCCTCCTGGGTGAGCTGAGTCCGGCCATGGTTCTACAGCGAGTGGTCTAGAGCAGTGATTTTTAACCTTTTCAACTCATAGCACACAAAATACTAAAATTCCGTGACACACCAAAATATATACATTGAGTGGCCAGATTATTATGATCTCTGAATGCATAATAATCTGGCCACTCAGTATATATCCTATATAATAAAAGGCTAATATGCAAATTGTCTCCTCGACCAGGAGTTCGACCAGCAGGCAGGCTAGCCAACCACCCATGTCCCCTCCCACTGGCCAGGCTGGCCGGACCCCACCCATGCACGAATTCATGCACTGGGCCTCTAATTTGTATATATATATATGTTTGTATATTTATATGTATATATATTTACACACACACACACACACACACACACACACACTAGAGGCCCGGTGCACGAAATTCGTGCACGGAGGGGGGATTGTCCCTCAGCCCAGCCTGTACCCTCTCCAATTTGGGACCCCTCAAGGGATGTCCGACTGCCTGTTTAGGCCCGATCCTGGTGGGCAGTCGGATCCCTAAACGGGCAGTCGGACATCCCTCTCACAATCCAGGACTGCTGGCTCCCAACTGCTTGCCTGCCTGCCTTCCTGATTGCCCCTAACCGCTTCTGCCTTCCAGCCTGATCACCTCCTAACCACTCTGCTGCCAGCCTGTTTGCCCCCAACTTCCCTCCTCTGCCGGCCTGGTCACCCCTAACTGCCCTCTCCTGCAGGGTTGATCACCTCCAACTGCCCTCCCTTGCAGGCTTGGTCCCTCTCAACTGCCCTCCCTTGCAGGCCGGGTGCCTCCCAACTGCCCTCTCCTGCTGGCCATCTTGTGGTGGCCATCTTGTGTCCACATGGGGGCAGGATCTTTGACCACATGGGGGACAGCTATATTGTGTGTTGCAGTGATGATCAGTCTGCATATTACTCTTTTATTAGATAGGATAGAGGCCTGGTACAGGGGTGGGGGCCAGCTGGTTTGCCCTGAAGGGCATCCTGGATCAGATGGGGGTTCCCTTGGGGTGTGGGGCGACCTGAGTGAGGGGCCTGTGGTGGTTTGCAGGCGGGCCACGCCCCCTGGCAACCCAAGCAGAGGCCCTGGTATCTGGAATTTATTTTCCTTCTACAATTGAAACTTTGTAGCCTGGAGCGGAGCCAAGCCTGGGGCTCCCTCCGAGGCCGAGGCAGGCAGCCATTTGTGTTGGGGTTATAATTGAAACTTTGTTGCCTTAAGTGGGTGGGCCCGGCCAGGGTGTGCGGAAAGCTTTGCTTCCCCTGTTGCCTGGCGGCAACCCTGGCCTGCTCTCTCAAGCTCCATTCTGCCGCCATTTGTGTGAATTTGTTTACCTTCTATAATTGAAACTTTGTAGCTTGAGTGGAGGCTTAGGCCTGGCAAGGGCAGGCAGAAAGCTTGGCTTCCTCTGTTATCTAGGAAACCTTGCTCTCTGTGGCTGTAGCCATCTTGGTTTGGGTTAATTTGCATACTCGCTCTGATCGGATGGTGGGCGTGGCTTGTGGGCGTGGCTTGTGGGTGTGTCAGGGGTATGGTCAATTTGCATATTTGTCTATTATTAGATAGGACACACACACACACACACACACACACACACACACACACACTGAGTGGCCAGATTATTATGCGTTCAGAGATCATAATAATCTGGCCACTCAGTGTATTTTTTTCGAATCTGACCAAAAAAAAGGTATAATTTTGATTCATTCACATCAGACAGCTGTATTGTGTTGGGTGTTGTCTTTCTTTTATTTGACCATCTAAGGGGAAAGAGGTCAGTGCCCCTAACTAAAAAGTCAGGTATTGCATGTTTTAAACATTCTTGTGGCACACAAGTGAAAAATCGCTGGTTTAGACCCCTGCAGTTGGCAGCACTCCCATTGGCTAGAAGTGGCGGTGTGATTGGCTGCGGCACTCTAATTGACTGAGAACCCTCACCGCCCACCGAGGCTCCCCCCAGGGCTCAGGAAAGGATCTCAGTATGTGCAGCGTGAATACAGGAAGTGGGCAGAAGTTGTTTATATGGGAAGATACATAATCCTATATAAAAGCCCAGGGACCATAATGGCAGAATGACCAGAACGACTGCTCGATCAGTCGCTGTGAGGTGCACTGACCACCTTTTGGTCCCTTTCCCCCTGCTGGCTCCGATCGCCCATGGTGAAGGGGGACCTGCGGTGGGTGGTGGGGGATGCAGGTGGCACCAGGCCAAGGCCCCTGCCCCACCGGTGGTCCCACACAGAGAGGGCAACTGGCGGCAGGGGTGGGGCCGGCGAGCGGGCGAGAAGGCTGACCTCTCGGTCCCTCCCCCCTGGCTGTCAGGCTCCCATTGCCAGATGGGGAATGGGGAACTGGGTGGGTGGTGGTGGGGGCGGGACTGGCGAGTTGTCGGAATGGCCGACCTCTTGGTCCCTCCCCCACAGGCACCGATCGCTGCTAATAACGAACATGAAACTGGGGTAGGTGGCAGTGGGGGGCGGGGGGCGGGTGCTGGCAGCTGGGGAAGATGGCTCTGATTGGAGGCTAGGCTTAGGGACTGTATCTGTGCATGATTTCGTGCACCAGGCCTCTAGTACAAGAATAAACGCTGTGTTTCATGGACTCACAACTGTAAACCTACTTTTGCCCAGCCCTCTGTGTATCCAAGAAGAACAGCTTCCAGGCTCAGGGCCTGTGGGCTGCAGCCTTGGAGGGGCTGGTGGCCAGCATGGAGGAGGCGGGGATATGTGGGTGGGAAGCAGTGAAGTGCTGGGGTCAAGGAGTCGAGTGCTGTATCCACCCAGCGCCAAAGGTGGTGTGTTTGGGAGCAAGCCAGGTTCGTGGGGGCGGGGTGAGGGCTGCCAGGATAACAGGGAGACTGCGCTGGATACACAGATGGGCTTTAACCAAATGCCTTTTGGTGACGCTAAGGATGAGTGTTGCGTGGGGAAATGACTCCTTCCTGTGTTCCAGATTCTCTCTTGTGAAAGTGTACGAGGGTTATAAAATGCTAAGACTCTATTTTGGGAGAATGTCCCTCAGAATCAATGACACTTTAGGTTTAGCAACTTGAACCAAGGCCCTTTGGCATACTCTTGATTACAATAACAGTCAAATTAGCAAAAAAAAACAAACAAAAATACACTTAATCTCTTAAAATGGAATGCAAAATTTTGTGTGTGTGTAAATGGAGTTTGTAACCTACGGTTTGCCTGTTTAAATTCTCTTTATTTGGGAATAAAGCCTACGTGGCAAAATCAAGGCCATAAAAGACAATTTTAATATCACTTAAGGCTAACATAATGTTTCCTTGTTTTATGTCAAAGTGAAATCCATACAACTTATATTCAGTGTTGCCCGTTCCCTTTTGTTCGGGAATTTAATGGAGGTTTCTGAATTCAGCTGGCTCCAACCTTGCTTTCTTTTTGGCCCTGGGTAGCTCACGATTTTTCTCATTTCCTATTCTCAGTCTTGGTTTAATCACTTTTAAAATGACAGCACTTATGCTGGCCTACCTCATAGGGTTGTGATGTTAAGTAATAAAAGTGTCAGTTGCTTTGTGAAGGCCAAATGTAGTTCTTTTATACCCTTTGCTTCACTAAAACACACCTCTTTATCATAAACAAGGGAAGATACAGAAAGGCCATGTTGGGTCGGGTCATCCATCTGGTGGAGTTCTTTCTCTCCCTGGCAGTGGGACCCGGGTTGCTTTTAAGGAGAGATTGGTGGTTTTCCTTCATTGCACATCATAGTCTAGCAGACAAATATGCCCTTCCTTATGGTTGTACTACTAACATATGTAGATCTATTAACCATTACATAATCTTTGATGTTTCACCGAGAATGTATTGAATTACTACCCATTACATCAAATGACTTCATTTGGCACTGTGGGTCTCATTAAATTATGTCAGGCTAATCATAATTCAGTTTCAATAGAAACAAAATACAGTTCTACCAGGGTAGGAGGATGCCACACCATCCAAGAAACTAAATGGGGTGAGTCTATGGAAACTTAACGCCTGGGGACAGGGGAGGGGCCCTCAGACTGTTTGAAGGCGTTGGGTTGCTCCAGGGCCCAAGGAGGGTCAGTGGGTGTGATCAGTACCTAAAAGGGAGGTGACACCCTCGGGTTTAGAGGTGACAGTTAGCTGTCTCTAGAAGGCTGTAGACCCCCTGCCAGGTACTTTTGGAAAGAGATTCCTGGGTAAGTGGACCAGCAGCAATAGGTTATCTCTGAGAGTCCTCCCACTTTCAAAATTCTACAGCAGTTCCAATCCTAGGGTTGCAGAATCGAAGAGTGCAGAAGTCATTCATTGTGTGTACTTGTGTCTTTCCCCTTTGGAATTTCTCCACGCACGTGTGGAGAAAGGCAGAGGGTACTCAAACTTCTTCATGGAATGTCTGCCCAGCAGGTTCACTGCTGGCTGAGGCAAACACAATGTCTGTAATGGGGTGACCACACTAACATAGCACCTCAGCTTAGAGTTATGCGCTTACCTTGATGCTAAAAAATTGTTTTCCTTTTTATGGACAGAAAATTGGTTTTCAGAAACCCTCTAGAGTGCTATAATGTGAGTCTGTCTTACTTAAGTTTTTCTTGTCACACCTGTACTGTTTACCTGACTTGTGAAGTGACAGAACAGATTTTCTGTCAATGTTCACTGAAATGTTAATTAGTTACCTGGCAGTTTAGCTAGAAAAGGGCTTTACTCTAGTGGATCATCATCAGTTCTGGGAAAGAACCTGTTTTTTGTTTTCAAATTTCAAAATATATGTTTTTCTATAAAGTATATTAAGAGGAAGAAGAGACCCAGGGTGGAGAAAACTGGTTTGAGTATGTAGGTCAGTATAGTATTCACTAGGCCAGTGCCTCCCACACATTACTGTGCATCCAAGTAGCTTAGGGATCTCGATAACATATTGGTTCTGATTTAATAGGTCCAGGGCAGGGCTCTGATTCTGCATTTCTGATCAGCTCCCAGGTAATACTGCTGATCCACAGACCTAACTTGGAGTAGCAAGAACTAAAGGGATATAAATGCCTTTGAAAAGAAGATCTTTCAAAATACTTTATTTTTTCCTCTTTATTTTGGGGCGGCTTTGTATAATAACATTATAATTCCATAATGCCAGGAGGTTACATTTAGATGCAGCATTTATTTTTGGGCATCTTTCTGATATTTCTGATGAGTGAGGGGGTGGCTAATTGTATCCTAGTGGGGATACAGCAGGAAATAAAAACCTAAATGAACAAAGTTTGTGATAAATAGGCTAATCACTTTTACAGCTTTGCAGTTCTTGTCAGTCCTTCAAAGGCTGCTTCCTTCTGCATCAGGTGGGAATGCCGAGTAACGGATAGCCTTACAGACACTTCTCGATTTGTCGGGAGTCTCACCAAAGCTCCTGTAGGTGCCCAGGACTCCGGCCAAATGTCTGCATTCTCTCCCAGCCATTATCCTTTGGGAGGGAACTGAGGGTGGGGAAAGAGGGGGAGGTGGGGTCGTGACATTGGTGTATGTGTGGGGGCAGCTACTTGCAGAATTACTGCACGGCCCTGTGGCCATAGCAGCAAATTGCAACTTTCCTCCTGTCCTAGGGGAAATCACAACTCAGCTCCAAGTGGGACCAATGGCAAGTGTCAGGCACCTCAGATGGGGCCTTCCATCTTGGCCTGCCAGGCACCCTCTCCTCAGCCCTGCACAGTGCCCTAAGTCCATCAGATGGTCAGGCTGAGCTGCAGTCTCGCGTTTAATTTTCAATCTTATTCCATTAGAAAAACATGTGCAGACAGGACTGATTATGTGAGCAAATATAGCACAATTGACTTTGAATGTGCTGTGAGATTGGCAGGAAGTTTATTTACTTTATCTTCTTAATGAGGGTTTGTGTGTGTGTGCATGGGCGTGCGCGCGTGCACACACACACATCACATCATACACACACTTCCATTCTCTGAGATGGGCAGAGAAGACTGTTGCTAATAAGAGAAAGCCAGACTTGGTTTAAACAATTGTGACTATTTCAGATTTGAAGATAGCTGGCTTTTCAGGAACACTGGTGACTGATTTAAAGCTTGCAGCCGTGGGACACAGGTGACCCACAGAGGAAGTACTTGCAGTAGTTTTTAGCCCATTGTTTGGGGCAGTACTTCTCATTTGTGCTTCCAGTGGCCATAATATTGCCTTATACATCATAATCCAATATATTACCTAATTGTATTTGGCCATTTCTTATGATATGCAACGTTATGTTCCACTGATGTAACTTTTCTTCAGATTGGGAGGAGGGAGGGAGACAGTTACCCTCAAGTATGGAGAAAGGTTGGGCTCATAGTGAGGAAAACGATGGTTGGCTGTTGCTTTGGTTTGTACTAATGTCATCAAATTCATGCCTTTTCCTCACATTGGAGAAACCGTGTTATTGGCTATCCATATATGGTACAAAGACTGGAGTAGCCAGGTGATTTGGACAACTCTTGGGGGGAAAAGGACTCTCAAGGCAGCGGTTTGCTCAGGTGGGTCCTAAGGAAAATAAATCCCTTTTGTTCCTTATGAAACAATAACAACTGATGATGGTCAGGTAAATGCTGCCCTTTGGTTACATTGCTCAGGCTCTCGGCCTTGACTGAGAAGACAGCAGTCAGCATGGCCCTGCCTGCTCCCTCTCATGCCAGCCGTTTTCCAGGGCAGGGAGCCCGTTGGTTCCTTCCTCAGAGCTGCTGCGCTGGAGAGTGCCATGGAGCTGAGGACTGTACCTCAGGCTGAGAGGCAGGCATCTTGACTGACCATGGACTCTGCACTTTACTGACATAGTTGTAGCCATGGTGGATTCACCTGTTGGCAGGTATAGCTCTAGAGACCCTCTGAGCAAAATATATAAGCTGTTTGTCATAGACCCCAGCATCAGCAGTAATGGGAAGACCATCCTACTCCTGTGAGCATCCATATGAAATAGCCTTCTCTTTTGGATGCAAAACCAAATGATTTACTACTTTACGGTGGTATACCAGTTGAACTCTAGCTAGGTAACTGTCTAGGACAGTGGTCGGCAAACTGCGGCTCGAGAGCCACATGCAGCTCGCGAGCCGCGGTTTGCTGCTGACTAATGAGTTTGCCGACCACTGGTCTAGGAGGAAGGCGTTAGCCTAGGGACTTAATCACAAGGAACAACAACAGCCTGTAATTATTGGAATCGAGAGTCTAGGTCAGTGGTCAGCAAACTCATTAGTCAACAGAGCGGCAAACCGCAGCTCGCGAGCCGCATGTGGCTTGAGAGCCGCAGTTTGCCGACCACTGGCCTAGCCTTTGTTGTCAGGGCTCAGGTTGGGGTGACGCAGGTGAAGTCCACGCTGGGCCTGCGCACCGCTGATCATCCGCTGGGGGCTGCTGGGAGCTCGGCCAGGTGTGTGCAGAGCCTGCTGAGTCTTTCGGCTGCTCAGCTGGTGCCACATGGACTCTCCTACTTGTTCCTCTCCTTGAAGATAGGTCCTTCCCCAGAACATGCCACGGCCTCTTCTGAGAACTACATCGCTTAGGGCTGTCCTTTAGAGTGTTTGCCTTTGAGCATGTGCAGAATACCTGAGGAAAGTCTTCTATGGGGAAGCCAGTGAATTTTACCTACGACCTAGCTACCCTTCCTTCAACTTGAATGAAAACTTCAAGGCTAAGTTAATAAGTTCTGAGTATGGAAATTAAATAGTTATAGTCTAAAAAGAAAGTATAATACTTTAGGTTCTAATATTTAGGTAGATAATAAGTTACATAAATTAATTTCTATTCCTTTCCTTACTCTTACCCCTCAACAGGACAAAAGTAATATTTAAAGTCCTAAAATATTATATCTAATAATGTAAAATAGTATTGATGCTTTAAGCTGCTTTTTGTAACTTTCAATGCTCAACCACTGATGAGACGCTCAACCAGCCGGATGAGATGAACAACTATTAATTGAGCCAGATGGAAGTGAATAGACCACCTTTCTAGTTCTTGATGTGTCTATACTTTAGCCTGTAACAGATTGTTTCAGATAATCTCTGTAGAGTTTTCACATGCTCTATTAGGGAATCCTAATGAGTACATAAAAGGGTACTCTACCCAGTATGGAGTTTTAGGGAAGAGTTCTTGGAGGAAGTAACTTCTATTTTGAGTTTTAAAGGATGGATTAGAGTGAGGCTGGGAGCAGGAGGGGTGTGGTAGGTGAAATAATGTCAGCAAAGGCAAACTGGTGAAAAAACAAGCATGTTGTGAACAACAGCAGTGACACGGGTAAGGGCAGGTCTGGAGCATTAGCGGTAGGAAGGGACAGAAGATGAGTCTGGGAGGTGGAGGCCCAGGGGCTAGGCTTTAGAGAGCCCTGCATGGCATTCCAAGGAGCTTGCACATTTTCTAGTAGGTGATGGCCTGCTATTGAGGGCTCTGAGCAGATGAACACAATGGTCACATTTGCATTTTATTATTATGGATGAATCTGGTGGCTGGGGGATCAGAAGGTCAGGCAGGGATTGATGGTGCTTAGCCCAGGCCAGTGAGGATGGAGAGGAGGGGAAGGCTTAGAGAAGTCATTAGGGGAAGACATTTGCAGAACTTGTTGATTGACAGGGTGGGGGGAATGAGAGATGATAATGGGCCAAATATGCTTTTAGACTATTCTGCTTGTGGGATGAGGTAGGGAGTATAGGAGGAGGAGAAGGAGCAAGCTGAGTGGGGAAAGGTAAGTGTTTGGATTTAAATATGTTACCTTTGAAGTGCCTGTGGGCCATCCAGGTGAAATTGCTCGAAGCAAGTTTGCTGCATGAAAATGGCGTTTAGGAAGGAGGTTCGGACAGAAGTAAAGATTTGGGAGTTATCAACATACAGATGCTGGTGACAGCCAGCGTGAAATTGGACACGATTATCCAGGAAGAGTGAGGAGAGAACGAGAAGTAGGCTGAGGACACGGGGAGGGCAGTGAGGGGAAAGGAGTGTATGAAGGAGTTTGAAAAGAAATGGGGCGGGGGTGGAGACCACGAGAGAGTGGAGTCCATGGTCAGCGGCTTTAGACCAGTCACCTGACATGGAAAGGTCGAGGTGGCCTGTGTGGAGTCGGCAGTGTCGGCAGTGGGGGTGAAAGAATGAATGGGAAGTGGGGGAATGGAGACTATGCATGTTCTCACTCTTGAGGGGAAAGGCGGGCAAACGAATGGAGGAAGGTCTCAGAGAAGGAAGTGGGTGGGCCAGGCCCAGAATTAGAGGAAGAGCATGGGGGTGGTTGTAGATGTAGATATGTTGGGTAGTGGAGACTTTAAAAAAACGTCTGTGAGAGCCCTGGCCCGTGTGGCTTTGTTGGTTGGGCATCGTCTCGTGCACGGAAAGGTTGCTGGTTTGATTCCCTGTCAGGGCACATGCCCAGGTTTCGGGCTCAATACCCCATAGGGGGCATGCAGGAGGCAGCTGATCCATGTTTCACATCGATGTTTATTTCTCCCTCTCCCTTCTTCTCTCTCTAAAATTCAATACAAATATATTTTTTAAAAATCTGTGAGAAATGGAAGTTTCAGAGAATGGAACCACAGAGAAGATGATAGCCTCAAATATTAGCCTTTGAAATGTCAATGATTAGTGTTTCATAGATATTTCTGAATCAGTGACTAATGAGTGGAAAAATCTGCGTAAATCACTTTAGCATAAATTTATGTCATACCACCCATAATTTAATTAGTGTCTTTATAGAAGTAGCTTTGAGTCAGAAGTAACTGGATGAGGTTACAGAGCCAGGAAAAATTAGTGGACTTTTCTAACTGTGGATTATTTAAATGGATTTTTAAAAATCGTTTTCAGACACATAAGACTGACATGTGCCCTATCATTTAATGGCAGTAACTCTGTAGAAGGGCACTTAACCCCTCTGGCCACAGGGTTTCTTATATGTAAGGAAGTGTAGTGAGCCCTTTACCAGTACCATGTCTCATGTAACCTGCATAACCTGTGAGGGAGGTCTGTTAGTTTTAGAGAAGGAAACAAAGGTGCCAAGTAACTTGACCAAAGACCCACAGCTAGTTTGTGCCCAGGCTGTCCGGCTCTGGAGTCGTTACATGTGGTGAGAAGTCTGTCTCCCTGACAGAAGTGTGTGTGTGTGTGTGTGTGTGTGTGTGTGTGTATGGTACAGTGAGGAATGCATGGAAAAATACCTTGAGATCTTGAGGTTTACTTTGGGCTTTTAAAAAATATATTTTATTGATTTTTAGAGAGAGAGGAAGAGGAGGGATAGAGAGTTAGAAACATGGATGAGAGAAAAACATCATCTGTCGGCTGCCTCTTACACGCCCCCTACTGGGGATGGAGCAGGCAACCTAGGCATGTGCCCTGACTGAGAATTGAACCAGTGACCTCTTGGTTCCTGAGTTGTTGCGAGTCAACACTCAAGTACTGAACCACACTGGCTGAACTACTTTGGGCTTTTTAACTTAGAATGAATAATATAGAGTGTTTGAATTATCCTGTACTTTGGACTAATGGAATTTGAATTAAACAGGCTTTACTGTGCAAGGACTGTCTGTAATTGTAATTTAGGTACTGCTTCTTGTCAGTATTTAACATGTATAAAATGTTCATATATACACTGTATATATCTTCTCTTAATTATTTGTATGCTCATAAAATCACTAATTTGGCAAGTATTACATGTGAAGAAAATGGTAACAACTGTTTATTACGGCTGGTAAGATATACCATAACACCTAAGTATAACTTTATCAATAACAATAATAATGGTGCAGCAATAAAATTAGTACAACTAATTTTACCTCTGAGAGTAATCTGACATTGTGATTCTTTTTCATGTAGATTATTTTGCGGTTTTTGTTTTTTTCTACATAAAAACAAACTGTCTCTTCTAGCTCTATGACTTATTCTGTAAAAAGTGTTTCTTGGCCCACCTGGTATGGTTCAGTGGTTGAGCATTGATTTATGAACCAGGAGTTCACGGTTTGATTCCAAGTCAGGGCACATGCCCTGGTTGTGGGCTTGATCCCCAGTCGGGGGGTGTGCAGGAGGCAGCTGGTCAATGATTCTCTCTCATCAATGATATTTCTATCACTCTCTCCCTTTCCCTTTCTCTCTGAAATCAATAAAAAATATATTTTTAAAAAAGTGTTTCTTTGATGATATGGAAAGAGTAAATGGGCTTAATTTATGTCATGAGATATTTGGGTGAAGTAAACTTAACAGATTATTGGCTTAAGGAATTGTGACATATTGAAACCCATGACAAGAATAACTTTGAATGTCATGTTTAAAAATTCTTAAGAATAAGAAATTTTAAGGTAGGTTAAAAATACACCATTTGATAATAGGAAGGGAAAGGGGCTGGGGGACAGCATGCAGTGGGTTTAAATTCAGACTGTAAGATTTACTAGGTGTTACCTTAAACAGGTAACTTAACAACTCTCTGAGCCTCAGTTTCCCCAGGTATAAAATGGAGGTGTAATGCCTATGCCACTAATTTGATATGAAGACTAAATGAGATAATATACACAATTGCCTGGCCCATAGTAGGGCCTCAGTATATGGTACTTTATTATTAACTAGTGGCCCAGTGTGCGAAATTCGTGTGGTGGGGGGAGGGGTGTCCCTCAGCCCGGCTTGCACCCTCTCCAATCTGGGACCCCTCGGGGGATAACCGGCAGTCAGACAGCCCTCTCACAATCCAGAACTGCTGGCTCCTAACTGCTTCTGCCTGCCAGCCTGATCATCCCTAACTGCTCCCCTGCTGGCTTGATTGCCCCTAACCACCTCTGCCTTGGCCCCGCACCTGAGACCCCTCTGCCTTGGCCCCGCACCTGAGACCCCGACCATAGGCACCTGGGATCTGGGCTTCCCTCCCTCTAGTCAGCCATAGGCGCCCAGGCTGGCTGCAGCCGCAGGGGATGGTGGGCAGATGGCTTCACCTGGGCTGCAGCCACAAGTGCTGGTGCCTGGGACTGCGGGGTGGGCGGCTTCTCTGTCTACCAGGCTGTAGCCAGCCTCAGGCACTGGCACCCAGTTTCTCTGTCTCCCCCAGGACATGGGGCGGGTGGACGTGAGGCTTCTCCAGCTGGCTGCCGCCTGGGATCATGGGGCAGGCGGCTTCTTCATCTCCCAGGCTGCAGCCAGTCTCAGGCGCTGGCACGTGGTTTCTCCGACTCCCACAGGCCCAGAGCGGCTCAGGGGCGGGGCCACCGCCATCTTTGTCAGGTTAACTTGCATACTAACTCCTGATTGGCTGGTGGGCGTAGCGGAGGTACGGTCAATTTGCATCTTTCTCTTTTATTAGTGTAGATTCTTCTTTCCCTTTTCATGGCTTCCTTCATATAATTATATTCAGTATTTATATCCATTATGTTGCTTAAAGCATATTCAGAAGTAAATGTGAGTTACTTTTCCAGTTTGTATCTTTTTTTAAAAAAAACTGATATCTTTTTTTTTTTGAAGTCTGTTCTTGTGTTTATTTAATGACTATGGCAGATAGATATGGAGGATAGTCTAATACTTTCTTCTGTTGTGCACAAGGATTCATTCTTAATGACTTCACAAACCTCCTTAGTGCTGATATAATGAGCTCTATGCATTGTAGGTGCTAAGAACTATTCAAAATTATTACATGTATTTTAATTAAAATAGTACTTGAAAATTGGTGAAGACATTTTATTTTTGAGGATTTTTTTGTTCATTGCTTTTCAAGAGAGAGTGAAAGGGAGGGAGGGGGGAAGAGAGAGAGAAAGAGAGAAACAAAGAGAGAGAAATGTCAATGTGAGAGAGACAACCCAGGTACTGTGCCCATGATTAGGAATCGAACCCAAGACCCTTAGGTGTGTGGCCAACACTCTACCCACGGAGAAACACTGGCCTGAGCATCATTATATTATTAAATTTTTTAGTTTAGGTGAATTTAAGAGCAATGACTTTTAATAGCTCAAATGACAAAATTCTAGTAACTCTTTTCTGGCAGTAACAAACTGAGGTCTCCCTACCATCTCAGATGAATGGCTGTACCTTGACCTTATATCTCTCCTTAGATCCATGTTCATATGCTTACTCCTCAGTTCCTGGACTTAGAATGAACTCAGATTTTCCAGTTGGGTGACAGCCCACTGTGGTCCTGGTACAGTGAACCTAAGTCACGGATTCATTGTTTCTGTAGACTTCAGATTTGGGTGCTTTCTGTTGTTTTGATTCCCTTCTCTTATCACTGCGTCAATTGCTGATGCAGAACACAGGGTATCTTTACATCAAATCACTTGATTCTGGGACACCTGGGGATGAGTCATTACGTATGTGTTTCATACTGAATTGTGAAGTCAGCATCCCCGGATGGTTATTTATGACATCCGTCAGATACATTAAAGCCACAAGGGGGTTAAATGTTAGGATTGCAGCTTGTGTGAGTTGGCTTTGCTCAGGCGATGCTGTGTAATAACCCCCAGATCTCAGAGGCTTACCGTTTCAAAGTGTAGTTCTTGTCCATGTTACACGGCAGTTGAAGTCAGCTGTGCTCCGGTATCTTTTTTGTTCGAGGGTCCAGGCTGACAGAGTGTGCCTTTTTGGAATATGCCCGTGGTCGGCAAACTGCGGCTCGCGAGCCACATGAGGGTCTTTGGCCCCATGAGTGTGGCTCTTCCACAAAATACCATGGCCTGGGCGAGTCTATTTTGAAGAAGTGGTGTTAGAAGAAGTTTAAGTTTAAAAAATTTGGCTCTCAAAAGAAATTTCAATCGTTGTACTGTTGATATTTGGCTCTGTTGACTAATGAGTTTGCCGCCCACTGGAATATGCCATCCTCTTGGTGGAGGGAAAAAAGGAGCCAGATGTCTTTTGGCTCCCATTTCATTGGCCTAGTTAGTCACAAGGCCAGTCATGCCCAGGGTAAGGTAGGGAAATAGCCTCCTTTCACAAACAGGACTGCAAGTCACTGGTGGCCAGCAGGATGCATATCCTCCTAGAGCAGTGGTTGGCAAACTCATGAGTCAACAGAGCGGCAAACCGCGGCTTGCGAGCCACCGCAGTTTGCCGACCACTGTCCTAGAGGGAGGGCAGTGAAAAATAGTGTACCGTGTACTGTGCAGCTAGTCAGTATTTTTAAATTAAAGAAAAATAGCAAGATTTACAAAATAGCCTATAGAACTGCCTGGTAGGATGCTCTTTTATATTATAAACTAGAGGGCCGGTGCACAAAATTCGTGCATGGGGGGTGTGTCCCTCAGCCCAGTCTGCACCCTCTCCAATCTGGGACCCCTCGAGGGATGTCTGACTGCCAGTAGGATTGGGCCTAAACGAGCAGTCAGACATCCCTCTCACAATCCAGGATTGCTGGCTCACAACTGCTTGCCTGCCTGCCTTCCTGATTGCCCCTAACCGCTTCTGGCTGCCAGCCTGATCACCCCCTAACCACTCCCCTGCCAGCCTGATTGATGCCTAACTGCTCCCCTGCCAGCCCAATTGCCCCTAACTGCCCTCCCCTGCAGGCCTGGTCACCCCTATCTGCCCCCCCCCTGCAGGCCTGGTCACCCCTAACTGCCCTCCCCTGCAGGCCTGGGTCTCCCCCAACTGCCCTTCCCTGCAGGCCCGGCTGCCCCCAACTTCCCTCCTCTGCCGGCCTGGTCACCCCTAACTGCCCTCCCCTGCAGGCTTGATTGCCCCCAACTGCCCTCCCTTGCAGGTCTGGTCCCTCCCAACTGCCCTCTCCTGCTGGCCTGATCGCCCACAACTGCCCTCCCTTGCAGACCTGGTCCTTCCCAACTGCCCTCCCCTGCTGGCCATCTTGTGGCAGCCATCTTGTGTCCACATGGGGGCATCCATTTTTGACCACATGGGGCAACCATCTTGTGTGTTGGAGTGGTAGTCAATTTGCATATTACTCTTTTATTAGATAGGATAGAGGCCTGGTGCACGGGTGGGGGCCGGCTGGTTTGCCCTGAAGGGTGTCCCAGATCAGGGTGGGGTTCCCTTGGGGCGTGGGGTAGCCAGGGCAAGGGGCCAGTGGTGGTTTGCAGGCTGGCCAACCCCCCCAGCGACCCAAGCGGAGGCCCTGGTATCTGGGATTTATTTATCTTCTATAATTGAAACTTTGTAGCCTTGAGTGGAGTCCACGGCCAGCCAGGGTGTGCGGGAAGCTTGGCTTCCTCCATTGCCAGGGAAGCCCAAGCCTCCTGCTTGTTCTGTGGCCGCAGCCATCTTGGTTGGGTTAATTTGCATACTCGCTCCTGATTGGCTGGTGGGTGTGGCTTGTGGGTGTAGCGGAGTTACGGTCAATTTGCATATTACTCTTTTATTAGATAGGATAGTTCTGCCATTGGCCAATGGCTTTCTTTTTACTGAATTTATCATCTGTTTTGAATTTTCATTGCAAAAATGGGGGACTGATGAAAAGTTTCCATGGTATAGGCTTACAACATTAGGGAAATAGTTTTTAAAAGTATGTGTTTATTTAACATTTCATCTCTAAACAATTATTATGTCCTGATTCTTAAATTAATAACTTGACTTTGCTTGTCACTGACTAATTAGAATCAAATTATGAATAAAGCGCAAAATCTACACATATATTGGAAGGGAGTCATGCAACAAATTATCTGCTTTACAGAAAAATAGCTTCTATTAAAGTTTTCTTTAAACCTTTACTTATAACTTGAGCCCAGTTTCCGTTTTTGAAAGAATTTAAACAACAAAAGAAGATGTGGGAACCTATAGTTACATAGGGAATGATAATTGACCGTTAATATGAATGAATGGATATGTTAGTTTATTTTGAGGTCCTGATGGAATGAACAAATATGTTAGTTTATTTTGAGGTCCTGAGATAGAGAGTGCAAACGGAGTTTCCTGGAACTTAGCAGGATCTCAGAGTTTAGGTTTACCCTTAGCCCGCTTTATGCCTATGGATTTTAGAGTAGCAGGGTCTGTATTCAAGTCTTCAGAAAAGTAATAAATATAACCCTTTTATGAAACATAGAACAATATTCCTTTATGTGAATGTTTGGTTTGTATTACCTATAAAGAAGCACGTCCAATATTGTTGGAATTGAATACCACTCTTTTGTTAATTCTAAAGAAATTGATAAAGGAAACAGTCCACAACAATACTGTGAAGTGCTTAATGTTGTTTCAAATCTCTAGGAGACTGGACCAAAGTCAAATCTGAACTAAATAAGTGAAGATGTAGTCATTACTCTAGTTTGTATGAGCATCACAGTGCAATTTTTAAAAAATATATATATATTTATTGATTTTTTACAGAGAGGAAGAGAGAGGGATAGAGAGTTAGAAACATCGATGAGAGAGAAACATTGATCAGCTGCCTCCTGCACACCTCCTACTGGGGATGTGCCTGCAACCAAGGTACATGCCCTTGACCGTAATCGAACCTAGAACCTTTCAGTCCGTAGGCCGACGCTCTATGCTCTATCCACTGAGCCAAACCGGTTAGGACAGTGGTCGGCAAACTCATTAGTCAACAGAGCCAAATATCAACAGTACAACGATTGAAGTTTCTTTTGAGAGCCAAACTTAAACTTCTTCTAATGCCACTTCTTCAAAATAGACTTGCCCAGGCCATGATATTTTGTGGAAGAGCCACACTCAAGGGGCCAAAGTGCTGCATGTGGCTCGCGAGCCGCAGTTTGCTGACCATGGGACACAGTGCAATATTTTGAACTGATTGCAACTGCTATAAAGTTGCAATCACTCTGAAGAAAAAACCCTTAGAGGAAAATTAAAACTTGAGAAGATAGTGTTCTTTAGTGGGTCTAACAGAAGATCTTTTGTGGCTTCAAACTCTTTTCTATTTCTCATCACTTAACCTCTGGGCTATATTAACAAAAGTATCTTTCCCTCCACATTTTCTAGAATTGTGTATATACCAGGAAACATTTTTCTTAACCAAATGTCATAGTTTTAAAAATGCTAAAGTAAATTCTGAATTTTATATTCTTTTTAGTCAGGTTGAGATTAATGACATTAAAAGAGCAATATTTTTAGTTGTTAGTAATTATTGAGTGATGGAAGCATGAATCATTGATATTTTTACATTTTATTTTGTATATTGATCTTGCACTCTGCAACCTTGCTGAATGTATTTGTTAGTCCAAATAGTTGTGTGAGAGTGTGTGTGTGTGTGCTTTGCCTAAGATTTTATATATACAAGATCATGTCATCTGTGCATAGAGATAGTTTTGCTTCTTCCTTTCCAATCTGGATATCTTTTCTTTTTTTTTTGCCCAGTTGGCCTGTTAGAACCACCGGAATAATGTTGAATAGCAGTGGTAAGGGTGGATGGATATCCTTTGCTAGTTTGTGGTCTTGGAGGAAAGCTTTTAGTCATTTACTTTAATAATGGTATCTGTGGGTTTTCATATGTTTTATCAGGTTGATGAAGTTCCTTTCTATTTCTAGTTTGTTGAGTTTTTATATTGTTTTTATCATGAAAAGAGTATTTGATTTTGTCAAAGGCTTTTTCTGCATCTATTAAGATAGTCATGTGGATTTTGTCCTTTATTCTATTGATATGGCTGATTACATTGACTGATTTTTGTATGTTGAACCAACCTTGCATTCCTTGAATATCTTCACCTAGTCATGGTGTATAATCCATTTGTACACTGCTGAATTCATTTTGTTAGTACCTTGTTGAATGACTTCTTTTGAAAACTAACGTTTTCTAAAACTTTTTCTTTGCTATTGGAAGCCCAGGAACGCTGGAGAGAAAAACAAAGGCACCTGACTTTCACAGGACTTCCCCATGGAAATACAGAATGACTGACCTTTAAGTGATAATCAGATTTCAAAATTCCCACTTAATGTTATTATATAACATTCAGATCTTAGGTCTTGGCCTGTGCAAGTTACTCAGGGTTTATTTATTTATTTATTTATTTATTTATTTTTAACTAGAGGCCCGGTGCACAAATTCGTGCACGGGTGGGGTCCCTCGCCCTGGCTGGCAATTGGGGCCGATACAGGCCGTCTCACCCAGTCCCGATCAGAGCCATCGGGGCCAGCTGGCTGGGAGGAGGGACTGTGGGAGGTTGGCCAGTCGCAGGAGGTTGGCTGTGGGAGCGCACTGACCACCAGGGGTAGCGCCTGTGTTGAGTGTCTGCCCCCTGGTGGTCAGCGCATCATAGTGACTGGTCAACTGGTTGTTCAGTCGACTGGTTGTAATGGTCACTTAGGCTTTTATATATATATAGATTAGCTTCCTAATTAGTAAACAGGATTATAAGAAGCAAATAAAATATGGTATGTGAATATACTCATATTACATGATGGTAAGATATAATTGCTTATATAATCATGTTAACATAATTATTTAGCACAATGGTCACAATTCAAATACATTCTGGGCCGAGAAGGAGTAACACAAGTGGATGTGATGGGGCTTGTAGCCAGTTGGAAGATCCGCAACCTTGCTTCACTGCATTCAAATTCAAAGTAAAATAAAGCATCAATAAAGTGAACAAAATAACCCCTAACCCCTTCTGTCCTGGCCATACATTACACAACTACTTCCTCTGTGGGACCTCTGACTCAAAGGCCAGCTAGAAAAGTCCCCTTTTAATAGAATGGCCCATTAATATATTTCCTGGACTTGACTTGTTACCTGGATTATCCCATTGACATTATAACAAGAAGAATCACTATCTTATTTTTCTCACCATTACTTTCTATTAGGTGTGTGAATTCTTATGACAGTTCAGCAACATGCTTCATAATTCTCACAGACCAGCTATGTTATAGGTAGCGCTTTCTGGGGTTTCCTTAACAAATAAACAGAAAGTCAGAACTTGTATTTTCTTGGTACCCTGGCATTTAATAGAGTGATTTCTGCAGTTTTCTGTCCATAGTAAGTCAAGTGCTGATATCTTAAAACCTGTGTAGAAGGTTCTTTTGGAGCAAGAGCTAACCCAGCATCTGCACACCATTTGCTAAGTAGCCCATCCACAACAGTATCCACAAAACAGCTCTTGAAGCTGGGCTCTTCGCTCTGTTTGGAGGGAACCTTGGAGATCATCTCTCCAGCCCAGGTCCCTCATTTTACAGTAGAGAAAGCCAATATCTACAACTAAATGTGAGTCTAGTGGTCCTCAAATCTAGTTGTTTTCCAGAATCACCGGGGAATCCAGAGTCTCTGGGATTCTACTGAGGTACAGAGGATCCACAGTCCTGGGTGATTCTGACATCGCCAGTGTGCTCAGTGGATTTGGGAATGGCAGCAGTCAGGCTGTGAGTGGTTTTGGAGTTCAGGGTATAGGGAGCTGAGTTGAAGGGCCTGATGGAGGGCTTGCATGTTGCAATAAAGGGCAGTAGCAGTGAGGTGGCCTGGGAACTTTGGGATGGGGAGTAATTGGCCAGGGCGTGGAGCTTGGAATTGGCCTAGTCAAGGCAAGGAGAAAGATGTTTTATATCAGATGACTCTCTTGGATAATTGCAAGAGGCTGTAGGGGGGAATTCATACACTTGTGTTAAAAAAGAGCTAGAGACCTCCTGCTCATCACTTTGACTTTTTTTTTTTTTTATGTGTGGGAAGATATTAAGAAAGTGTTAGATTGCATCACAAGTAATTCTGCAATCCCAAATTTATTGTACTTGACTAAATGTGTTTTTTTGTAGTTAATCATTAGTGTCATGGTTAGTATCTTCGTTGCCTTCCCCAAATTGCTTTAAGACAGACACTGATCATTGTGTATACTCAGCTGTTGTGTTTCCCGGTAATAAAGTAGCTGATATGAGTATGCTAATAACCATGTCTAAGAAGTGCACAGTGATAACCAGTGAAACCACCCACATTTGTAAATTATTCTTTGTTGAAGATAACTTTATTCTCTCAAGAAAGGGAGTTATCTGTATGATATTTTAAATATTAAGATTATGAAATTGGACAATACCTTCATGATAAATAAATGTATTTTAATCAGTGTATGTAAGACACAAAACAGCGTTTCTTTTTTTGTTAAATATCTCCACTTTATGTATATTTTATAGTTATGTTCATTTCACTGTTTTTTGTTTCTGTTTTTTTTTTTGGTACTGTAATCGTTCTCTCGGTGTGACCTAGTTGAAGGCAGGAATCACACAGTAGCGATTAAGAGCATGGGCTCTGAACCAGGTGTTCCGAGTTCTAATCCCCTTCTATTGCTTCGTCGTGATGCATAATTATTTTGTCAACTGTGAACCCTGGAAAAGTGTAATACCTATCACAAAGGATTGGTGTCAGATTAAATGAGTTCACACACGTGTAAAGTGCTTTAAAGTTGTCTAGCTAATGCCCTTCATTGTACTCACTGAGGAATGTTTTCTAAGAACTTTCTCAAGATAGAAGTTAGAACCTGGGCCAGGACCCAGATTCCTGGTTCCCAGGCTCGAGAGAAGGGGAGAAAGCCACTTCTCCTCGGAGCCCTTGCTCCAGTGCTCTGTCGCTTGTTTTGGCTCTCTGTGTCCCTCTCCCTCTTTCTGTACCTCACCCCATCTCATCAACCCCATTCTCCCTCTCTTAGCCTTGGAAAGCTGAGATTCTTAACCCGGAGGTCAGGGAACCCCCTCACATCATATGTGCATTTCTTTATTTAAAAAAAAATATACATTTTATTGATTTTAGAGAGGGAGTGAGAAGGAGAGAGAGAGAAACATTGATGACTTGCCTCTGGAACGCACCCCATCTGGGGATCGAACCTGCATCCTGGGCATGTGCCCTGACAGGGAATCAAACTGGAGATGTTTCAGTGTACAGAGGACACTCAACCAACTGAGCCACACAGGCCAGCACCTGTCTTTCCTTCCTCTCTCCTTCCCTCCCTCCCTCCTCCTTCTCCCAACCCCCTTTCTTTTTCTCTTTTTTTTGTATTTTCTAAGAAAAGAGTCCACAGCTTTCATCAGACTCCCGAAGGCATCTGGTGACCCCTCTTGTGTGAGGGAGGAAGCGGCTCTGGCAGCATCCGCTTTCTGTTATGAGCAGAAGCTGAGGTTGCGCTTGGAGAGGTGTAAGAACTGTATTTCTGTGTTAGTGTTTCCAGCTGCAGGGGAGAGTGGGCACTGACAGGGATGCTTGGCAAAGCCGTTGTGCCAGGCAGAGTGATTTTATCATGAAGACACTGCTGAATCTCTCCTTGACTGCCTTGAACAAGCAGGAGGCTTAGAGTTACAGCCAGAGCATGAAGACAGGTGACTGTTTGGAAAGTGAGCCAGTAAGAACTCAGAGCTTATAGGACTCTCTCTCATGGCGTGGTGGAGTCAGGCGGCTTAGATTTGCCTTAATTACAAAGGAGCGGATTGAAAGACTTTCTCATAGTTGCGAAAAGAAAAGTGCTCTTTGGTGTTTAAAATAAAATTAAGGAGACCAATATTGTCTATAAGGGCTTAGGAATTCAAATATATTATTGCAAGACCCATTTTATAAGAATGCATGTCACACTATATGCCAAGGGGTTTTCAAGTATTAATTGTAGCTTGAGGAATGTTTTCTAAGAACATTCATACACTGAAGGTCATGACTCAATGATAAAATCATGATCAAATAGCTTCACATGTCATTTTTATGGCTATAATGTAGCCCTCAGTGTTTTTCTCCATTCTGCGATATCAGATTATTCACACAACAGCTTGGACACAACTGGTGCACTTTTTGTGGCAGTGGTGGGATCAAGGACTTCTCAGTACAGACTGGCTCGAGGGCTGTTACGTGTAAGACAGTACAAGTTGGGGGCATTTAAGTAAGCATGGCCAGACCAGAGGGCTTTATCAGAGTAACATTCTTTTGCCAAGTATGTGTGATAAAGCCAGGGTGAGATTTTGGGAATTTGGACCCAGTCTATATTTAGCATCCAGAAACCATTGTGGGGCTGTCACTGGTTAGTAACAGTTCTTGCTAAAGTTAGATAATTTAGGCATATAGGACAGTGCACAGTCCATTCTGAACTTTGTTAGTTTGCTCATTTATTTATTCATTAGTTCATATTTCAATATATCCCAATTTTTCCTGACATTATGTTTACCTAGGAAGGATATGAATTTTTTATGAGAAAAATTTATCATGAAAAATTAAAGTTAAGAAAACATATATGCTCATATACTTTGGCAAAGCCCTCTTTAAAAGCTTTTCAAGGAACTAGATATTAAAAAAATTACTAAATCAAGGAAGGAAATGTCAATAGGAATTTCTTTCTTTAAAAATTTAAAAAATTCACATATATGCAAGAGCTGTAAACGACAGCTGGGTGACTCAGGCTGGCAGGATGCCCTATATGGCAGCCAATCCTATGGTTCCACTTGACAGACGGGGCGAGTGGGACAGTGAGGGATTAAGCACATGCCCAGGTGTGGCCAGTGAATGCTGGAGTCAGGGCACAGCCTTGTTCTGATAGGCAGAGGGTTCTCCTTCCCTTTGTCTTCTGAAGAGGACAGTGCCCTCCTGCTCTGAAGTAGAAATTGGCCACAGAAGCCTCCAAAATGCAACGATTCGTAATCTTAACCTATAATTTGTCATTTGGCCCAAACAATACAAATTATTTCCTTCTAGGAGAACATCTGAGGCAAACTGGTTAGTGCTAGGTGCTGACTGTGCGTTTTTCCCCCTGAGTCTTACCTCTTGTTTTTCTCCTGATGTACAGACTTTACCTTCCCTTTCGTTATGCAGCTGTGATGGTAGGCTTTCCTTCTGCCTCGTGTCCTCAAGCTTCCAGAGAACAGTTTATAGGAGGGGTAACACATCTGCACAGGGATTTGGTTTTTTAGTTTCAGCCGAGGCCCCAGATAGAAATCTAAAGTGAAAAAGAAAAACCTTCAAGGTGAACTATATTAATGTGTTAATTAGAAGTAATATATTCTTTGACAGAGCCAAAGAGAATTGCAATAAACAGCATGTAATACTATACACATGGCAATAATGGCTAAGAGCTGCTGATAACTAATAGCATGTTATCGACATTCTCTCTAGTCATCAGCATAACCTATCGCAGCAGGCCGGTGAGGAAACCAGGACACATTTGGGCTTAAGCTCAAGTAGGACACTGGCGATAGTGCCAGTCGCTGTGGCATTCTGGTTTTCAAGCCAAGCAGGTGTTCTCTCTGGCTCTCTCTTAGAGGATGTTGCTGCTTTCTTAAACTCTTTCTGCAGATCGTGGCCCTTATTCTTGGTCAGTGTATTGTGTCTGAGTCTAGATAGATGACAGCGGGTGGGGGGTGGCGCGCCATATGTGATACCCTACTTAAGTGATAGCGACAAGAGTAACAGTCAAGAACCAGGGGAAATAAGGCTGTTGTTCTGTCTTCATGGCCAGGAGCTCACGGACCACCACCTGACTTCCTAATCTTTTCCTGCGGTGGGTCTGGTAGCACCCCATTCACCCAGCACTCAGCACAGCACGGACAGCCATCAGAGATCAGCTTGGGCCCAGAGGACAATGAGCCTCAAATCAAGGCGCAAACGCTGGTTCCGGAACGGCCACCGGGAAAAGTTTAGATTATATCTGCAAGTGTTTATGAAGCTGGGGAACTCCGAGTTCTGTTGCAGGGCTAGAGGAAGGTACAGTTCATTTTGTAAACATGTTTCGGAGGATCTCCTCGTTCCTGAGAGCTGTTCAGCAGGGTCTGTGCATTCCAGTTGAACTCAACGCGTCCTGATTGCGCACCGTTGTAAAAGAAGGGGCAACAGGCAAGAATGAGAAGTATGTTCAGACAGTGTCTGCCCTGAGGAGTTTACAGCTCAGTTGAGGAACTTGAATTCAGCTAGTTTGCTAGTTTTTATTTGGCTCTCTTTTGTAGATTAAGTATGCTCTTCTGAATATCATGCTGAATTCCATTGGACATATTATTTTGAATTTGATTTTTTAACTCCTTCATTGGGAGATGTTTGCAAGTTCATTCACTTAGCATAGCCTTCAGCCGAAGGAGCCTGTTCTCTGTCATCGTTTTGTGCCGCTGATTAAAAGCCAGACTTGATGCCGGGGCCAGAAACAGGGCCCTCTGAGGTATTGCTTTGTGCTTCTGGGTCAAGACCAAGTCATATTTACATGCTCTTGTAGAGGGAATTCTCCGACTAATGAAGGATTGAATTAATGATCGTGGAGTCTCTTGCAGCTCTAAATATACGCACGTGCCACACAGCGACGTTTTGGCTAATGATGGGCCGCACAGACAATGGCAGTCCCATAAGATTACAATGGAGCTGAACATTCCTATTGCCGAGTGGTGTCGTAGCCATCCTAATGTCATAGCTCAACACAGGGCTCACGAGTTTGTGGTGGTGCTGTGTAAACAAACCTGCTGCCAGGCCTATGAACGTGTAGCGGATACAATTATGTACAGGACGTGATGCTTGATAACGGCAATAAATAACTGTGTTACTGGTTTATGTCTTTACTATACTTTCCATCATTATTTTAGATTGTACCCTTGCTACTTATAAAACAGAATTTGCTGTAAGACGGGGTGCTCTGTGACGCTGGCAGCAGACTCCTGCATCTCCCGTTCCCCATCTCTTGATCGCATCCTTTTCTCTCGTGCTTGTGTTTATCTTGTGTTGTTCTGTGCAGTTCCTGCTGTACAAGCTTGTGGCCCAGGAACAGTAGGCCAGACCATGCAGTCTAACGGTAGGCTGTCCCATCTAGGTTTGCATAAGCACATTTATGATGTTTGCACAGTGACGAAATCGCCGAACAGCTCATTTCTCAGAAGGGATCCCGGTCATTAAGGGACCTGTGACTGTGAATGCTTTTGGGTCAAAATAATAAAAATAAAAAAGCCTTATAAAGCTCTGAGTTGAGGTGGCAGAAGCTGTGCTCTGTGTTTTGGATAGTATTCATAGAACCTATAACCTGATAAACCTGTTCTATATGTTCTACATTTGGGAGAAGCCAGATTCACCTGGCTTCCGGATGTCTGTCTGCGGCAGCCGAGTGCTCCATCTTAGCCCACGGACTGACATTGTGATGCGAACTGAATTTCTTTGAGCCCACTCTGTGCTACTTCCCAGTTGGAATATGCAACCTGTGTACATTTTAATAATTAAATTATTTAATTCAAAGGACAATTTGCCAAGGGAATCAACCTAGAAGAGGAAGGAAGAATATTTCTGAGGGACAGCATTGTTCACAGTATAGCAGGAGACAGGAAATTTAGAGAATTGGGTTAGAAAGTCAGCAGAAGTCACCGATTGGCTGGGTGTCTCTGGGCATTCTTTGAACCTCTCTGAGTTCTTATTTTCCTCTTGGCTAAAATTAGAGGTGTGGCTTAAATGGGGTCTGGTCTAGTAAGAATTCTGCATGTTGGGCCTCTTTAAATAAAGGGCACTTCCCCTGGTTAGGGCACTTCGCCTGTTAATGGAACAGGTCATCGAGAGTTGGAATAATAGGAGTAGACTTTGGGGACTAGCAGGGTGTTCCCTCCCCTGTATCCCCAAACTCCTTGATTGTCATTTGCTGCTGGAGCAAATCACCACAAATTTCGTGGCTTAAAACAGCACACATTTGCTGTCTTCCGGTTCTGAAGCTTAGAAGTCTGAAATGGGTGTCACTGGGCTAAAATCAGGGTGTCAGCAGGATAGTGCTCCTCCTGGGGGACCCCAGGGAGGAGCTGTTTCCTGGCTTTCTCCCACTTCGGGAGGCTTTCCACGTGCCTGGACTCATGGTCTCTTCCCCGTCTTCAAAGCCAGCAGTCGCCGGGCTCTGACCTCTGCTTCTCAGACTCTGCGCCTCCCTCTTTGTGATGAGGTTGGGCCCACGGGGATAATCCAGGATAATCTCCCCAGCTCAAGATCCTTAACTTAATCACATCTGCAAAGCCTCTTCTGCCTTGTAAGGTAACATCGTCACAGGTTCTGGGGATTCGGAAGCGATGTCTTTGGGGGCCATTATTCTCCCTACCACACATATATAATGTTGATAGCATTGCGCTGGCCCAGGAGACCCTGCTCCCCGCTCTTGAAAGAAAGATTGCCAGCAGGTTAAATCATTTTTAGCATTCACGGGGGACCTTCGGTTGCACTGCTCCAGCCTCTTGTGCCTCAGCAGGGAGTTTATTAAAAGGAAAAAGGGGAGAGAACGGGAAAGGAACTACACAGTTGGGAAGCCGTTTTACCAACTCAAACGGAGTCAACAGCAAGGCCTTCAGCAGGAGAGGGTACGGCATCTCACTCAGTTGTGCAGAGAAAAAGGCAGTAGGTTCCGAAGGCCAGAACCGTGGGCTGTCGTTCTCCAGGCGCTCCGCTGCACGCCGCCCCGCACGCGGTGTCGAGGTGGCAGGTCTTCACTCTCCAGTGGGGAGCTTTTCTGAAAGCTCTGGAAGTGAGTGAGTTCTCCCCGGGAAGGGCGCTCCTGGCTCGGGTCTGAGCGTGACACCGAGTGTCCATAGTTCTCGCAGCAGAAGCATTCTTGGCGTCTCAGGGGTGACATTTTAATTATCGCTGCATTAGATAAGGAGTTCTCTCTGTTTGTAGTTGGAGACATAATTGATAGAGGACAAGGCAGAGTTCAGGGGAACAAGTTAGTGGCGGGAGCATCTTTCCATGCCCTAGACTCCAGCAACTTTGCATTTCTACTCTGATTTGACAGAGAGACTTGTGTTATCGCAGGAAATCCACCTGGTTTGCGAGAGATTTACATTTCTCTAGTCTCTTTTAACTTTCAACTCTGCCTTGATTACGAGCACGTTAACCTGCCTCCGAACCAGACTTCACGCTCCCAGGCGAGTGGCCGGTGCTTCAGGATGAATCTGGCTGCGTGGGATGTTGCTGCGTTCAGCTGGCCAGGTGGCGTGGGGGCCAGGTGGCGTGGGGGCCAGGTGGCGTGGGGGCCAGGTGGCGTGGGGCCCAGGAGCTGGACCGCAAGGCCCTGTGACAGCACACAGGCACCAAAGGCTTCTGAGCAGGGACCCGCAGAGAAACAAGCGCAGGAACAACTGCAGTGGGTTAGTGTGTGCGCGCCATCATTTGAAACCTCACCAGATAATGCATGCTGGGAATTTGGCCAGAACCTATTTAATAAAAAAAAAGTGAAACCTGGAAATATTGATAAAATACCACAATTTGAGATTTTCCTTAATTATAGTGATGTTTCCTTGGTTATTCCCGTAATTAACAGGTTGCTTTATTTTATTTTTTTTATTTTTATTTTTTGCCACTGCTGTTGCCATGTCTAGAAACAGGATGGTTCTGGCCTGACAATTTCCAGGAAACACCAGTGCTTGTGGCCACGTGCTCTCCGGCTGTGCTCCGGGGAAGGGTTCTTCAGGGAGGAACCGAGGTCGGATGCTCAGAGCAAGAGAAGCAAGCAGCCTTGGCGGTCCTCTGTTGCTCTTACTGTGTGTTGTGTCCTTCAGTTCTCAGGCTCCAATAAAGAAGAGCCCTTTGCTAGAAGCGCATGACCATTGCCCCAAACTTCGCCGTGCTGCCTAAGGCCTTGTTTACTGAATGAAGGCATTGAGCTTGGCACGTCTACGAGGTTTTAGCAGAGGTGGATTGGGGGACGGGCATCTGCCATGCTTTACTTGGGAGCCTTGACATCGAACTTGGCTCAGGGCCAGCTGCTTTGGGCCTTCTGTCCCCTAACTGGGTTTTCTCTACACGGATCTCATCACCACCCGGGGTCCTGGGGCGTTAGCTCAGGCTGTTGAGCGAAAGGAAGGCTGCTCCCTGGAGCGCAGAGCTCTCTGCTGAGTTTCCTTTCCAGGGGGGTTGAATTTATAGCTCATTGCCATATAATTAAATGCTCTATTTACTGGCAGGAATTAAGATCCTATAATGGTCCTTTTGAACATTTAAATTAGAATACTTTTACCTATCCAAGCTTCCTGCTGCCTCTCTTTACCTTTCTATCTGCTAGCACTCAAAGGAGGACTTTAAATTGCCTCTAAGTGGCAGTGACCATTTGCAGATTATTCCTTAGTTCTCCAGGGTCAGGATAAGCAAGGTCAGGAAGCACTCTGTGGGGCCTTTGCCTTTAGTTCTTCCCAGTCCTCCCGTCTCAGGGAGGACCTGGGTATCTTCATGTGGGATACGTGGAAGCACGTTACCTATTTTGTACCGTCTGATTCAGAATTCAGAGACAACTTGTGCTGTAACTTTTTACCAGGTAAAACCAAAAAATATTGTAAGCAAGTGGCTGGAATGAGTTAACCTTCTTTAAGAGATTAATCTATTAACAAATCATTTTTCAAGTCATCTTTTCTCTTCATGTTGTGTTGATCAACTGTGAAAATACTGTTTAGCAAAAGTATAAATCTAAGTATATGTAATTGCAGGGCATATTAGCATATTCATATGGCTGTCTCCTAGAGATTGCTGCTCAGGAGATGAGAAGTTAGGATGGAAATGCAGGCTTGGACAGTGGGCCAGCTCCCTGGGGAGAGCACAGGGAGTGACTAGAATGAAAGCAAATTGAGGAGCGCCTTTCACAGGTGGGGAAGGACCAGAGAGGCAGGAGAGCTAGGAGGCAGAAAAGTCCAGAAGCCCAGAAAGTGGGAACTTTCAAGGGTGAGAGATCGACAGTAAAATACAAGAGTCGTCCAGCTCAGTTAGAGCTGGATGTTTGCATTGGATGGGGAGCTGTGCCTGGGGCTTTAACAGAACCACACGAGGACACCAGTGCTCAGGATGATCAAGTGCCTGATCCGTGGCTAAGCCATGACGGGGACTTGACAGTGGTCTTTCTGCTGGAATTTTCTACTGAATCTCCATATCTGTGAGAGACTGGCTCCTCTGAGCTGACTTGTTTTTAGTACCCATCATATCGGCCACATGTTCTCGTTTTCTGTCCTATATAATAAAAGCATAGTCTGCAAATTGTCCCCTCGACTGGGAGTTCGACCAGGGGCAAGGCAGCAGCCGCTGGGAGAAGGGAGTGAGGCCTGGCCTGGGGAAGGGAGGGAGGCCCTGGCCGGCAGCCAGCAGCTGGCAGCCACTAGGGACCCTACCAGTGCATGAATTTCGTGTACTAAGCCTCTCGTAGTTTAAGAATGTCTCATTTCTCTAGTCTCTTTATTAGGTATACTAGTAGCCCTGCACACGAATTCGTGGGCCAGTAGCTCTGTGTGGGGCCTGGCCGCTCCGCGCCCACTGCCCAGAGGCTCTCCATGGCCCAGAGGCCCATCCGCGGTTGGTCCCCCCCCCTCCCCCCCCCCCGCGCCCACTGCCCAGAGGCCCTCCTCGGCCGGGGTGGAATGCTTGCCTTGTCACCGCAGCGATGAAGCAAGCTTTCCGCCAGGCCGATCATGCTGCCCGCCTGCTCTCAGCAGCCGCCCCCTGGGACTGGGGGACTCTGGCGGGGCTGAGAGGACTGGGCGCTGCCATCTTGTGGCTATGGGTGCCATCATCTTTGTGACAGTTAATTTGCATATTTCCCTTTTATTAGATAGGATATCATGGATGAATAAAATGCTGCTTTGTGCACAGGGAGCTACTTATTTACAATTTTGAACTTTGGTGTAACACTTTAAAACTTAAATGTAGAAAATGAATCTGATTGCCATGAAGGTGGTCATCTGAAGGCTCTTGACATCAACATGTGACTTGTAGCCAGCAATTATTTTTTTAATTTTTAACTTCTGACCATGATCTATGAACTTGCCTTTACTCGAGAAACATTAGTGTCTTATTTATCTGGCTCTATGCTGCATTTTATTTGACCAGATAGCACATTTTGTTGAGCTTCTGGATAAACACAGGAAATGCATGGTATGTGTATTAGTTTGCTTGAGCTGTTGTAACCAAGTACCGCAGACTGGAGGGCTTTAACAACACATTTGCCTCATGTTTATGGAGACTAGGACTCCAACCACAGTCAAGGTATTGGCAGGGTTGGTTCCTTCGGAGGGCCGCAAGAGCACATCTATTCATCCTTTGGCATCATCCTGATCTCTACTGCATGTTCACATTGCCTTCTCCCTGCATGCCTGCTGAGTTCAGATTTCCCTCTTTTTTTATAAGGACACAAACTATATGGGATTAGGGCCACCCTATTCCAGTTTGACCTCACCTGAATTAATTACATCTACAATGACATTATCCTATCTAATAAAGGGGAATATGCTAATTGACCCTCACACCATTACAAAGATGGTGGCACCCACAGCCAATAAGGAGGGAATATGCTAATTGACTGCCATAACCTTAAAGATGGCAGCACCCACAGCCAATAAGGAGGAATATGCTAATTGACTGCCATGCCCTCAAAGATGGCGGCACCCACAGCCAATAAGGAGGGAATATGCTAATTGACTGCTATGCCCTCAAAGATGGCAGCACCCACGGCCAATAAGGAGGGAATATGCTAACTGATTGCCATGCCCTCAAAGATGGCAGCACCCACGGCCAATAAGGAGGAATATGCTAATTGACTGCCACGCCTTCAAAGATGGCAGCACCTACAGCCACAAGATGGCGGTGCCCAGTACCCTCAGCCCTGCCAGGGCGGCAGGCGCGCTGCAAGGCGTGCCTACCTCCGAAGTCCCCCAGTCCGCTCAGCCTCCCAGCCACCCAGGGCTGGCCTGAGGCGCAGGCAAGCCTCGGATGTCGGCTGCCCAGGGCCGCCCGAGGCTCAGGTAACCAGGGCCGGCTAGGGCTTGCGCTGCCGGCAGTGGCAGCAGCAGAGGTGTGATCACCTCCTGCCCCTGAGGGCTCCCAGACTGTGAGAGGGGGCAGGCCAGGCTGAGGGACCCCCCCCCCTCCCGTGCATGAATTTTCATGCACTGGGCCTCTAGTTTCCAAATAAGGTCACATTCTGAAGTAGTGGGAGTTAGAGCTTCAATATATGAATTTTGGAGGACATTGTTCAGCCCATGACAGACTAGAGCATAGTAAGATGGTCCAAGGCGGATGTCCAACACCCAGAAGGAAAGTGCTGGACTTCATTGTGCACTTCATTGAAAAATGACATTTGAGTCATTTAAAATGAAATCTGTGCATTAAGTAGCCAAGGACTCAGTGAAGGTCAGAGGGGCAGCAGGAAGGAGGTAAATGAAGATAAAATGGCAAGAATAAAGAAAACACAAACTGAAGAAACAGCAATGGTAATTATTTTGGGAGCATGTTTCAAATGGCATTTCTGCTGCAGAAAGTCTGTGAGGTGTCCCAGACAGTTACTGTACGAAGACCACACAGGCCAATGTTTATGATGTGGTGGGTTCTCAGCATTCATGGCATCGACCCACACGCGGTAAATCCGAAAAGCAAAGGGCACCAGCAGTCGTCAGACGTGGCACTTTCCGGGGGTTGCAGCCTTCGCCAACAGGACAGGCTCCTCATAGTGTGGCCAGACAGCAGCTGGCCCCAGCCCCGCTGCGGATTCCTCCAGGGGCCTGCTCTCTAGGGGCGCACAGCGTGTTCCCTTACAGACAGGGGGTCACTTAGAGCAGCCAGCTGGTGGTCCGTGAGGTCCGAAAGGTTGGCGACCGCTGACTTAGAGGGACAGCCTGAGCTACTTAATGTACTGATTTAATTTTAAATGACTCCATTTACACGAGGCCAAAATAACTCATTCTGTGGTTAAAATAGAGCTGATTTTCCCAGCCATCCCATCTCATTGGCTAGGAGTCTCCAGTTAGTGTTTCTCTCCTTGTTTATATTTAGTTACAGACATCAGAAGGCCTAAATGTACATGATGAATGGTGTTTAGTTGAGCAAGCTGGATTTACATACTGGACTACCTGCCGACAACCACATCTGCTGTGCCATGTGCACCTTGAATATATACCCCCTGAGCCTGGGAAATGGGCAGAATTGCTTCATGGGAAAAAGGCAGCTGACTCGCAGACAAAAAAAGGAAAAACCACAGTTCTGTTTCTTAACAAAAATGCCAGCCCATTTAGTTCATCGTCTGGTATTTACCTATGGTTCTGCTCAAAGCATTTCCAGGTTCTTCCAAGAGCCATTTGTTCAGCTTTAGAATGGAGCCAAAGTTTGGTGCACTTACCGTCAGACCAGGGGCCTCACAGAACCACGCTTCCTCTCTCCAGAGGAGAGAACCTGGAGTGGGCATGGAGAAGGGGAGGAGGGAGGAGAGAACCTGGAGTGGGCATGGAGAAGGGGAAGAGGGAGGAGAGAACCTGGAGTGGGCATGGAGAAGGGGAGGAGGGAGGAGAGAACCTGGAGTGGGCATGGAGAAGGGGAGGAGGGAGGAGAGAACCTGGAGTGGACATGGAGAAGGGGAGGAGGAGGAGAGAACCTGGAGTGGGCATGGAGAAGGGGAGGAGGGAGGAGAGAACCTGGAGTGGGCATGGAGAAGGGGAGGGAAAGGAGGAGAGAACCTGGAGTGGGCATGGAGAAGGGGAGGGAAAGGAGGAGAGAACCTGGAGTGGGCATGGAGAAGGGGAGGGAAAGGAGGAGAGAACCTGGAGTGGGCATGGAGAAGGGGATGAGGGAGGAGAGAACCTGGAGTGGGCATGGAGAAGGGGAGGAGGGAGGAGAGAACCTGGAGTGGGCATGGAGAAGGGGAGGGAAAGGAGGAGAGAACCTGGAGTGGGCATGGAGAAGGGGAGGAGGGAGGAGAGAACCTGGAGTGGGCATGGAGAAGGGGAGGAGGGGAGAACCTAGAGTGGGCATGGAGAAGGGGAGGAGGAGAGAACCTGGAGTGGGCATGGAGAAGGGGAGGGAAAGGAGGAGAGAACCTGGAGTGGGCATGGAGAAGGGGAGGGAAAGGAGGAGAGAACCTGGAGTGGGCATGGAGAAGGGGAGGAGGGAGGAGAGAACCTGGAGTGGGCATGGAGAAGGGGAGGAGGGAGGAGAGAACCTGGAGTGGGCATGGAGAAGGGGAGGAGGGAGGAGAGAACCTGGAGTGGACAGGAGAAGGGGAGGAGGGGAGGAGGAGAGAACCTGGAGTGGGTATGGAGAAGGGGAGAAGGGAGGAGAGAACCTGGAGTGGGCATGGAGAAGGGGAGGAGGGGAGGAGGAGAGAACCTGGAGTGGGTATGGAGAAGGGGAGAAGGGAGGAGAGAACCTGGAGTGGGCATGGAGAAGGGGAGGAGGAGAGAACCTGGAGTGGGCATGGAGAAGGGGAGGAGGAGAGAACCTGGAGTGGGCATGGAGAAGGGGAGGAGGGAGGAGAGAACCTGGAGTGGGCATGGAGAAGGGGAGGAGGGGAGAACCTGGAGTGGGCATGGAGGAGGGGAGGAGGAGAGAACCTGGAGTGGGTATGGAGAAGGGGAGGAGGGGAGAACCCTAGAAGCTGTGGCCAGTTACAATCAGTCAGAATTGAAGCTAAGGCATTTCTAAAATTATCACGCGTGGAACAATGTGAAAATAGAGCTGATTAGAATTCAGCTTCCAGCTTTCCAGGAACACATCTGAGAATAATGATGAGTGCTGTGTAACAGTTCAGGGGAATTAGAGTGTGTGCATAAATGAAACACAGTGATCCCGAGTCAGCCATGAACAGGAGAGTTGACCCTTACGCGTTAAATGACTGCTTCAAAAAGTGATGTATGCTTTAAAAATGCTCGGGTTTCTACTTAACAACAATTACAGCAACAATGATTGCACATCTGTTGGTCGGCTTGTTTCAGTCGGCAAAAGGTGAAGTGTTTGGCAGTTCCTTCTTCTCACATACGGATGCGCTGCTCGGAGTTTAACCTTTAGATGCGCTTAAGCAGCCACGCTTTGCAATTTTTTTGGTATAAAACCACCCAAACAGAAACAGTCTGATAACTTGTAACTAGGAATACAGAAATCTGGAGACTTTTTTTCATGTGATGTAAATTGCTCCAATTACCTTCTTTCTTCCTTTCTGTCTGGGGTAACCCTCACCCTGGTGTCTACAAGCAAATTGCCAATTAAAGAACGGAAGCCATTTGTGGGGATCTGCACGTCAGAACAGGATCTTCTCCCGCTCAGTGCATTGCAGGTTTTAAATGAGTGAGTGTGACTGCTTGCTACAGGGAAAGAGAAATGGGGTCTTTTATCTTTACCTGAATATATGGGAATAAATATGAGTTTTAAACTCATTATTTGTAGAGAATTTTCATCTTCAGCTTCTAACGGTTGCAAAGCAACCAAACTTCAGAGACTTTCTACTGTACTACATTCAACTTTTAAATGCAACTCTGTGTTAAGTTAATTATAAGGTAATGTGCACACAGGTAAGGCATTTTATTCAAATTATATTGCATCAGATTTTGTCGGTGTTGCCTGAAGGACATCAGATAAGAAAATAGGAAATGGCCAAGTATGAAGTTGACATAAGCCAGACTGTGCTCATTTTTTGTTTATTAATCCTCACCCAAGGGTATTTTTCCCATTGATTTTTAGTGAGTAGAAGGGAGGGAGAGAGGAAAGGAGGGAAGGAGAGAGAGATATGAGAGAGAGACACATCCAGTGGTTGCCTCTCGAACCTGCAACCGAGGTATGCGCTCTTGACTGGGGATAGAACCCTTCGGTGCGTGGGCTGATGCTCTAACCACTGAGAAACACCAGCCAGGGCCCAACTGTCATCATTTTTAATCAATGAAGGCTCTCAAGCTTGATCATGTAGTGCAGAGAACACATTTTTAAGGTGTGTTTACTCAAAATAGGCACCGTACTAAGTATTTTACATATGTTATCAAGTTTTATCTATATGGCCGAAACCGGTTTGGCTCAGTGGATAGAGCGTCGGCCTGTGGACTGAAGGGTCCCAGGTTCGATTCCGGTCAAGGGCATGTACCTTGGTTGCGGGCACATCCCCAGTAGGGGGTGTGCAAGAGGCAGCTGATCGATGTTTCTAACTCTCTATCCCTCTCTCTTCCTCTCTATAAAAAATCAATAAAATATATTAAAAAAAGTTTTATCTATATGATTCATTAAGGGAAAAACTATCATTAACTCTATTTTACAAACGAAGATGTAGGCGCAAAAGAACTTACCAGTGGTTCTAAATTGGTCTGCCAGAAAGTCAGGTGGGAGCTTTTTAAACACACAGATTCTTAGGCCCACTCTGGAGAGTAGGATTTAGGAGTTTTAAAATATGGGTCTGGATGTCTTTATGGTTAAGTCGCTTCCCCCGCTGATTCTAACAAACACTTGGGTTTGGAGGTCACAGTGGGGAAGCCCACCTGAGTCAGCGATGAAGCCGTAGCAGTGCCACCATGGAGGCCTCCGCAGAAAACCGCCGTGGAATACTAGCATGTGAAAAAGTCCTGGCTTTTGTTTGCCTCACATCTTTCCCAGTGCTGGCCACCCTCTCCACATCCCTGCCGGTGGGCACCTGAGCCTCTGCTGGAGGCCGGTGGGAGACAGGCTCCGGTGTCCCCAGGCAGCCCTGGCCGTGGCTGAGCAGTTCTGATTATTAGCAAGTTCCGCTCTACTCTGGGCTGTGTATTCCTGCCTGTCACTCCCTAGTCTTGCCCTCTGGCGCTATTCAGAGTAAATCCAGCCCTTCTTTTGCAGGAAAGCCTTTGGGATATTCAAAGAACCCCACCTTTTCCCTACAGCGGCTTTCCTACCTGAGGCGAATTGTGTCAGGTGCCACGTTCGAATCCCCTCCATAAAGAAACACCGCTGCAGCCTACACAAACCACGTGGTGCCAACCACAGGACCTCCCAGCCCACCAGGAAGCCTGTGAGAGGGCTCTTTCTCTCTCGGGTTCTATCACTTTGTAGCCTCCTAGATTCCCAGTTAAGTTTCTCTTTCTTCTTTGTTACTTAGCCCTGTATCAGAATTAGGACACTTGGTCATTATTTATAACACAAATCTAAAGTTCGAGTGTTGAAGAAGATCAGTCACATTCCAGGTCAAAGGTGGGAACCCGGGGGGCTGGGCGTGGAGTGAGCCGTGCTCAGGTCCCCTCGCCGGTCCTGTGTCCGCAGCCCCACGGGCCTCCTTCCCGACCAGCTCCTCCGCTGCAGCAAAGGCAAACATATTTCCCTCCTATATTGAACCCTTTGTGTTTAAACTATTTCCCATCTTGTTTGAACTGTTTTGTTTTTTTCTGGAACAAACATTTATTGTAGGCAGTGTAAATAACAGCTGACACTCTGTTTGTGTTGACTTTTCTATGACTCGTCCGGGCTGTTATTTAGTTAGCAGAGAGTTTGGAGACCTGAATTCATGTCTCTACCGTGTCACCAGTTTATAGCTGAGACAAGTCTCTTCATTTTCTGGGCCAAAGCTTTTTTGTGGCATAGGGATAATGAGTCCCTTTCCCTTCTTTGTGGAGTAAAGGATGCTAAAACATAGGCTACCTGGAGTCTTGAGAGGTCCAGAGAAATGGGTTCCATAAAACAGTGTAACACGAATGTGAATATTTAATTACTGTTATTAATGCCACCGTTGGCTTACCAGTGGAATTTAGTCTCTTTTTCTAGCATGCTGTTTGATTTTTAATTTTGCTGTTACTGTTAGTTTAGACAGGATGGAGTTATCAAAAATATTTACTAGAAAATTCTGACCTTTCAGGGAGCAGACTGATCGCCCAGAAACAACGCTCTTAATCTCAGATGCGTGTGGAGAGGGCCGTGTGCGTTGCACGTGTACACCCCTTGCATTCGTGGGCTGGTTCCATTTGTTCTCAGAAGGAAACATAAGAGAGGCGTTCCCCAGATTGCAGATGGGACTGGAAGAAGTACACTTCTTACATCTCCATGTGGAGGGCTCTGGTTGCCTGTCTGGCCTTTTGAACAACACCTTTTGTTAGCAAGTGCAAGTATGGACAGATCTTCAGGTTGACTGGTTGAGAGGAATATCATTATGGGTTAGATGGTTTAGATGAAGATACAAGTGGATGAATTGTCGTTTCCCAGGGTCATGAGTAGTATTTCCTTCAGGGCATACCACTGGAGTTGAAGATGTGAATAAAAACGACATCTCCTCCGGGTTCGTTCCATTTGTGGGAGCTCCCAGACCATTGTCAAGTTTTCTAAACATTTGCCTCTGTTCCCTGGTAAAATGTCAGGACTGGACAGGGTTTCCTACAGGGATGCTTGGGGGCTAGTTAACCAGAGCGCTGGCAAATGCTGTGAACATCGAAGGTCCTTCAGAAATGGTAAACATCCTTTGGTTCTCATTTGGGGCCAGGAGAAAGACCTCATTTCTTCCAAGTAACGTGAGGGAGACGGGAGCGGAGTTCCTCTTCTTGTGAGGTCACTAACTTGGTGATGTGCTCACTACTCTGGTCGTATTACCGTGCAGTCACTATCAGAGGAGAAGTCAAAGGGACCTCACCGGGCCTGCCAGAACCATAACACTCCAGACCATTACAAACACATTACACTAAAATCGCATCTAATAGCTGTATGTCTACAATGTGCCAATTAGAATATTTAATTGGCAATAAAAGAGGAGTTAATAAAACACATCTAAGAAAGGGAAAATCAGATTAGAAGTGGCATTTTGGCCCTCATTCAAGGGTCTTGAAGCAGGAGAGGGTGCGGAAAACTCCCTCAGCTCACTTCCTGTGTTTTTCCTTGCCGCTGGCTCATTCATCACTACATATCTGTAGGTATTTGGGCACCACCCCTCCCCCCAAATAGCCTGTCCTCAGTTTGATTCAGTACTATTTTATTGTGTAATGACGTGGGAGTTTTAGAATTCAACTTAAAAAACAAAACAAAACAAAACAAAAAGAGAGCTACAATTTATTGATCGCTTGCTGGCTTACTTGTCAGATGAATTGTGTAGATTTACTACTTTCTTCCCCTCAAAAGTCACTACCCCCCAAAATATCTGGAGGTAGGTTTAAAAAATATATATTGGATGGCTCTTCGGCAACATTGACTACAATGCGCTTCTGGGGGACTTCACCACTACCTAATTGCCGTCTTCATTTCTCATTTAACGGGGGTGTATAATCACCTATTTGAAAGTGTGCGATGTAACAGGGTCAGCTGTCTGCTGGCATGATTGGAGAACTTATGAAATGAAGTTAATTTTGTATTTTCTTTTCTTGGAAAATCCTTTACTTTTAAGCAGATAAGTGACTTAAAAGTCCAAGCCACTTGAAGATAATGCATTTAGAAATTGCTGATTGATGAGCTTATGCTTATCTCATTTTGTTTAAAAAGATACTAATATATCTTTTGAGAATAGATTTTAGACCTGAAGAAAAGTATTGCTCTAGGATAGGTGGATAAGATTCCAGAAAAAAAAAAAAAAAAAGAAAATTGAAAGGCTCTGACTGTATGTTTTTCTCTCTTCAATAATTCATTGTAATATTAATCCTGGAATTCATGTTTAAGTCATGGTTGTCAGTTGTGGAAAATATTATTTAGCTTAATAGTTTTAATTAAAACAAATGTTTGTGTTTTAAGCAAAAACAGTTTATGTTGTAACAGGATAGAAGCAACTTTTTATGCATCTCTTTCTTTGCTGGATTTCCTTTTAGAGATAATAATCTTTCAGGCTGTTTCCCATAAAATATGCATATCATATTCGTGTTTCTGCTTAATGTGTGCAGGAGTAAGAAGCACTGAATTTGATTAACTTTATTAACCATAAATAATGAAGTGTACTCTTTTATGTTAACCCTTGTTTTATTGTGTATCAGCCTTTAGACATTTGGCTATCTGGACAAGCAATCATTTATATCCTTTTAAAAAATATTTATTGCTTCTTTGACTAATTGCTTCTTATATGACTTAAAGCCTTTTGCAGTGGTACCATTTGTTAAAACACAGCCAGAAGCAGGCAGAGCAGTGTCATTTTTCAAAAATTTAGTGTCATTTTTATAGACAAATAACACTTGTAAATGATGGATAATAGCTAGCAGGATGCTGCATGGTATAAAAAGTGCATGAATTATATTTGCTGGGAGTTAGAAGGTTAACTTGTCTATAAACTAATTGAAGGGCTTTATGGCAAATGCAAAATTCTGTGTGCACATTATCGGCAAGACTTAAACCAGCTGAAAAAGGGCTTTTCCTTCCCTGGGGTATTATTCATTCTCTCATCCTCTTCCCTGGCTAGCTGCTGGGTAAGGAGAGCATCTAATCATAATGCATCTGTAGGATTTATAAAAGCAGAGTGGAGGTGATTTCACAAGGCTGCAGACGAGCACTTGCACATTAGGAAGGGAAGGGGGTGGGTGTCGGCCTGGAAATTACCTCTGCATTATGATACGTTTGGGTATTCACACAGACCACGCTTGCCAGGCCCTGTGGTTCCTGGCCGTGGGAAAGCAAGTGGTGGGAGAAATTCTTGGTTTCTTCAGCAGCTTGGGATGGATTTCTTGTTATTTACCCTGATTAGTATATCCATGGATTCACCACCTCTGGAAAAGTCTCGGGTTATTTTCTCCTTAAATATTTCCTTTCCCCTTAAATATTTCCGCCCTTCCTATTCTTTTTTCTAGGACTGCAATTAGACTTATGTTAGACCTTCTCACTGTGTTCTCCATATGGGTTAACATCTTCTCTGTTCTTCACCTCCTTGTCTCTCTTGTATTGCCTTTTAGGTGATTTCTTCAGTTCTTCCTTCCAGCTTATTAATTTTCTTTTCAGCTGTGACTAATATAATCTTGATAGTGGATTCTCTATGTTAATGACTGTAGTTTTAAAAAAGTGTCTTATTTGGTTCTTCTTCAATTGGCTTTAAAAATTGTGGCCAAGTACACAACATAAAATGGACCATCATACCCACTGCTGCGTGTGCAGCCAGCCTCCAGAGCGCTTCACCGTGCAGCACGAAAACTGACGGGTGGTTTTTTTAAAAAAATATATTTTATTGATTTCTTAGAGAGAGAAAGGGAGAGGGATAGAGAGCTAGAAACATCGATGAGAGAGAAACATCGACCAGCTGCCTCCCGCACACCCCACACCGGGGATGTGCCCGCAACCAATGTACATGCCCTTGACCGGAATCGAACCTGGGACCCTTCAGTCCGCAGGCTGACACTCTATCCACTGAGCCAAACCGGCTTTGGCTGACGGGTGGTTTCTGACAGTCATTCATCGCTTGCTTATTTTTTTATTCCATCTTTTGCGTCTTTGACATCATATGTACATAGTTATTTTATAGTTTGTATCTGGTAGTTGAAACAGTTGAAGTCCATGGTAATCTAAATCTGTTATTTGTTGTTTCTTCTGTGGCTCACACATGGTGTTTTGTAGGCAGTTTTGATTGCTAGCTCATATTTGATCTGAATTTGTAGGAAAAGCCTTGGAACCTAAATCAAGGATGCTTTTCTAGGAGAGTATTTGCTTTGTTTTATGGGGTAATCGTGGGGTGCTGCTGCCCTGACACCATTTCACCCCCCTATAGGAGCCCCAGTGTAGCCCAGGGGTTTTAGTTTATTCTCCCACCCGACCACAGACCTCAGGCCCCCCCACAGACCACATTGAAAGCAGCACTTTCCCATTTAACTATGTTTAAGATAATGAAATTGACTAAATTGCATTATTCTACAACAATATATGTCAACAAATACTCAAATATATCAAATTATTTTGCCATAACACATATTCAATGTAAAAATATTCAACAAAATACAAAAATATAAACATAATTAAAACCAAACTGACGGTTTTATCAAAAAGAAAAGAACAGAAAGCAGCTCTGTCTCTCCTTGGACGCTCCCTGTGTTGGGGCCAATTGCCCAGGGTTCTTTTGTTTGCTTGATTTTTCTTTTGTGCCCCTTGGTGATTTTTCTTGCTTTCTCTGAGCCCCACAAAATAATGGTGATTGTTTTTTATTCAGGATCTGCTTGTTCTGTTGGTAGACCCCACGCTTCTGGAAGCCGAGGCTGGCTTACAGCAGCTTCATGTGCTGGGCCCGCCAAGGGCAGCTCCCTTGCCTGGGCGGCTTCTCCGTCAGCTGCTCCCGGGCTTTTGCTTCACGGAGCTCTGCTCTCTCCAGCCCCTGCTGGGGGCACCTCACTCCCTGGAAGACGTCTCTTGGGCAGGATGAGCTCTGGCCAGCATTCCCCCCATAAAGTCTACATCTGGCTCCAGATTGAGTCACCTTTGTTCCACTTGGGAGTGGGGCGCAGGGGGCAGGCACCTCCTGGGCCAGCCCGTGGCCCTCTCAGTGTGTGGCGGCTGCCAGTCCAGGATGCCGCCCCAATTCCAAGGAAACCATCGGAAGGGCTGTGCTTCCCCACCTCGGAGCCTGTCTCACTGGACTGCAAGTGAGCGTAGGCACCCCAGCCCATTGGTGGTAATCAACACACAGCTCTTTTCCTCCAAGAAATACACAGTTCTCTCCCGACCCCCTTTTTTCCACTTGGAGTGAATGAAGGTTATAAAGAGTCACAAAATCGTTTATGACACATTAATTTTGAAAAGTTCCTTTAAAAGCCTGACAGCTCACCTTGGGATTTTCTATCTGTTGTGGATTCCGTGGCTCATTCAGAACTTCCAATTTAATATCTGTCCATGCAAACAGACAGCATGTGCCACCTCCTCTATCCACAGGGCCGATTTCTCCTTCCTCTGACCTGCCGTTGGTTACATATCTTCTAGAAAAGAATAGATTTCTGACTTTGGAAACCAGTTGATTCACTTTTTTATTACCTTGCAGAAAGTGTATCTTACCTGCTGTGCTTCTGATACATAAGAATGATGGGTAGTGAGCCCTCAGAACCACCACAGGGCCCTGTAAGCTGGGCTGGGCAGTAGTACACGCTCATTGGGCATGCTTTATTTTTTAAAATGCCATGGCACATTACCTCCATTAAAAATCAGATTGTTTATGTAGCTACCACACCCCCCAGAAGTCGAGCTCAGCTCCCCATTGGCAGAGTGTGGGCTGCACCTCGACTTCCCTCCACAGGGCGGAGTGTGGCCCGGGGAGCAGTGGTGCAGGAGAAGCCTGCGGGCACTTCCTCAGCCCGCTGGTCAGGGTGAGCACCAACAGGGGCAAGGCACGCGCCGGCTGTGCCTTTGATGAGGTGGGTGATGAGAATGGCACTGCACCCTTCTGGTCTTCTAACAACCTGTAATCTCAGTTTCATGAGAAAAACAAAACAGCAGTAAAACCCAAACTGAGAGCTATTATGCAAAATGCCTGACTAGTAGTCCTCAAAACGGTCAAGGTCATCAAAATAAAGAAAGCGAGAAACTGTCACACGTGAGAGGAAGCCAAGGAGCCATTGCTACGAACTGTAGTGGGGTGGGACCTTGGAAAAGAAAAAGGACAAAAAAGGTGTGAAATCCAGAGACAGTGTGGCCTTCAGTTGATACTAGTTACTAGTGTTGGTTCCTTAGTCGTGACGGGGGTACATATTAATGTAAGATGTTAACAATAGGACAGATTGGGTGATGAGATATACGGGGATTCTCTGCACCATCTTTGCAACTTTTCTGTACATCTAAAACTATCCTATGTAATAAAAGGGTAATATGTAAATAGACCGAACGGCAGAACAACTGAACAACCAATCAAAGTGTAATATGCTTTTATATGGTAAGGCTGTTCAACCACTCGCTATGACATGCACTGATTACCAGGGGGCAGACAGTTGACCAGTCGACCAGTCACTGTGACATGCACTGACCACCAGGGGGCAGATGGTCCAACTGGTAGGTTAGCTTGCTACTGGGGTCTGGTGGATCAGGACTGAGTGAGATGGGCCGGACATGCCCTGGAGTCCCTCCCCGGCCTGATCGTGCACCAGTGGGGTCCTTCAGCCTGGCCTGCGCCCTCTCGCAATCCGGGACCCCTTGGGAGATGTCAGAGTACCAGTTTCAGCCTGATCCCGCAGGCCATTCCCCTTGGGAGGGTGCCAGACATGAGCCTTTCCTGATCAGGACTGATTGGGTGCGAGCCCGTGGCCAGCACAGTGGGGCCGAGATGAGTGGGAGCGGCAGGTAGGAGCTGCAGGCGGCATTGGACTACGGGTTTCCGCCCGAGCCTTGCAGGTCACCCAGAGGGACCCCACCCGTGCATGAATTCATGCACCGGGCCTCTAGTTGTAAAATAAAAAGGTTATTTTAATAAAAAAATTAAAATAAAGATAATTAAATAGAATAGATATTTGAATAATTTTTTAAATAGTGCTGAGAAACATATATGGGCTGTTATCTGCATTTCAGAATACGTTTGATTATCTTCTAGAAGTGGGGAGAGTGTCTGGTGGACAGGTACGTAGCACAGTGCAGTAGGCAGCTTTTAGCACAGTGGTTAAGGACATAGCCTTGGAGCCAAACTGACTGGGCCTGAAGCCCAGTTTCGTTGCTCCTAGCTCTGTGACCTTAGGCAAGGTAACATTCCTGTGCCTTAGTGTTCCCATCTGCAAAATTACTGTCCCATGTTGGGTGGTTGTGAGGACTAACGAGATATAACACACACAAAGCTCACCTGGCACCTACCACATCCTTGTGTTAGAACCAGGCTGTTCCCTTGATTTCCCCAACGTCTTTACTACCTGCACACATGACTGTAAGGGTCAGGTTGGTGGGTAACACCATGCAAGGCAGGTTAATAGGAAACTGTTTGTTCGCAGAGGTCAACGTTGAAATGAACAAGGACATAGAGTGTGTTTCCCACGTTGTTAAGTAATAGCATTGCCACTTGTGTATCCTAGACCCTTAGGATGCTCTCTAAGTGTTAATGATTGGATCGGATTCATACGTTTAGACATGTATGTTTTGTGTTTGTGGTTTTGTAGAAGGTCGTTTATTTATGAACTTAAAGAAATTCATCATCTGGCTGGGATCCTACAGCTTGTTCTGTGGATGCTGCTGTTTCGTGCCCGATGAGCTTTCATTGTCCTCTTTCAAAGGCACCGGCAAGGCGTCGGTGCCAGGTCCTGGGTCGTTGTCTTCCAGTCCCGACATCTGGCCTCTTGGCTGACTCTTCAGCCAGATGGGAGCATTGGTGTGGCCTCAGGATCAAAACTAGCCCTCCTTTTTCTCATTATCATTTTCTAAACTTGCTTTGGATTAGAAATGAGGACATGCAATTTTCTTTTTTAAATAAATAGTGTTTGAGATATAATTCACACACTATACAATTCATCCATAATAAAGTGTACAGGGTATCACAGACTATGCAACCTTCACCTCAGTCAGTTTTGAAACATCTTCATGGCCCTCCAAAGAAACCCTGTACCCTTTAGCTATCATCCCCCAGTCCCCCAACGCCCCCAACCCTGGCAAACCACAAGTCTGCTTCCTGCCTCTAGAGATTTTCCTGTGTCTGAACCTTTCATATAAATGGAATCACATGTGGCCTTTGGTGTCTGCCTTATTTTCCTTAGCATAACACATGTGCTGTTGTAGCACATATCAGTACCCCCTTCCTTTTTGTTGCTGAGTAGTAAGTAACCATTGAATATATAGACCAACTTGGACCACTTCATATTTATTCACTTTCTCTCTGGACAGTATGTATCAAAATGGCACCTTCATTGAATTTGCTGGCTGTATGCTTCACTTTAGTCACCTGCTTCACGCTACTAGCCTTGTGTGTATGATGTCTTTTGTGTAAAAAAAACACACAAAACCTTGGGTATCTGGCTTTCATCATCCAAAATTACTGCTTAAAGGTCAGCTGTTCACTTAATCAAAAGTATACATTTCTCCAAAAATGTATACATTTCTCTAAAAATCTTACTATCTTGCTTTTTCATGGAGGCCTTTTATTTTTTAACTGTGTCTACAAACGTCTTGTATGTCTTCAAAAGACAGAGCATGTGTATCTGAAGGAGCACGCACCGTGGGTGCAGGCCTGGGTGGCTGCTGTGCCTGCCATTGACCAGTTTGCACCTGGGTGACTGCGGCCTCTGAGGCTCAATCTCCAGCCGGACGGTTGAGTTGAATAGCGAGCTGAGGTAACATTTATAATGTGCCTCGTATATCATTTCTTGGCATGTAGTAGTCACTGCATAAGTAATGGTTGCTATTTTGTAGTTGATATTGGAACTCCAGCTATCACTCATTTTTCCTGTGTGATCCTTTTTCTAATGCACTATTTGAATATGCCGCAGGTCAGCCTTATTCTCAGAAAGTTAATGCAGTTATTATTTTATAGCTAGTGTGATTTACTCTAGCTATTTGAGAATTGGAATCTCCCAGGTTTCAGGATGTGTTCCCAAGGGATCCGTAGCGGATAGTAGTTTATCTTGATCAGGAAACATAGATGCCGAGGGATTCATGGAGTGGAAGTTTGCATTCCTGCCAGAGCAGCTCACGGATTATGGAGGTTGCAAATGCAGGTGGCTGCTGGTGAGAGGAGAAGCCCCTCTGAGGAGTCCAGCTTTCTAGTGAAGACAGATTTCTTCAACAACATGGGAGAGGCTTTACAAACGATGCAGCGGTGCAGTTGAGTTTAAACTAGTAGGGAGAGATTGGTGAGAAAAAGAACATGACCAACAGAAAAGGAAGGACAAACCGCACCAATGGAATAGAGAGTAACAAATGTTGTGACGCTGTGGAGAGGGCTGGGGGAATGAATAACATTGGCAATAATACTAGTAGTGATATTAGGTATCATTTATTGAGCATTTGCTATATAATATGTGTACTGTGCCAAGTGCTCTGATCATGTGTTTATTCATTTAAGAGGTACAAAGATTCGATAGGGCGGAGTCAAACACCAAAAAGGTTAAATAACTTATCCTAAGGTCACACAGCTAGTAAATGGCAGAGCCAGGAAATGAATCTAGTGTAGCTAGAGACTTAGCAGAGATGATTTTCTTTTTCTCTCGAGTGTGTGACAGACCTGGAAACCCATCCCGTCTAGGAAATGCTGTCTACCCCCATGTCCTCAGCTTTTCCTATGGGGCCAGCTGTTCAGACGATACTTACCAGAGTGAAGAAGGCGCTGTGAGCACTTACTTCAGGGCAAAAGACTTATACCAGACTCTTCCAGGCAAACCAAAACATATGGCCACCTGTATGTAGGATCTTAAAGCATTTATATGTGGAGCCAAAAAAAATAAAGAAGACCTAGCCTTCTTTAGAACAGATGGTGCAGTGTAAACAGAGGATGTGGAGAACACAGACCTGCTTGGCTCCCATTGTGATTGTATCATATTTATCAGGAAATAGGATCTTAAAATTGGAAAGAGTAGAATAAACATGCTTAGGAAAAATTAAAACTCAAGATAGAAGAGATAATGAGAGCTGCTGAAAGTGCATTTAGGTCTCCTGGGCACTGAGAGAGCTTGCTGATGGGACTGTGGAACCACTTTAGATAATATTTGAGAACCAAGGAGACCAGGATGCCAGAAGATTGTAAATGATTTCAGTGAACATGTCCCAGTTCTCCAGAGGGAGAAGCATAGTTTAGAAGCTGCAGATGGGTGAGCTTAAGTCATTTTCTGATGAAATTCCAGAAGCAATTTTAAACAGATGTTTGTGAACATATAAAAAGGCAGCAGTGATTACTGGGAGACAGAAAGGATTCTCCTAGGACAGGGTTGTTCCTGTTTGGATGGGATCATCAGTGTGACACAGGAAGGGAATGTCAGCTAGAGAGTGAATATTGATTTCAATATGCCATTTGAGAATGGCAAGATGGAGAAATGTGAGCTGGGTGATCATGCAGTTCTATGGGATGATATTTGATGCAGCAACCATTTTAAAACTGGGTAATGAATGGATTAACTGACCAACCATGGCCTATGAGCCAAATATGGCCCGCCACTTGTTTTTGTAAATAAAGTTTTATTGGAACAGTCAAGCCATTCATTTACATATTACTTATGGCTGCTTTTATGCTACAATGAAAAAACAGCAGTTGTGACAGAGACCCTATGGCCCACACGACCTAAAATATTTGCCATTTGGATCTTTTACAGAAAATGTTTGCTGACCCCTGGTCTAGAGAGAACACTGGTTTTTAGACCTGCTACGTATTAGAATCACCTAAGAAGTTCTTATTAATGTCCTAGCTTCCACCTCCCCGATTCTCACCAGCTGCATAAAAATCTCTGAGGTTGAGTCTGACATTTAAAAAAAAAGATTCGCAGATGATTGTACTGTGCAGTCAGGGCTGGAGACCACTGGCCCGGAGGGAGGTGACATGGGGGTGCTGCAGGCAGCGGGAGGACCCACGACATGTTTTTTCTTGGAGATGGTGATTTATTAGCCAATCCCAGGATGAGACAGGTGAGAGGAAGAGACGGTCTCCTAGGTGACAGGATAAAAATCGCCACATTTCTGCCCCCAGGTAGCAAAATAATGTTGGTTTTGGTAACAAAGGCGAAGTCCTGCACTCACGTCCTGAAGGTCCTCAGCAGAAGTGCTGGGTGGTGATTCACTTCATGGTCATTCATGTGCACATGAGCAGACTCAAGATTAGCCAACATTATAACATAACCAGGAAAACCAGAATGAAACAAAACTAACAACGCCCCAGGCAGGCTGAGGCTCCTACATTAATATGATTATAAGGAGAGCCAGAGATGAAAGTTGCACTCTCCTCTGCCCAGGTGAGTTAGACTTAAGCTCCTGACTGCTGAGAAGATGGTTGGTGGGGCTTTGGATTCTCACCCAAGGTGGGACCTACCAAGACCCATCTTTAAAGCAAGATGAGCTGCCTGGAAGGCAGGGAGGTGTTCAAGCACAGATTAGATGACCATTTGGCAGCACGTAGAGTTAAGAATTATCTTTGGCGATTGTATTATCAGGTTTTCTAGAGAAACAGAACTAATTGGGTATGTGTGCGTGGCATTTATATGAAGAGATTTATTGTAAGGAATTGGTGCATGTGATACTGAGACCAAAAAGTCCCAAGATCTGCAGGGTCAGTCGGCAAACGAGAGGCAGAAAAGCCAGTGATGGAAGTGCTAGTGTGAGTCCTAAGGCCTGTGAGCAAGGACAACCGATGGTGAAAGCATCAGTCTGAAGGCCTGTAGGCTCAAGACCAGGAAGAGTCCACGCTTCAGTTCAAGTCCGAGGGCCGTTGAATGTCTTAGCTCATGTCCCAGTTCTAAGGGAGCTGGGCAGAAAGGGGAAGTCAGCCTTTCTGTGCTATTCAGGCCTTCCTCGGGTTGATGAGGCCCACCCACATTGGGGAGGGTGTGCACTTTATTCAGGCTACTGATGCATGTTAACCCAACACAGAAACACCCGCACAGACATGCAGAATAATGTTTGTCCAGATATCTGGACACCCTGTGGCCTAGTCAGGTTGACATAAAACTAACCATTACTGTGACCATCTAACAACCCAACGTCCTCACTTCATAGATGAGAAAACAGTCTTGAATTGCCCAGTGTGCCCCATTGGCGAGGTAGCTGGAATTCGGGGCTCCTAAACCCACCATCGTGTGCTCTTCCTGCCGGACTGTTCAGTAGGTGCAGAGAGTGTGCTAATGGCCCGTGGGAGTCTCTCCAGTCCCAGGGATTAGATGGGCTCTGCTATATGAAAGGGATGAAGTAATGCCTAGGAATGAGAAACCTTAACTCGGACCAAGAACTGAAGCCACTGGAAAGTGTAGCACAAGGTTTTGAGGAGCTGATCCCTCACCTAGACACAGGGGGGGTCAGTGTACACCCAGGGGACAGCCGTAGGCTTATGCACTTGGATTTTCTACACAAACACTCTTCATGCCTCTTCAAGGAGCACCAAATGCTAGTTAATCCTTTAATGCCGGCGAGAGAATGAGGGAGAGGGATCCTCAGACAGGATTCATGCTGGCATGTGTAACCAGGTGAGTGAAGGTCACCATCAGACGTTCCGCAGGGGGAGTTGTTCTCTATGTTCCCAGCATATGGCCTCCTTTTGTTGAACCAGAATATGATTTGGTCAAAAAGATGCAAGACACTCAAAGGGAAGCTCTTCCTCGAGGAAACTGCTCCTGCCAACCATCATAGCAGGCTAAGCACCTACCCTGTGTCGGAGGCTGTTTTGGGTGCTTCACATCCCTTGCTTTTCCTAGCCCGAAATGCCAGTGACGTCGCACATTATTATCCCCACTCCACAGATGAGAAAACTGAGTTCCAGATGCATTTTCTTCATGTGGAAGAAAATGATTTGAATGGTACAGTTTCTAACATAATGCTTGCAGAGTCAACTCTCAGTTCCTGTCCAACAGCAGAATTTGAAATGCCATGGTGGCTAGCGTGCTGGCACCCAACCACACGTCAGGTGTTGTATAAATAAAGTCAATAGGCTGACTTTTGAGTACAACGTAATTTTTCAACTGCTGCCAAGAGGAAGGTAATTGATGGTAAAAGGTAATATCAATGCCGTTTTGATTACCTGGTGTTTTAGATTACCTCAGCGTCTCTTCATTACACAGAAACTTAAAAGCCATGCAGAAGAGCCTCTCAGTGTAAATTTCCTCCTTTCCACTTCCCCTCTCGCCACATTTCCTCGCACTCTAACAGAAGCCTGGCTCTTGGGGAAGTCGGGAATTAGTTGCTTCACGTTCTAATTATTACAAGTGTGTTAAACAAATCACTGAGGAGAGGCGTGTGTGTGGCAGGTGCCCATGCAGGAGCTGCTGGAGGAAGTCACAGGTGTGCCGTTTCCACTTGCCCCTCCAGGAGACTTAATCTAGGGCAATAGTGAGTGGACTTTGAGCACTGAGGATGATTGTTTTGTCTCGGTTTATAAATATACTAGAGGCCCGGTGCATGAAGATTTGTGCAAGAATGGGCCTTCCCTCCCCTGGCTGCCGGCACCGCCTTCGCTCCGGCTGGAGCCGCCTTTCCACCTTCCCACGCTACCCAGAGGCCTGGAGCTGCTGGGGCGGTGCGGAACGCCTGTGTCAGCGACGACGCAAGTGTCCCACCCCGTCCCCGGCCACTCGGCGCCTGCATATGCAAATTAACCCACCATCTTTGTTTTCTCATCTGTGGGGTGGGGATAATAATGTGCGATGTCACTGGCATTTCGGGCTAGGAAAAGTAAGGGATGTGAAGCACCCAAACCAGCCTCCGACACAGGGTAGGTGCTTAACCATCTTTGTTGGGTTAATTTGCATACTCCTGATTGGCTGGTGGTTATTGCGAAGGTATGGTCAATTTGCATATTTCTCTTTTATTAGTGTAGATTATCATTAAGCGCTAAGCTGTGTAACTTGGGAAATAGACCCTCCAAGTTGAATGCCAATCTCTAAACCCAGCTCCCTGCACTTGGAGTAGGGTAGGGACCCGATGGGTAGGCAGCCAGAGAATTTGGTGTTAACATAGGGCTCTTATGGATTCATTCTAAGCAAGAATAGTCCTGGAAGGCAGCTCTGGGTATCCACCCAACAAACTGGGCAGTACACCCTCATTGCCCTTCCCTAAATTCACTCTTGGAAGGGAGGGGTGGGAGGAGTTAGCTGATTTGGAGCAATTTCTGCCATTTTTCTTCATAACTTTACAATTTAAGTTTTGTCAATTTCTTAAAACATAAATAGAAATCTCCATTTTATTCTATTCCCTATTAAATTAGTTTTAATACTGAAACTTTAAAAAGAAACCTAGTGATATGGCTGCTTATTCCTAGAGTAAGGCTCTTTGATAAAAGAAATCTAATTCATATGTGAACAACCAAACATACACAACAATAGCACACACAAGAGGGAAGGAAAGGAAGACTCGTACAGCGAGCTCAAGTCTGGTCTCTGCTGCCCCCACTCCAGTCCCTTCTGTGATTGAACATCCCAGGGCCCTTTGAAAATCCACTTGTGTTTTTTGTTAAATGCACCTCAGGTCTTGAGAACTCATAGCCTGGAGAAGTATTGATTGTATTTAAGGGTCCATTACTTAGGAAAACCAAATAATGTAACTGATCTTGGTTCTAATTGATCGAATCTCTCCCACAGTGTTGGAAAGATTGTAATCTAATTACTTTGGTTCCTGGTTTCTAAGGCGAAGGTTACATTTTGCTGAAACTTATCCTGCTTCAGCAACCTCTCCTTCTTGAAACACAGATACAGTGTGTGTTGTACAAGCATAAACTTGGAGGTACACACACACACACACACACACACACACACACCAATCCAATTACTCCTGGACAGCTCCCCGGATTTTCATTTAAACTGTCTATAAATGGCAGATAAGAAAGATGAGCCATGTTAATTTGTTCCTTTTAACTTTTTACAGCGTGGTGAAGGGTGGCACATCAGGTTCAATATTGGCTTCTCTTGTTTCTCCCAATAAGCTTTGCCTCATCTTCATTCTTCCCTTTTTTGGAGATAGAAGATCCATTTTCAGTTTCAGAACATGTATATGTGGGAAGACTGTTGTTAAAGTGGCTGAGCTGATTTATCCATGGATCACCTTGGTCTTAACTAGCTCTTAACTACACTTTTTTTGTTTACTTTGAATAATTTTTTGTTTTTAAATTATAGTTGACATACAATATTATATGAGTTTCAGGTGTACAACCCAGTAATTAGACATATAATTTACTAAGTTATCATTCCAATAAATCTAGTACTCATCTGACACCATACATAGTTATTACAATATTATTGACTATATTCCCTATGCTGTACTTTACATCTTTGTGATTATTCTGTAACTACCAATTTGTACTTCTTAATCCCTTAACGTTTCTTCACCCATCATCCCACACCCCCCTCTCATCTTAAAGAATACCCTTTGGCATTTCTTGTAATACTGATTTGGTGGTGATGATCTCTTTTAGCTTTTTCTTGTCGGGGAAGCTGTTTATCTGTCCTTCAATTCTAAATAGTAGCTTTGCTGGGTAGAGTAACCTTGGTTGTAGGTCCTTGCTTTTCATAACTTTGAGTATTTCTTGCCAATCCCTTCTGGCCTGCAAAGTTTCTGTTGAGAAATCAGCTGACAGTCTTATGGGAGCTACGTGTAGATAACTAACTGCTTTTCTCTTGCTGCTTTTGAGGTTCTCTCTTTGTTTTTAAGCTTTTGCATTTTAATTATGATGTGTCTTGGTGTGGGCCTCATCTTTTTTGGGACTCTCTGTGCTTACTGGACTTGTACATTTCCTTCACCAGATTAGGGAACTAGTCTGTCACTTTTTCACATGAGTTTTTAATTCCTTGCTCTCTCTCTTCTCCTTCTGGAACCCCCATGAAGTGAATGTTGGTACACTTAAAGTTGGTAACCAGAGGCTGGTTATACTATCTTCATTTTTTTTTTTTTCTGTTCTGATTGGGTATTTTCTGCTTCCTTACTTTCCAAATCTCTTATTTGCTCCTCTGCTTCATCTATCCCACTGTTGATTCCCTGTAATGTACTTTTCATTTCAGTTAGAAAGTCTTCATTTCTAAATGGTTCTTTTTTATGTTTTCTAGTTCAATGTTCCTATCTTTTTGTTGACATTGGAACTGAGATCATTGAGCATTCTTATAACCAGTGTTTTGACCTTTGCATCTGATGGGTTGCTTGTCTCCATTTTGTTTAGTTCTTTTTCTGGAGTTTTGTTCATTTGAGACATGTTTCTTTGTCTCCTCATTGTGCTGGTTTCTATGTATTAGGTGGAGCTTGATGGAGTGGCCTTATATATTGGGTGTCCTGTAAGGTTTAGTGGCACAGCCTCCGCAGTCACCTAAGCTGGTGCTCCAGGTGCTGTGAGGGTTGTGCAAACCCTTCTGTTATAGTTGATTGTTGTTGGCACATCAGTGGGGGGATTTACCTTCATGCTAATTGGATTTAAGGCCTGGCTGTGACCACGACCACAATGGAGGATCAGCTGTGCAGGGGCCCAACCCACAGAGCAGGGCTTACTTCAGCAGGGTCCTGGGACCCACTCAGTCTGCCTCTTGAGTGTGTTGCTTGTGGATATGACTCTGGGACCACCTGGGAGGTACCGGCCAACGTCAACCACCACCTGTGTCCTGCCTGGGGCCACCTGGCTTGAGCTACAAAGCAATCTGCAGATGGCTACTACTTAAGCGGGCTTGGAGGTGCCCAGGAGAGGCCAAGCTGTTAACCAGGGCTGGTTGCCTCTAGTGCCGAGCCTGGGCCACTTAGCCAGAAGTATGGGGCACACTGCGGCCAGATGCTACTTGTTTGAGAAATTTTAGAAAAGCCTGAAACATGAGCCAAGACAGGCTGTTAATATGGAAAAGTCACTGGAAACAGCTTCGGTGGGCCTGCAAGTTGGATGGGGCAGGGTCTCCGGGAATCACCAGAGTGGAGCCAACAGTGTTAGCCAGGTTGATGGAGACTCAGATATGGTGCTCACCTGCCAGCTCCGTTGGGGGAGGGCTCAGAATAGGAACAGTGGCCTCTGCCAGCAGTTCTGTCTGGGAGAAAGCTGCGCCTCCAGCTCTTGCCTTGATGCCAGACAATCCCGTTCCTTGCTGCATGCCCCGGTTCCTTTGGAGTTGCTGCTGCAGAGCTGGAGCTCGGAGGCAGTGAGTCCTAGTGCTTCCATGCCTGGGCCCTTCAAGAGGAAGGTAGGGGACTCCAGCAGTCCCCTGTCTTAGCCACAATCCCCTCTTGTTTTGACAGCCAGAAGTCATGGGGACTTCTCTTCCAGGCACCAGAACCCTGGGCTGGGGGGCCTGGTGTGGGGCTGGGACCCCTCCCTCCGCAGAGGGGAACCTCCACAGCCGAGATCTCTCTCCCAATTGATATCTATCACACGTGGGTGTGGGACCAGCCCGTTCTGCATCTCCTACAAGTCTTGATGTGACTGCTGCTTTTTTCCTTAGTTGTAGGATTTCTGTTCAGCTAGATTTCAGGCATTTCTGAGTGATGGTTGTTCTGTAGTTGGTTGTCATTTTGATGTGGTTGTGGGAGGAGGTGAGTACCACGTTTTCCTAGGCCACCACCTTGACCTTCATTAGTCGTCACTAGTTTTAGCAGCAGCCCTCTGCACCTTCCTGAGAGGCATTGCATTGGCTCAGTTTGAAATTCCCAGCAACATCTGTTTACTTCCCTAGGTAGGCCTGGTCTAACCCGCAGGTTAAAATGCAGGGCTGGGGTGACAGTGGGCAGATGCTAACTAAACAAAGTGCTTGTTGTCTATCTTAACCAGCAGGATAACCATATTTAAAGAGTACTACCAGAATGATCATGAGCAGAAATCAGAAATTGAATGAAAAGATGACGTTCCAGCATTCCTGAAAATGCCCTAGCTACTGGAAAGCGTGGCGGCAGTCCGGGATGTAGGAGGGAGCCTGTCGTGCACGTCTTATGTGTGGACAGGGAGGACTGGGGACAGGGACCCTGGAATGCCGCGCTCTTCCCTTGGTGAGACCGTCCCCTCGTTGGTCACTCGTCCACGGTAGTTAAAGTGCAGCAGCACACTCACTCCCCAGAAGAGGTTGTCAGCATCGCCTGCTCCGTGGGGTCAGTGAGTGGGCCCAGCCCGGCTGTGTTTGTAGGCGCAGCATGGGGGCTGCCTTGAGAGGAGTGGGGAACACGCTGCCCTTTGGTTCTTGGGGATTTCTCTTGGTTGGGCAAAATCCTACAAGTACCAATGTTTGCTTTACTTTGTTAAGAAAGTGTGTTTGTAAAAGTGTACTGTAATGGGACTTCCCGTAAGTAGTATCTTAAAATTAAACAAAGCACACTGTAGATTCATCTTTTCTAACAAAATCAAGCGCTGGACCTCTCAGCCAGGCTGCTGGGGTGCACGCGTCTGTATGAGGAATGCCTTGGCTGCTGTGTGGATGGATTCCTTCTGGGGTCTAAAAACATAAGGTGACTAGAATGTGCTTCTCGGGATGTTGTGAGTCGATATGCTGCCATTTTAATGGTCATGCTCAAACGCTGAAATTCAGAGCAGTGTAGTGACATTCCTTGGACGTCTGTGTATAAGAAATGTAGAGTATGCCTGACTTGGCCTCCCTGCCCGTCTGCCCACTGGACTGCTTATATTTTCCCAACCTTTGATTTCCAGCTTATAGAAAAGTTGAAATGTTGAAACAGATGTAATGAACTCGAAAAATATTCGTTACCCCATTCATCGGCCATTTTGCTTCATAGCTCTCACTTTGTTTTCTGAATGTACAAAAGAATGTTGCAGATCATGACAACTCATTCCTAACCATTTCCGGTGTCTCTCTTGAGAATCAGTTTTTTCTCTTGGGTTACATGCTGGCGAGTCGGCTCCGACTCCGGGCGACCCCATGGATGAGTGATGCCTGGTGTCCTGGCCTCGGCAGCCGCTCAGCGGCTATAGACTCAGCCCATGGCTTCTCTCCTGGAGTCAGCCCTCCCTGCCTGGGCCTTCCTCTGCCTGCTCTCTCTTCCCCTGCACTACTGTTTGCTCTTTTCCACAGAACCCTGTGTTCCCATGATGCCCCCGAAGTAGGACAGCTTTGGTTTCATCATTTCTGCCTCCAGCTATCTTTTAATCTGTTACCATTAAAACACCAGGAAAATTTAACTTGATGTAATACTATTATGTAGTATACAGTCATGACTCAAATTTCCTCAACCATCTCCATTTTTCTTGTATTTTTTTTTTTTAAATCCAGGATCCAATCAAGGATCACATAGCACACTTAGTTGTCATGTGTCTTTAGTCTCTTTTTACTCTAGAATAGTCCCTCAGCTTTTTCAAAGTCTTTTGTGACATTGACCATTCTGAAAAGTCCAGACTGGTTCCTGTGGAATGTACCACGGCCTGGACCTGGTCAGTGTTTGATAAGATTCAAGAATGTGATCTAGGGAGAGGCGCCGCACCTCGGGTGCACACGTCGGCTGTCCTGGGGGTGGTGGCCTCAGACTTGCTCATGCCGTTAAGGTTGTGTCCACCAGGCTTTCCTACTCTAAGGAGGCTTTTCTCCTTTGGGGACCAGGTGAATGTCCCGTTCTCCAGCAACCTCTCCTAGGAGTTGTGTGGTCTTTTCCTGGATCAGTTGCAGGCACATCTCCTTTTATTACGCCTCTCTATTGTGCTTCACAGGTGTTGTGTGTTCTACAAACTGGAGGCAAGACCCTCCACCAGCAAAACTTGTGTTTTTGCAACACTTGCTTTACCACTGGGGTTGGACCCACACGCCCCTGTCTCCCGAGTGTGCCTGTATTGCATTGGTGATTACTGTGCTCCGATTTTTAGGAAAAAAAGTCAGTTGTACTTTGGGTGCCAGAGACATGACTCCAGGGAGGAATGCTAGCATGTTGTTTTTATTTAAAAAGGGAATTTTTTTTCTAAAAATTTTAAATGGAATTTGTCAGTATAAATATCAGGCTGTTAATTTTGAGTGCAGATTAAAAATTTTTGAGTTTATAGGTCTGTACATTTTGTACACCATATTTTTTTTAACCTTTACCTGAAGCTCTCTTTTTTAAATTGTTTTTTTTTTAGAGAGAGAGGAGGGGGGGCTTAAGGGGTAAAGAGAGTGAAAGAGAGAGAGAGAGAGAGAGAGAGAGAGAGAGAGATTGACCTTGATGTGAGAGAGAAACATCTACCGGTTGCCTCATATACACGCCCTGACTAGGGATCAAACCTGCCACCTAGATATGTGCCCTGACTAGGAATCAGACCCGCAGCCGTTTGGTGCACAGGACGATGCACCAACCAGCTGAGCCACCAGCCAGGGCTGTACACCATGTTTTAAATTTTGCACTAAGAACTGCAGAGTTGAACTCTTGTTCAATTTTTACAAAATTTGGGGGGAAAAAAAGTGGGTAAATGCTCTCATTTCATGAGTGAAAGATCTCCGTATAGTCTTACTCTGTAGAAATATCACCAAGGACTTTATGAAACACTGAATGAATCTGTTGTATTTTTTAAGCAGTGCTTATTTGAGAAATCGCTTGTGATAAATGAGTTTCACTAATTAAATCATACACTTCCATAATACATTACATATAAAACTAGGCTAGGAAATAAACATAATTAAAGTAAACATGCCCTTCTAATTAGTAATTGTTTCTGCCATTTTAAGCAAATTTTAGAGTCACAGAGAGCTGCTCCACTAGAAACCTAATAATGACGCTTGTGATAACAGGTGTAAATTAACTCAATGGAAAACATTTACACCGTAACATGCTAAATTAAAAATGACATTAACAAGACTCATTTTCAAATTCTCTGCAATTAACATTTGTTCAACCTGGAGATGAATAAGTGCAGTACAATGGAGATGTCTTTATTTATAGCTTGTGACATTTGTCATGGCTTTGTGTTTGTTAACATTGTAAACAACAGAGATGCATTTGTTCTTAAAATGATTCATGTTGATGTAGTCTTAGGCAGTTCTGACAAGGGGCAAAACGTGATATTTACTGCTGGCGTTACTATGGGTAACATGCAGGGGCGCCACAGAATGGCTGCGGTCGGAGGACACGATAGACTGAACTACGAGGGTGGTGGAGTGTGGAAATATGCAGGTACCATGGTAATATAATATCCAGGACATGATAAAATACTAGGATTCCCGAGAGTGTCTCCCTTCAGTGCGTGTATGTGCTTCTGAGTGCTGTGAGTCGATGTTTGTTGCTGCAAATAAATACTATCTTTAAAGGCTTTCTTTATGGCACTCATTAATGTAAGTGAGAAACCGGAGAGCAGAGGAAACAGCTTTGCAGCTTAGTTTGTCACGGAGGACATGACGCTCTCTCCTCACAGAGAAGGCCAGCGGTGCACTAATGGTGGGTGAAGAACGTGAGCATGTGGCACTGGTAAACATTGGCTTCAGCTTATAGTTGACTTTTTTTTTAAACTCAAGATTTTAATCACTCTAACTGAATTTGAAAGGAAATTGTCAAGGACATGTGATATGGATTATTTTCTTATTTTAAAATTTTCAGTTTATTGTATTCAGGTTGTTTTGGGTTTATCCTAGAGGTAGAGGATGAAAAGGCTTTACAGGACAGGGTCTGAGCTGTGCCCTTGTTAATAAGCCTGACACATTGAAGGTCCTCAGTGATATTTGGAGAAATCTAAGACCCAGTATCCACCAGGTTCTGGAGCTTATAGTCTTGTTGGGGAGACCAAATACAGCGTCATTTGTTCTGCCCTGTGGGCTCTCCGAGCCCCTCCAGCCTGTAGATCCTGGGAATTCTCAGCCTCCAGAATTGCATGAGCCAATTCCTTATAACAAATCTCTGTGCGCGCGCGCATGCACACACACACACACACACACACACACACACACACATCCTGCTGGTTTTGTTTCTCCTGAGAAACCTGACTCATACACCAACATAGCAGGATTGTAGAGGAGATTAGAAATAATATTTATATATTTGTATTCCCCAGAAAAGTAAATATTGATTGGTACCCTTAAAGGGAAGATTTATGGCAGTTCGTAGCAGAATGCCTGACACATCCGGAGACTGAATGGCGGTAGCTGTTCTTCCTGAGGAGTGTGCAGTCGCTGGGCTGTGTTCTGTGCTTCTTAGAGGCAGAAGGAGAACACGGCGAGAGCGAGACCGCCGACATCAGCTGCTTCCCGGGTCATCGGTTGCTTGCTGTTCTGAGGTGGTTTCACGTCTCCTCTGGCACTTGATTAAAGAAAAGACCAATTCCTCCGCCTCCTCCCATTCTTGCCCCCCCCCCCCACCACCGCATTGCCATGGCTTGTTCCTTACCCCTCCCCCTTCTGCTCCTTTCAGACCAAGCCCTGAGTTTTATGGGGATGTCTGGTTAGGCCCGCGAGGTGCTCAGGAGCCTCTGGGCTGAGGCTGCTCTCCCAGTGCAGATTGCCATCTTGTACTCCGCCCCCCCCCCCCCGCCCCCCCCCCCCCCGCCCTCCATGCCTCTGATCAGCCTTCACTACTTCATGTGGTGGTCTGACCTGTCAGACAGCGAGACAGCAGTGGGACAGAGAGGGTCAGGGCCTCTGAATGGGCAGCACTGTTTTAGCTTTCCTCCTTGGCACACCTGCAGAGTAGTTTTGAAGGGATATAAACATATCAACTTCCCTTGAACTCAGTCTCAGAGATCAGCTAAACGAAATGCCATGTTCAACATCCGCCAGCCAGTGAAACCAGCACACAGCAGGCCAACCCACAGAGGGAAAATGAGAGTGTGTGTTTCTGTTTATTGTTTAGGGAATCTTACTCTTAGCTGCTGACGACCGCATCGGGTCAGAAAAGTGAACCTAGCTTGGGTGTTGAGAATGAAAAATACCCTGAAAAAAGGCCTTGGGATCCCTTGCACTCCATAACTCATGCAGACTGACGCGGAGGAGGAGGGGGAAGGGGTGGCTCTGAATAAATTCAGTATTTTCATCTGGAGGTTTTTCTCTTTGTACCGTCTATCCCCAGTCCTGTGTCTTAGAGACAGATGAAGTCAGAAAGGGCTATTTCACTCAACACGTGGAATTTCTAGGAACATATAGATATCGTTACTGCCGGGAGATGAATGTTTACGAGCTGTATTCCATGAGAGTCGATCTGCGAGGTGTGGAGAGAGGGCAGAAATGGAGGATGTATCCTCCAGGCACTCACTGTGTCATTGATAAGGTGGCGAGGAAGTCGAGCCAGCCAGGCAGCCTGCGGCCACGGCTCCAAGTGTTCCCCGCTGGCCCGTGGCGGGCGGGAAGGGAAGTGGTGCCATGAGATCTAATTGCCAGAGCTGAGATGCTCAGGTGCCGGCTGCCTGCTCTGAAGCCCAGGGCACACGCTCTCGGGAGGCCAACCCATGTTAAAGACACTGAAAAAATAATTTTGGCAGCGAATTTAAACTCAGGTGAACTCCACAGGGGGCTGCAAATGTAGAAATGCAGTCTAGGCGTTCTTAAAAAATAAAAACAAAAAATCTCCACCACAACTACAGAAACCTTTGAATTCAATATTTCAAGCCGATCATAGTGCAGGTTGTACAGGAGTGTGTGAAGATGAATGTGCGTGAGTACGACCTTTTAAAAGCTCAGAATTAAGGGGAAAGATCATACGGATCCGGTTGACAGTGTGATAGATGGCAATAGTGAACAAAACTGCTCTTTGTTGTATGTATTGGTTCAAAAAATGTTTTATTTTTCCATATTCTGCATCATGAAATGTCTTTTTCAATATGGCTGTTTTTTTCCCCCCTTCATCTGTGTTCAAATTTTCTAAAAATAAAAGTCTCAGGTGCAATGAAGCTACTTTGCATCTTTTCCAACACCACATTCTGCCCATGTGATTGTATGGGATTTATTGTCATGGCCTCAGACCAAATCCTCCCGATTCCTGTGCTCATGTGCAGCAGAGCCTGTGTTTTGCACATGCCACCTCGCCTGGTGGTCACATCGTGTTGCCGTCAGAAGATTCTTGCTGAGGACATGAGGACATGCATCACACACGTGTCAGCCCACCCGCCCTTCCTGTTTGGGACTGAGGCTCCAGGTATTTTCAAAGCCAAGTTCATATTTTTTTTTAAAGAAGCATCTGGCTCTTTGGCAGCTCCACAGAAGTTATCTTAGTCGTTTGAGACTTTCTCCTGCATTTATCACATGGTTTAAATATTGAAAGGGTTCCTGGCATTTTAATGTCCTAGTTTCTGGGCATGAGGAATGTGAAAAAGCTGAAGTCTGTTTGCACTTGCAAAGCCTCTTTGAATTTTGTAAGGCTGAAAATAATTTTTTCCCTACTTAAAAACATTCTTCTGACTTGTGTTATACCTGCATTCATGGATGATTTCTCTACTGCCTACTTTTAATATCCACATTGCTGCTGCTTATGCTGGAGAGAAACATCAAAGATTAGAGAGAAGTGGTCTTGAAAACTATTTACTGAGAAAACTAAAATAATATTTTATGTTTTTCTTAGTTTGAGTATTTTGAAATTCTGTGATATTTATTGAGCAACTATGATGTTCCAGGCAGTAGGTACCACACCAGACCGCACATGTGTTAGTTAGCCCAGGCTGCTGTAACAAATCTGCCCTTGTCTGGAAGGCTTAAATGGTAGCCATTTAATTCTCAAAGTTCTGGAGGCTGGAAGCCCAAGATCAAAGTGTCAACAAATTTGGTTTCCAGGGCGATGCCTCTTCTTGGCTTGTAGAAGGCCTTCTGCCTGGACCTGCACATGGCAGAGAGGGAGAGAAGTTGGGTCTCCTTTTTCTTATAATTGATAATATAAGAAAAAAAAATTTCTTATATTTTCATCACCTCACCTAAACCTAAATACCTTCCAAAGGCCCCAAACACCATTGCACTGGCAGTTCGGACTTCAACATATGAATTTGGGGGAGAGACAGATATTCAGTCCATACACGATGTTAGAAAGTTCAAGTTCTTTGTTCTCAAACCTCAGAAGCCTTCCCAGCCCAGGCCACTTACATTTCATGTGACCCTTCTTTATTTTATTAAATAACTAGTAGCCCTGTGCACGAATTCATGCACAAGTAGCTCGCTGCCGCTTGCCTCAGCTGGCCACCCGCCCACCACCGCTGGTAGCTCTCCACTGCACATAGCTTGCTGCCTTGCCCTCCTGTAGCTCTCTGCCCACTGCCCCGCACTCCTGTAGCTCTCCTGTTGCCCCGCCCTCCTGTAGCTCTCCACCACTTGTAGATTGGTCGTGACATTTATGGCGTAATGGATAATTAGCATATTCCTCTCTTATTATATAGGATTTATTCATGTTGGGTAATTTCAGCTAACCTTGATTACTTAATCATAACTTAATATGCAACTGCTGAGTATTTTTGTTTGTTTGTTTCTTGGCTGCTATTTGTCCATTGGCTTCTCAGTCATTAGATAGCTTCAGGAGTGTGTGTGGTCATGTCTGTCGCTTGCTCTGTCCATCTTCTAGCACAGCTTTCATTTATGTAACAAACACCTACTGTGTGCCAGGCACAGTTCTGGATGCAGTGAGAGAAACTGCTTTCCTATTGGAGCTTATGGTTTAGTGGGCCAGATAATCAACAGACAACCAATTTCAGACTGAAATATATTTGTGCTCTAGAGAAAGTAAAATGGGCAACAGGAAGCATGATAAAGAGTGATTGCAGGTGGAGCACAGCACTCGTTAGGGTGGCCAGGGAAGCCCCACTGATGAGGAGACGTTTGACCTGAGATCTAAGAAGAGGTCTTGGGGAAAAGCTTTTCAAACAAAGGAAACAGCAGGGACAAAGGCCTTTCTCCTGGCTCATTCATGGGACAAAGAACAAAGAAAGAAGGCCAGTGTGCAGGGACAGAATGAGCGATGGCAGGCCGGCCGGGGGTGGAGTGTGGTGGGATGAGGTTAGGGTTGTATGCGATGCGCTCAGAAGTAGGCATGGCTGGAGCATTGGAGCGATGGTGAGGAGTTTGGTGTTTAGTCTAAATGCAGAGGGAAGCCGTGAGTGGATTTAAAGCAAGAGAAAAATCAGATTTTATTAGCACTGCAGGGTTATTCAGTTAATACCATGATGATAGTAGTATTGAAATCTGTATGTAATTATACATAATAATCCCCTCTGTTCTTGCTATGATGTGAACACTCCTTCTATATGTTGGATTAAAAGACAAAAAAAAATATTTTATGCATAATGAAACGGATTGTTTGTCTATATTTCTAACAGTTTAATATTCATCGTTTGGAGAAGATACATTTTTATCTATGTGTGGGCATAAATTGTTCATTGGAGTGGGGCATGCCAGTTTTAGCTAAGGTCTCCTCTTAATTTTGATCGTATGTCCCTTGGGGCTACATGTCAAAATATGACATATTGGCATAGGCCAACCTGGATTTAATGAATAGGAAACCATGGCATTTATATGATTTGGGGGAACATGAAGGCTTTTCTAATGCCAATTCCAAGGATAAGTGGCGTGGAGGTTATTTGATTAATTGGACAAGCCTAAACTCTAGCTTCGGCTGCCTGCCTGTCATCTGAACACAGAATATCGAAGATTAGTTGACTTAGCATTCCAGAGTTAAAATCATGACACTTCTGGTACTGTTAACAGGACTTTTTGCTTTGCATTGCACTGTCTTTTACATAAGCATTGAAAGTGCCCTGCATATATGACCCTTCCTTATGAGTCAGGTATTTTCCAGGATGTATTTCAAAAATCACTCTGCTCCCTGAAGTTCAAGGGTGGTTGAAGGCCACGCCTTTGCAACAAGGCCCATTTCATAGTTCTCTATGAACCTATCTGCTACTTTTGTGGGGCTGGAAAATACCTCATGCTCAGCAGGCTATTGCTGAGCTGCTTAGCAGACATGCTGTTGGTAGAACCATCAATCACACAGGACTTTTATCCTCATGAGACGATGCTTTCGCACATGGCTTTAGCTCTGCCTTGGCCTTGGCCTTGTTTCAGAAGACCCAGAGACCTGGATTGACTTAACTCTCAAGGTGATGAAGACGGAGGCTTTGACCCTGATGAGGATTTGACTGGGCTGACTGTGAGCCCCAGTGCCCCCTGACCCACCAGGACAGGCCCCTGGGCTGGAAGAGCTGGCGTTGTGTCTATCCACTCCTCACCTCCAGGGAGTCAAAGAACTGAGGATTCTGAGACATTCACAACTTTGACCACAACCAAGAGGACCGACCACTAAAACACTCATAGCACATTCAAATTTAAATAGTGTGTTTTTAAATTCAGGAAGTGAGTTACTTAACAAGATTCTCAATAGTAAAATTTAGTAGTAGTTGAGCTAAAAACTCAGAGAGTCTGACAGAACCTGTCCTGTAGATTTTAAGATTTTGTTATTTATACCAGTTTTTCTTTCATTGTATAACTATATCCTCCCACATTTGTTCTTGAATAATGTCTTACAGTGCAGGAGTAATTTCTTACTTTGTTCAAAAATACAGAACAAATGTCTTACAGTGCACTGAGAGGTCCCGGTTTGATTCCCCATCAAGGCACATGTCTGGGTTATGGGCTTGATCCCCAGTGGAGGGGCATGCAGGAAACAGCCAATCAATGTTTGTCTCTCATTGATGTTTCTACCTCTCTCTCCCTCGCCCTTCCTCTCTCTCTCTCAAATCAATAAAAACATATAAAAATTCAAAAGTATGTGTAGTATCAGCATTTTTATGTCCACCTTGCACATGAAGACACTGATGATTTTCCTGAAGTAGATATCTGGCAAGTGATAGAACTGGATCCCATTCCAGACACACAGGCATCAAGCCTGCGCTTCTACCACCCCCCACACTGCCTTTCAGTTTGCAGGAAGAAATTGCTAAATGCCAAAGTCTATCAAGTTGTGTGGGGAAGCACGGGACTCGGTTGGAATGTCTGTAAGGAGGATTCTCCAAAAGGTTGGGGGCCTCTAGGGGAACCTTGCCAAAGGCGTCAGCCCCTGACTTCGACTTTTCCAAACAAAGCCCATCCCCGGGGTGTTTTACTCGAATCTCTGTTTAATCTTTAGACCCGACCTTGTAGAAGCATGTGCTTATTACCCTGCTGATTGTAGCTAGAGGTTCGTTTTAGTTCCAGCTGTTGTTACAGTAAAAGCCTAGGGAGGCAGGCGAACGGGGCTGTTTGGTCCCTATAGCCAAGCAGCCCCTTAGCCCTCTGTTTCACAGAAACGTGTCAGAGTATTCCATTCATCCACTGCTTAGGGTCTGCTGGTCAGTCCCGGCAAAGTTGAAGTCTTTCCAGTTTAGGAGGGAGACATAGAATAGTAAATATTAATCTAGAGTGTTTCAAGATTTCTTTTACACTGATTAGGAAGTTCAAGGTGATCAAGAAGGATACAGTCCTCTTTAGGATGGGAGCTATTTGTGTTGAGATGGAAGTATATCTGTTTTAGAATTCATAGACTAGAATTTGGTAAGATTTAGTTGTTGCCATATTCTATTGAATTGAGCACACACAGAAAGATGCCTGGATTGGACGGCGAGGTAATAGAGGGAAAAGGTGGAGAAAGATTTAAAGCTTTTATTCTCATACATCTGTATTTCTTAGGTTTAACGAAAACTCTCTCACTGTGTTTTACTTTATAAATCCTAATAAAAGGGAAAACATGATGATGTTAAGAAACTTGCTGCAGTATGTGACAGACTACAGTTACAACACAGGTCTATCTGTCTTCAGTCACAAAGCACAGTCCCAGCCAATTCAGGTCCCGCCCTTTAGTCCCACCTCCTGTTCTCCGAGTGTGCAGCCCAGTGGGTCCATCCCTCTTAGGGTGTCTGTCCCATCACTGTGCAGGCTGACTTCTCAGCCAGTCCACGTAAACAATACTTCCCCACGCCCCAAAACCATGATTCTAACTCTGCTTTCACTTGCAGGGCCCGTGAGAAAACCCTTTATAGAGGGGGCAGCCCATGCGTGTCCCGTGAATAAGCAGGTGCTTCCGAGTCCCAGATCTGCATTGCTCTTGCCGGCATGTGCCACAGACCTGGCCGTGCTGACACCAGGCTTAGCCACCGCCTCCACATCCTGCTGTTACCGGGTTCGTGGTGGTCCTCTGATGTGAGCAGTAGGATGTGAACCTAGAACACGATCTCTTACTGCTAATGACTAGAAAAGGGGTCCTTTATAGTGTTCCTCCTCTGCTCCCTCTCACCGGAGGGCGTCCGCAGGGCCGTTTGGAACTGCTGAGACGCAGTGGGGTACATTGGCTGGATTAGTACAGGGATGGCCTTTCGGCTGGATTGGACTCTTTCTTGGAGCAAAGGAATGCTGTTGTGCCTGGGCAGGGAGCTCTCCGTGTGAAGGACTGTGCCAGGGACTCAGGGGACGTAGGATTCAAGTCATTTGCAACATTTTCTTTCTTTAAGGATATTACGATCTAATGGGGGAGGCTGTAAGCAATAATTAACATAGTACTTAATAACGTTGGACAGAGAGGGTCTACTAGTAAATAACTACCAGTTTAGAAAGGTCCAGCAGAGAAAGTAAAGAGAGAAGAGCATTTGGGGGGTGGGTCAGCAGAGTGTGGTCAGGGAGGGGAAGCTTCCCGTGAAGGGGTGAGAGGGTCGTGAGCCAGGGTGATGGCCGAGGGTCATGAGGTGGATGAAATTCCAGTTGGAAAGCATGGCATGTACAATCATTGGGTTTTAAATGGTCAGTAGTGTTGAGGCGGATGTTTGCTAGTCTGAACTATTCTCATAAATCTCTGTATTGGAGATTTGTAAGGAATAGAACGATTAAGATGAAAACTCCACCCCAATAAATTCAATAAAAAAGAAATTTTTTAAATCAAAGATGAAAACTCAATTTAACAAACATTTATTCAGTGCCCCTTTGATCTAGGTTCTGGGGTGAGTGCCTGCCCCAGAACTCGCAGTCTCGTGAGAGAGATGTGAGAGCGAATCTAATGCATGTGGACCCAAGATGCCTGGAACACAGAGGAGGCAGCAGTCCGCTTCCTAGAGGAGAGGAGAGACCTTCCAGCAGAGCGCACAGTCAGTGGGGCCTAGAGAAAAAAGACAAAACAGGAATTTCAAGCTGAGTAAGAAGGTTAACAAAGGCATGTGCACCAAAGCGAGCACGATACACTTGGGGGCAATCCTGCATGTCTGGAATATGGGTCCATGTAACCTGGATAGAGCTAAAGAGCGAGGCAAGTAGGTCATGGGAGGTGGGGGGATGGTTTCTGTGTGATGCTTAAGGTTCTGGACATCATCAAATCTGGCAGAACATATTTGAAAAACTGTGAATTTGATTGGATAGCTACTAGCTACTAGGAAGCCATTATAGATTTGTGAGCAGAAAAGTGACATAAAGAAGGTGGTATTTCATTTACCTAATTAAAAATGTAAGCACTGTTGTAATAGTTTTTTTTTCCTCATTATAAAAGCAAAATAGGTAAATTTCAAAAAATTCCTAAGTAGAAAAACTAAAAAGAAGAAAATAAACATGTTGCATAGTGCCATGGCCCATAGAAATTAAGTCCTTTGAATGCTTTGTGACATTGCAGTCTTTTCTCTGCATGTATGTGTCACGGGTGAAACCCTGGGAAGATTTTGGACTGGATCCCAGCCTCTTTCCCCCACTGCAAGCTGCGTGATGTCTTTCACTTGCTCTCTCCAATGTTTATAAAGTATCTGAGAAATAGAATCAAAGCTCTCTTTGTACTGTTAGTCCACAAAGTGGTGGAGATTGTTTACTCTTTTCTGGGCCTTTCTGTAAAACACTTTTGCTCTGTACAACCCTTCTCTTTTTGCTATGTACACACTTGGACATTGTTTTGGGGGGTCATTGATCTCTCCAGATTGTTTTCAGTTTGAGGAAACGTTAAGTCAACTTGACTGATACTGGAAGGCTGGAATCCTGGGGAGAATGAGATAAGAGGCCAGGTGATCGGGCTGAAATCTGAGTAAGACCATACATTAGTGTGGTAGGAAAGCAGCAGGCATAGATACATGTGCTCAACCCAAGGTGTCTATGGGTCCTCTCCTGTGCCCTCTGTCCTCTGGAGGACTCCATGGGGGTGGGGTGGTGTTCCTTCTGTCCTTCTGTCTTAGATTTCATTACAGAAGAATGATTGATTCCTGTGTTGTCTTCCCTTTTCCTCCTTTTCTTCTCTTTTCCTTAATGACTTGAGTATTTTTTGGGTGAGAAAATATAAAGCCAAGAGTTTTGTAATTTGAAACATTGACTTTGAAAGTCTTCCTTTTGCCCCTGCCATTTCAGGGTCTATAGGAACCAAAACAAACAATTAAAAACCACTCCATGTTGATGTTGAGAGTACCGTCATTGACTTTCTCACGGAACTGTACAGATAAAATGTGTGGTTTTATATTTTCCCTTCTCCCCATATTTGGATCATACCCCCTATAGTTTTGAGTCTTGCCTTTTCACTAATATTGTGAGCATTTATCACTAAATACCATCACATTTTCCTTGAAAACAGTTTCATCACACTCAGTTACATAAATGCATTCTTGTATAGAATTCATTGCACACATTATTGGTAATTCCTTTAGCAGAAATTCTTAAAAATGAATTCCTTTATATAGTTTTAGATATGTTGCCAAATTTCTCTTCAGAAAGATTTGACCTGTTTTGCTACCAGCAGGAGCATATGAGACCTCCTGCTGCCCTGTACAGTTGTCAGTATTGGGGATTATATTTTTTAACTATTTGCCTATTTGGTAGGGAAAAATGGTATTTTTTAAACAATTATTTATGATATGAGCTTTTTCTCCCCCTCATATTTGGTTATTTTTATTTCTCTCCATCCCTCTTTTATTTTTATTTTTTTGTGATTTTTTGCATGTCTTAATTCCCTTTTAAAAAATTTAAGTAGAGTTGGTATACAATATGATATTGGTTATATTACTTTCAGGTGTAAAATATAGTGATTTGATATTTTTATATCTTACAATGTAATCACTCCACTAATTCTATAATCATCTGTTACCATGCAAACTTATCACAATATCATATATATATATATATATAAAAGCCTAATATGCAAAGTGTCCCCTTGTGAGTTCGACCGACTGGGAGTTGGATCGTTTGCTATGACGTGCACTGACCACCAGGGGTGGCATGGAACGAAGGAAGGCCCCGGCTGGCAGCCGGCAGCTGCTAGGGACCCTACCTGTGCATGGATTTTGTGCACTGGGCCTCTAGTTGACTATATTCTCCTTCACCTTCTTTACTCCCCTTCTTCTCCCTTCTGGTAACCATCCTTATGGTCTCTGTTTCTATGAGTCTGTTTTCGTTTTGCTTGTTTATTTTTTTTCAATACCACATATAAGTGAAACCTGACATGGAGTTCTCTACCTGACTTCCTAACTCAACTTTATCTGATTTTTAAAAACTATTTACTTCTCATAACTCTCTATATACAGTAAGACTATTACCCCTTTTCTTACATGTTTTATATATTTCCCCTAGTTTAATCTTTTAACAACGTGGGTATTTTATGATGTATAGAAGTGTATAATTTTTCCATGGTTAAATATATAAAAAAATTTTTGCAATCTTTTTTATTGCATTAATGATTAGCAATGTCAGTCCCTTCCATGATCACACATTTACCTATATTTTCTTCTTGTTTTATTGTTGCTCCATTTTAAAACAATTATCTTTAATCCGTTGGCATTTATTTTGAATATGTTCTTTGGTATGATAAAACATTTCCCCCAAATACTTGACTATTTATCCCATAACCCAAAAGTGGATTTGTAATGATATGAAGTTAGCTTTTTAAAAAGTTGGTAAGGTAATAATGGCCTCGGGCAATTCCAGGGTTATTAAATAGAAGGAATTTACTTGACAGGCAAACAGCAGGCACTTCAGACCTAGGGCATTGCGAGGCTGCTGGTGCTGCCCGTGTGAATGGGGAATTCATGAAGGGAGATCGTTGTCAGGAAAGACTTGAAAACTCTTCTATAGCACTTTATTTTTCCAGAGCCTGGCACACACTTTCAATTCTGATTAGAACCATATCAATGATCTTTCTCAGAGGATTGAATATCTGTATGCCAGGAGGTGGATTAAGTGGTTCAAGGTACAGAGGATAAATCTGGGCTTTGAGCGCCATGTTCCTTGAAGTACCCTTGTTACCATGCCCATTGCAATAATGCTCCTTTACTTAGAACTTACCTTTGTAGCATACTTTATGGTTAACAGATAACTATTTAAGTAGATACAACCAATGTCTGTTAGTCCACCTGGTTGTTGTGACACAACCCAGTGTAGAAGGCATGGAGGCATTATGATGTCCTTGTTTTTGAAGGTCTGGAAACTTACACCAAAAAACATTAGGTGTCTAAAGTCACAAAGAATATGTTCTCTTTCATTGAATAAATACTCGTCCAGGGCCCATAGTGTGCCGAGCCGTGTTAGGTACTGAGCATACCCAGGTGGAAAGGAAGGTTCCTGCCTTCGGTTGCTTAAGTAAAGCAAATGGCAGAGCCGGATCTAAAACCCAGACCCTGTGACCAAGTAGTGCTCTGCCCACTGCATCGTACTTTCTGCTATATGTACCCACACACTCCTCAACTGAAACTGGTAAAATATGATGAGGTTGCTTCACTTATAGGAACTCGACCATTTTTAGTTCACTGAAGAGTCACCGTTCTCTGCAGCCCTCATTTTTATTCATAATTGGCATGTATGTCTGGTGACTCCTGTTGAATAAATAGAGTTCATTCACACTTAGGGGCTCCTCGCTCACTTAACAATATTCCTGGGAAGGGAAAAGGTCAACTCATTCAGTGAGGTTACTTGAGCACAGCTTGATCCAGGTGAGGCATGCGTGGGGGAAATATGCTTCCTACGCATTCCTGTCTTGACAGAGTTGGAAGATTGCCTCTTGGCCTGAGCATCCTCAAAGCCTATTCCACTTGTGCACACCTGCAACTCCACGCTGTCTGAAGACTCAAATCTGAAGGAACGGAGTTGGCCATAGCCATAGTGGAAAAGCCATGGTTGGCACACAGGCGTGTGTGGCTTGTGGTAGCGTGGCGCAGTGCACTGCCTGGCGGGTAGCCTGAGGATGCTCAGGTTGGGGGACATGGTGATCACCAGGGGAATGGACATTGGGACAAGAACGAATCTGATTCCTTTCTTTGGTTAGACTTCACTTTTCAGAGCCCAGGGCTTGATTCTTGACAATACCCATCCATAAAAATAAAAGGAAACTCATGAGGCAATGAATGTGGATGACATGTAATACTTCATGCATGGTGAACTTGAGTGACCTTGATGGAATGAGGGAACTTGGGCAATAATTAGATCAATGTGTTAGGTTGCTTTCTGCCTTGGTTTCCACTCTATACTCTTTTTATTGGCATTAGATCAAAATTCAGACATCTGTATTTCTTGGTGGTTATGTAAAGTGAAATTTAGGGTCACTTAGTCTCTTTGTTTTAAAGAGAAATGTTTTCTTCACTGATACTCTAGTATAGATGTGCCAGCTTTATCATCGCGCTAGAATGTTCAGTGTTTGCAGATGAAAAAACTCCACAGGCCCTTTATGTGGACTTTCATTGTAATGGGAAAAGCTGGTTATAATAATTTTTTTCCTGAATTCTGAAAAAAAAAAAGGATTGGTGTATTTGAACACTGAAGATAGACAAAATCTGATCAACTTTGTGTCAGTTTAGTTTTAATGTCTACATTTTTGCATATAAGTCTTTATATGTACGTTAATGATATTGTCATACATGTATGTTCATTCTATTATGAGTATATTTTATATGTAATGCCATTTTATATTTCCATTTCATCTTATGATATTTTACAATGTACTTATTTATATGTTCCAATAAAATCACTGTTTCTAAATGTGTTTTCTGATTGACAAGTTGAGCAAAGAAATTGATTTTCTTTGACATAAAACTAAGCATAGAGTCACACAAGAAACCTTTGGAAACCCAATAGAGGAATCCCTCTGTCAGCGCTAAATATTTCAGTTTTTCAAGCTGCTTCGTGACTAGAGTGATACCTAATCTCCCAACGAGCTTTGGGGTATTGATTTGCCAGTCTAAAGTATCAGGTTACTGATTCACTTCTTATCAAGAATTAAATCAAAATAATTCTGTGCTCTGTATAATAGATATCATGAGAATTCTCCTGTATGATTTACATGCTGTAGTGTAGCAAGGCTAAATGTTGAAGAATCATGACTTTAGATAAAGGTTGATATTATTATTACTACATAATTTTATTATATAGTAAATCTTAATTTGATTTACACAAAAAGCTGTTGCAGAGGTTCCTAAAAAGTTTAGGGGCACATTGTAATATAACGATTTGCATTTCTTTTTATTAATCCTGATGAATTCTTGGGCCATATGGCTTTTATTGTCCAATAAAAATCATGAATGGGAAGTACTGACTGGTTTACAAAATGTAGACCTTTTTTGTAAATCAGAATTGATAATCATTCAAAACTGATATTAGAAATAAAAATTCTGTATTGTTTCCTCTTCTCAAAATTAAGATATGAAGTTATACTTAGGTATATTCTGTGTTTCATATAAAAGTCAAACAATATTTTTTACATATTTTAAATTTATTTTCAGAATTTGCCATCTGGTAAATGTCTTGAGTTAATTTCAGAGAACTGTGAGTAACTCAGATGTTTCATACAGAAATAACGATTCATATATCCCATATTTGTGTGGGTGAGTATTTATGCAATAAGCTTGTTGTAGCTCAGATATTTAAAATAAATCCCGAGTTAATCTTTAATCTTTTTCTTCTAAACCCTCCTCCTACTCCAAGGCCATGACATTTTTAGGGCCATAGAATTATTTTTAAATAATGAAGGTTTGTTTCTTGCTCATGCTACATTTTCATAATGTGTCTATGGGCATGGGAGCTCTTTGGAACATTGACTCCACTCAGGGACCCAGGTGAAGGGAAAGTCCATTTCCAGGCTCCACATTTGGCTAGCGAAAAAATATGGGTATGACATATTCCATTGGTTCTCAACCTTTCTAATGCTGCGACCCTTTAATACAGTTCCTCATGTTGTGGTGACCCCCAACCATAAAATTATTTTCGTTGCTACTTCATAACTGTAATTTTGCTACTGTTATGAATCGTAATGTAAATATCTGTGTTTTCCGATGGTCTTAGGCGACCCTGCTAGCGGTTCTCAACCTGTGGTCTCCTAAGACCATCGGAAAACACAGATATTTACATTATGATTCATTAGCAGTAGCAAAATTACAGTTATGAAGTAGCAACGAAAATAATTTTATGGTTGGGGTCACCACAACATGAGGAACTGTATTAAAGGGTCGCGGCATTAGAAAGGTTGAGAACCACTGACATATTCAAATACATGCATGCTTGTCCCCAGAGTAGCTCCCAACAATTACTTGTAGAATTCTGTGGAAATTGGCAAGCTGGTTCCAAAATTATATATGAAAACTAGAGTCAAAAATACCAACACAATAATGAAAAAGAGTCAAGTTGTAGGACTTACTCTACTAGATATGAGGATTTTGTTATAAAGCTGTAGTAATTAAGACAGGCTGTGTTGGCACAGGGATAGAAAAATAGACAAATGGAATTGAAAAGAGAGTCCAGGAACAGAACCACACAGGAATAATGGGAAAACCACACTTTTTAACTAATAGTTCCAGGTCATTTGGCTCACCATGTGGGAAAAAAGTAAACTGATTTCTACATTACATCAACATTAGTTTCTGGGCTTCTTTTTCTTTTTTTCAACTGAAATTGGTTTCATGCTTAGTGTGAAATAGTGGTGAAGTTTAATTTATTGAGTTGTTCAGATCATTGATGGAAAGAGCATGGATCATTGGTCAAGTTTAACAGAATGTTGCTAGAATCTCAGAAATATCTTTGGGCATCCTTTCACACATGATCCTTTCTCTTCTCATCAGAGAGAATCATCCTGAATTCCAGTGCTCTGGTTTTGTGTTTACTTGATTTTGTACCTTATACAGATAGAATTATATAGTATTCTTCTCAATATTGCTCTTTCATTCAATGTTATATTTGTGAGATTTTCAGGGAGAGTGGAGAGATGCTGCATCTCCCTAAAGGTGGGGGACCCAGTGAATTAACTATTTGGAGTTACTCTGCGTGGAAGAGTTATGTGCTCTCTCCCATTTATTTATTTACTTATTTATTTAATAATTTCTTTATATCAGCATGGACTCATGGGTATTTCTTTTATTCTTTGGGTTATAATCCAGTACTGCTTTATTTATTTGTTGCTCAACTGTCTCCATTTTGGCCATTGGAAGCTTTTCAGTTGGCTCCTGTCTCCCTTTGACATACTACACCCATCATTGTGGTAGTGTTGTATTTGTTGTATTGTGCTTTGGGTAGATTCCAAGGATGAAATTAGCAAGGTAAAAGATCCCTTTTACAGTTCCCAGTATGTATTATAAAATGCAAAATTCTTCTGAGGAACTTTGTTCTGATCTATGCTCTTTCCAGCCATGTCACCTAACTCTTACCAGAATTGAATAATATTTTTCCAACTTATTAAAAAATATTTTCCAGTTGGGTAAATTACAATGGTTTCACATTTATTTGGTTTTCATTTCTTTAATTATTGCAAGGCTGTGCAGTTTTCACAAATTTATTATTATTTCTTTGGTGAATTTATATGCCTGGTGAAATATTGACATGGATAGGAAATAGCACATTAAAGTTACAGAATACCAACATTTTCATAGTATAAGGACATGCACAGCCTTTAATGATTAAGAAAATATAATATGCTTAATATTAAGAAATGATTTTTAATTTTTTAATTTTATTGATTTGAGAGAGAGAGAGGAAGTGAGAGGGAGAAAAAAAGAGAAAAAGAGAGAGAGAGGGGATGAGTGATAGAGACATCACTCTGTTGTTCCACTTACTTATGTATTCAGTGGATGATTCTTGTATGGGCCCTGACCAGGGATTGAACCCAAAACCTTGGTGTATCAGGATGACTTTCTAATCAACTGCGCTACCCAGCCAGGGCTGGTTTTGAATTTATTAAAAATAATTTCCTTGCTCTGTATTACTTACAAATACTTGTCAGAGAGAACTGCTTAAAATATAAATATTTGAAACAAACAAAAATAACATTATAATCTGAAGAACAATTTTTAATAACAAATTTCAATTTTACTTACTAACTTCAAAAGAAATAATACACATAATCAATAGTACTAGTATTCTCAAATAGCAACCAAAGTTTGAGTAGATGAGAGAATAGGGTTTCACCCAAAATCCCGAAAGTGTCCTGTTCCGGCCTGATGCCTGACAGTCCAGTTTCTCCCAGTATGAGTCTGGGTCCCCAGAGTCTCGCCTGGAACTGGAAGTTCAGAGCAATCGGGAGCTTGGTAGGATTTGCTCTGTCTTCCCTCTTCTGTAGTTTCAAGTTGACCCTGAATCATTTGCTTCGTATTCAGGAAAGCTTCAAATTCAGTAATTATCTAGTAGTTTCCCACTGAGATATGACAGTATCTGTAATTGCAAAAGGACAATGTGACCGCTTTCATTTCTCTTTGTGCAAATCATTAAAAAATCATTTGGTAAAATAATTTATCAGCTCCTTGAGACTGCTTCTCCCAGAAAGTACCTGGAAGGCTTTATGTATCATCAGAGTGTGGGCTTTTCTGTCCTGAAAAGACCAGACACATCCACTCACAGTGTTGTTTATTCCTACTGGCTCTTCCGCGAAAGGAGGGTTGGTGTTTTATCCACCCATCTATTCATTCAACTAATGGTAACTGAGTACCTACTGTGAGCCGGGCATTGTTCTCAGCTAATTCTGAGAAGTGTGGATTCTAAAGTCCAATGGAGGGGAGACAACTACAGGCCCAGAAAGCTGGGAAATCAAGATAGAAGCCCACACAATGGACCCCTCCTGCTGACTCAGCAGAAAGCTAATTGATAAGAACCTGCAGAAAGCAAAGACGAGGAGAGAAGCGAGATGTCACCCATCTCTGCCTATGTAATGTGACACTTAACTGCTCAACCCAACCAATCCTGCATTATCTAAGTGTTTGTTCTGTGCACAGCATTTTGAGAAAAAAGAGCTTTCTTTATAGGCTTTCTTCACATTAATAAATTTATTGTAATGTCCCAGAGCTGCGGATTTACTCTGTTGTAAATGAGTGTACATGGGAAACATAAAAGAGTAAGGGGTAGGGGACGAGAGGAAAGGAGAAGGGGAGGAGGCGGCAAAGACATTTTTAGATAACATGTATGCTGTCAGAGTGAACTTAAGGAGTGTCGTCTTGACAACATTTCTTAAAGAACTGTAGTAATTGTCATCATGTGTAGGTAACCTTATACTATATAATATAATATTTCTAATGTCCTAGAGATCAAATGTTTTTATGATAGATTTCATGTCTAATTAAAATTGGGACTGGTGAGTAATTCATCAGCAATAGGAACACCTGTTGGTGTTCTGACACTGTGTTACATGGAGATTTAGAATCAATCATCTTTAGTGTCACTAGCGCAGAATGAATTATAGAACTATAGAGTTCAAATAATTCATAATTCTTAAATCTACCTCCAAGTCAAGCTTAACTGACTACAGAGTTTTCACCAGGGGTCGTCAGAGAAATGTCCTCAAGAGTCTCTGTTGAGACAGGGGCCATGCACATTTTTTTTTTTTATGTCTGGTTGCGACTTAATGTATAGAGTTTATTTAACTATTTTTATTTAAATGTGTTATTTTAATAGTGAATTGTTTTTAATACTCAGAAATTCCTTGAAATTTAAAATTCTGATTCTAGTAGTTGTTGTTTAGGCAAGTCATTTACATTCTCTAAGAGTCACTTTTGCGTTGATAAAAGAAAGAGCCTTTGTCCGTAAAAGGAGCATAAGAATATTTATGGCACACAGATTTTATTTCTTTTTTTAAATCTTCACCAGAGGATATGTTTTTATTGACTTTGAGAGAGAGAGAGAGAGAGAGAGAGAGAGAGAGAGCGAGAGAGAGAGAGAGAGAGAAACATTGATGTGAGAGAGAAACATCAATTGGTTGCCTCCCCTAAGCACTCCTATCAGAGATTGAACCCGCCACCTAGGTAGACCGGGAATCAAACATGTAACGTTTTGGTGTACAGGATGATGTTCCAACCAACTGAGCCACCAAACTAGGCTTATTTCATTTTTATATTTACATGTTCACTTATTAAAATTTTATGTTTTGCATAAATAAGGGCTGTATAACAGGTTTTTTGAGAGGCATACTTAAGATAACAAATAAAGTTTTCTTTGAAAACACTCCAGCACCAGACAGTTACCCAATATTACTCTTATCATGATTTTCATTGTTATTCTGTAGCCATAAAGGACATAGTAAGATCCAGGATTAAGTGGATTTTTTATTCTGTTTGCTCAAATTGTGGCAATGTGTATTGGCTAATTTTTTAAAAGGAAGAAGAAAACAATTAGACACTTAATTAGCAAGTATTCTTTTTCAGCGCCCACTATGTGCCAGGCATTATCGTAGGTGCTGGGAATATAGTTGTACAGAAAGTAGACCTAGGCCCTCTTCTTGTGGAACTAGGTGTTTCACGAAGGATTCGGATAATTGGCATAAGAAATGTGATTATGGGGAGAATGTAGGCTTCTGTGTGGTACATCTGAAGGCCCCCAATCAGGACCCGGGTCTGTTGATTAAGTCAGGAACGTCTCTGACAGGGAAGCATCACAAGCGGAGACCTTCGGGATCAGGAGGGGTAGGCAGGTCGGAGAGCATACTCCTGGGCTCAGAGCGAGGCCATGGCATAGACATCAGGTGGTTGGATGGCCGACACTGGAGAGAGAAGCAGGGGCTCGTCCCGTCCCGCAGAGCCACGATGCCAGCAGTGCGTTCTGCCCTGAGCCAGGGCGGAGCCAGGGCAGTGACACAACCAGACTGCTGTTTTAGCACGCGGCTCTGCTGAGAGGAGCAATTCGACAGGGGCAGGAAGAGCAGCCGGAGAACCCCTGGGAGGCACTGCAAGGGCCTGAGAGCAAGTGGTGGCCTGGACTGAGGAGGCAGCAGCGGAGGAGAGGGGGGCAGATTTGAGTGATACTGACAGCACTGGGGTTGATTGCATATGAGGAGCGGAGTTATGGGAAATGATAGAGTCAAGATGGTGCCCATGTTCCTGACCTCAGCTACTAGGTGGGTGGTGGTGCCATCTGCCCACACAGGCAAAGAAAGGGGTGGCAGGGGCCGGGTCAGGCGGTGGTGATGAACTAGGTGTCAGTTTGCGGAGCTGTACGTGTCTATGGGAAACCTCCGTAGACAAGACCAAGTGGATAGATCGTGGGATAGTTGGGTCTGGAGCTGACTGAGAAGAGAGATTTGGATGGCATAAATCTCTCCATAAGGATGGCACCTGAAGGCAAGGAAAGAATGATGTCACCCAGGAATGGGAGGCCGGAGGCAAGGCCGGAGCATACAGCCAGGAGCCGGGGGAGGAAAGCCTCTCAGACGGAAATGTTAGCCTTGTGAGAGGCTGGGCAGTGGGAAGCATCCATCGATTGCCCAGCGAGGAAGTTGTGACCTTGCTCTGAACAGCAGAACCAGGAAAGCCTGGTTTAGGAAACCAGGGGTAGAGAGAGACGGCAAGTGTAGATGCCGCGCAGAAATCCGTGGCTGAGAGCAGCAACGGTCAGAAGACAGACCGTCAGGGGGGACTGTCATTCTCTCCCTCTTTTTTCTTTTTTTTTCCCTAAGATAAGAGGGCTTAGATGGGCTTATTTGCTGATGAGGAAAAGCTAGTTGAGACCAAGATGGTGACCAAGTAGGAGAAAGTGGCTTATGCAGGAGGTGGCGGGGGTGGGGGTGGGTTTGGGGAGAATTGAACTGGGTGGGGAGGCGGCCTGGGAGGAGGGACGGCCCCTCTGTCGGAATGGGAACAGGAGGTATGAAGGCCCGAGGTGGCATGCGGGCGGAAAGGTCGGAGGAGGAGAAGCTGAGGGAGCTTCTGCCCATTGGCTTCTGTTTCTCTGCCGCCGAGGAACTGAGCTCCTGGCCTCACGCCCCAGACACCCTGGTCCTGCCTCCTGGTGACCGTAGAGGCTCCACCGTCTCAGGGCGGCTCTGTGTGCTCTTTCAGAGAATGAGGACTTTTATTCCTATGTCCTTCCCTGCCCTCCGTACCCGCCGAGACTTCCAGCTAAGCTGGCCCACCGCCCTGTGTTGAAACCTGTCCTTCTCATCTTCAGATCAGGGCCTCTTCCTTCTCGGATAAAAGAATTTGTTATTGTCGTTTCCATTTGTGCTGCCTACATGGAAGACTTGAAAGTTTGGCCTGAGTAGACATCGGGAGGCATTAGAGGACATGCATATTTCTTTTTTAAAAAATAATTTAATTATAGTTACCATACAATATTAGTTTCGGGTGTACAGCATAGTGGTTAGATATACATATCTTATGATGAGATCATCCCAGTAAGTCTAGTACCCATCTGATATCATACAGAGTTATTGCAATATTATTTACTATATTCCCATTAATGCTCCCTTCCCATAAAGTTAGCTCTGTTTACATTCTAGCCTTGGGCTAGTTCTGTACCTCACAGGTAAGCTAGTTAGTACACAGATGGCAGTAGCCCGGATGGATTCTAACTCCTCTCAGAAATCCCATTTCAGCCAGATAGTGCATTTCTCATGGGTGGTTCTGGGAAGAAAAGAAGTTAAGGAGTTGGATGCAGGAAGAGCAGGAGCCATTCTTTTTTTTTTTAATTTATTTTTTAAAATATATTTGTATTGATTTCAGAGAGGAAGCGAGAGATAGAAACATCAATGATGAGAGAGAATCATTAATCGGTTGCCTCCTGCACGCCCCCTGCTGGGGATCGAGCCGGCAACCCGGGCCTCCTGGTTCATAGGTTGACACTCAACCACTGAGCCACACCAGCTGGGCAGGAGCCATTCTTTAATGGCTAACATTCGGGGTCTCAGGGCTTTCAGTGTCCAGGAGCTGGACCCAACCGACTCAACCTCCTTTGTGCCCTCTGACCTAGGGCTCCACGTGCGGGACTCTGGGCGTCCAGGGGGTCAGCTGGAAGGGCCTATGGTTAAAACAGAGGCTGCTATAAAAACGGGACCCTTCCTGATACGGTTTTAAAATTCGTAGGAAACCGATGCTGTACAGTGAAACTGAAATTTAACTGAGCATTGGGTGGAGGAAAAGGAATTGGCTGGCCCGCACATGAAAAGCCCCGTGATGGATGCCGGCTGGGTGCCGAGTGGCGAGTGGCGGTGCTCTTTGAGGCTGTGTCCTAGGGGCTTTGCAGGTGGGGCTCCCTGGGCCGAGTGAGTGCTTTGTGAGGCTCCGCCGTGCCTGTTCTACCGCGGAGGGGATGGTGAATCAGAGGAACTGCTCCATCCCAAGGTACTTCCATACGGTGGTGGGAAAGGGTCCCCCTCAGAAACTCCAGTGACCTTCTGCTGTTTGTACCTTGTGTGCAAAGCCTCTTTGGAAGCTGCTTGCCCTGTAGCCTGTGGCGTTCATTTACCACGGAGCAGTTCCAGCGGAGCCTGATGCTGCCCTCATGGCACCCAGACTCCTGGTCCCTGAGGAAAAGTGGTGGGCCCTCGGGTGTGCAAGGTGGTCGTTTACCTGCCCTCTCTCTCAGAACTCACCGGAGCATATTTACGAGAGAGATTTGGGGGCAGTCATCATTTCCGCTGAGTCGGAAAGGAAGTCGGGACGCAGTGCACCATCAGTAAAGCACTGAAAAGCGTCCAGTACCGCATGGCAGCAGCAGCTCATCTACGCTAGCTCTATTGTAAGATGTAGTTACTAAGGTTCCATAATCCTTAAGGAGCTCACAGGACAGAATTCAGGGACTGGGGCCTTAGTGAACTGCTAGTGCTGACTCATTTGAGTTGCTTATCCCAGTTATATGTTACAGGTTTTAGAAGAATCCTTGAAGTTAATCTACATCAACCAAGGAGGCTTAGCAGATCTTAGAAGAATGAACTGAAATTGTCATAATCTGAAAATTACCACCCTCTGGCTGGTAGACTAACAACGGATGGGGTTCCCATTTGTCAAAGGCTGTCCGTGAGCAAGCTCCCCGGGAGCCAGTGGAGCTGAGCCTAAGAATCTGGTCTCTGGTGCCAGGCGGCCTGACTTCAGGCCCCCCGCCCCCCCGCGTTGCCGCTCCCTGGGTGTGGGGCTGGACAAGTTAGCTAACCACAGAGCCCCTGGCTTCTTTGCTGGTGGATGGGAATGATGTGTCTTGGGGTTTTGAAGACTAGTTAGGGAAATAATGCATGAAATAAAGTGCTTCGCACAGTGGTTGCATGTGGTAATAAAGCGGAGTTGTTGTAATTAGCAAAATTTAATATGGCCTGGTAGGTCTGGGAAGATGGCATAGATCATCCAAAAAGCTGTTTTTCTTCAGAATACGTGTGGGCTCAAGTTGTGTGCGGTGGGTGTTACTTTGTGACTCCCTTTTGTGTCCGAGTGTCGCCACGCTGTGGTGTGGGGGAGTGATCGTGGCACCAGCACGTTCAGTTCCCTTCCCGCTCTCAGAACAGGCCGGCTGCCCCAGGGCTGAGCTGCACGTGCTGAGTTAAGATTGAGATAACCTTTGTGGTCAGAGGCAAACAGGAGGTTGGACTGACCTTTTTGAGGAGTCCAATGTAGACTAAATATTGGGGTCACACAGAGTTGATGGTAAGCAGTGGCATAGTGCTGTTGGGGGAAAGAGAGTGAGCAGCCATGGGAACTCCAAAGGAAAAGCCTAGTATAAGCAAGCGGGCAGAGTGCCGCACTCAGCACTTCAGTGTTTGTTGGTCACTGTGGACCTGCCTGACTCCTCAGCAGGTCCTTAACCTCCTCCACTGCCCTCATCAGCACTGCTTTCCCCACCCACCCACCACCACAGTCACCCCACCCTCACCCTCACCCCCACCCTCACCCTCACCCTCACCCCCCTCACTGCCCTCATCACCACAGCTTTCACCACCCCACCCACCACCACAGTCACCCCCACCCTCATCTTCACCCTCACCCCCCTCACTGCCCTCATCACCACAGCTTTCACCACCCCACCCACCACCACAGTCACCCCACCCTCACCCTCACCCTCACCCTCACCCCCCTCACTGCCCTCATCACCACAGCTTTCACCACCCCACCCACCACCACAGTCACCCCCACCCTCACCTTCACCCTCACCCCCCTCACTGCCCTCATCACCACAGTCACCCCCACCCTCATCCTCACCCTCATCCTCACCCCCCTCACTGCCCTCATCACCACTGCTTTCACCACCCCACCCACCACCACAGTCATCCTCTCCCTCACCTTCCTCACTGCCGCCACCACCCCCCCCATCCCCACCACCTTGGGAGGATCATCGCCCTTTTCTGAGCTCTGATTCCAGCCCATCTTCTCTCTGCCTGACTCGCTTCTCTCACCTGCTCACTCCCTGACCACCTTTCCGTCTTGCCCGCCACCAGCTCTGCCTGTAGACTGAGAGGATTTGTAAGTATACTTCAAGAGCTTTGCTTTTCTCTGACTTAAGAAAGGATGACTGATCTGTTATCGTTTGCTTTATAAATAACAAGAGATGTTAGTTAGTTTGACTCATTAAATTTGAAGCAGGTGCTATCCTCTCTCAGTGTTTGAGTCTCTGTAATTAACAGTCTCTGCTGCTGCTGCTCTGAAGAGCAGGAGAGTTTCTGGAAGCCTCTTCCCTTCTCCACTCAGGCCTTTCTCTTCCCGTCCACCCCAGGGACAGGCTCCCCTGTTGTCTCAGGACCGGGACGGCTCCATGGCTGAAAAATGGGCTTCCCTGGGATCAGGCTGTTGGGGGCCAGGCCTGATGCAGAGTGTAAAGAAAGTTTTCTTCAATTACTTGCTCCACCAAACCTGCCTTCAGAAAGGGATCAGATACACTCGTGTAGGGCGAGGTGGCGATGCCAGGTTAGTGGAGCAGATCAAAGAAATGCAACTTCTGTTTAAAGAAATACGATGGCGAGGGGAGGGCAGGGGTCGCCTCCTCTGAGTACTCTCAAAGGCCACTGGTAGTAATTTCTGTATCTGCCATTCTAAGCCCTTCTTTTCCCTCCCTCTTCCCCACCTGCCCTTTTTTTGAGACCCAGCTCGAAGGAAGCAATCCTGACTCCCTGTGCTCCTGGCCACCTGGTGTCAACAGCCTCTGCTTAGAATGCACCCCTTCTCCCTGCTCCCCTCCCAGCACCCTGGACTGTCAGCTTCTCAGCAGCAGCAAATACTGCTCACAGCCCTACTTGTCTCCCTGGCATCTGGCACCGTGGCATTCAGGAAATGCTTTTGGACGAGAGTGAATTGTAGTTCTATTTGCTATTTGAAGAGGGCAATGTTTTTTAAACATGGAGAACATGATAACTTCTTTCCAAAATAGGTGAGAGGTTGTTCATTCTCTTCTCCTTGAGTTCCCTTGTTCCTGGATCCCAACCCTGGAGATATACCACTAGGTAGGATAATTTTTGTAAAGAATAAAACACTTCGATGGTTATTGTTAAGGGGTACATGTAGCTGTGTTTACCCTTGGCAGAAAGCCCCCTTCACAGCAAATGCAGTTTGCTTCGAGCACCTGTTCAGATTCAGACGGCGGCATATGGATCCGCGCAGGAGGGAGGAGAGCCGTCTCTCCAGGCCAGGGGGTCAGCTGGGTCAGCGCTGGGCTCCGCTGGAGGTGGGCCGCATGAGCCCAGAGCCTTTCCATCCAGCAGGGCCGCGCGGGCAGAGGTTGGGGCCATTATCTCTGTTTGCTAACCTTGGGCTTGTAGACATCAGGGCTTAGCAAGTGTGGCCCTTGGCTCATGGGCAGCTCCTCTTCGCTGGACGGACAGGAAGAAAGACCTGTAGATATTGCTGTTCCTTTACATAATGTTACTTATTTATTTTATTTATCTTTATGGTTGAAAGTATTATAGATGTGCCCTTTATCCCCCATTGACTCCCTGCAACCTGTTCCCACCCACCCCTTGCCCACAGGCCTTCACTGCACTATTGTGTGTCCATGGATTATGCATATATGCATATAAGTTCTTTGGTTGATCTCCCCCTCTTCCTTCTGTGATTCATTAGTCTCTTCCATGTTTACACATCTCTGGATCTATTTTGTTCATCAGTTTATTTTGTTTTGTTTTTGTTTCTTTTAGATTCCACATATAAGTGAGATCATATGATACTTTTCTTTCTCTGACTGGCTTATTTCACTTAGCATAATACTCTCCCTCCATGCTGTCTCAAAGGATATGAGATCCTTCTTTTTCGTAGCTGCATAGTATTCCATTGTGTAAATATACCGTGTGTTTTTATCCACTCATCTACTGATGGGCACTTGGGCTATTTCTAGATCTTAAGTGTAAATTGTGCTGCTATGAAGATAGGTGTGTGTACATTCTTTCTGATTGGTGTTTTGAGTTTCTTAAGATATATGCCTACAAGTGGGATCACTGGATCAAATGACAGTTCCACTTTTAATGTTTTGAGGAAACTCCATACTGTTTTCCACAGTGGCTGCACTAGTCTGCATTCCCATCTGCAGTGCACTAGGGTTCCCTTTTCTCCGCATCCTCACCAGCACTTGTCATTTGATGATTTGTTGATGGTACCCATTCTGGCAGGTATGAGGTGGTACCTCATTGTGGTTTTGATTTGCATCTTGCTGATGATTAGTCATTTTGAGTACTTTTTCATATGTCTCTTGGCCTTCTGTATGTCCACTTTGGAGAAATATCTATTCAGGTCCTTTGCCCTTTTTTAATTGGATTATTTGTCTTCCTTTTGTTAAGTTGTATGAGTTCTTTATGTATTTTGGAAATTAACCCCTTATCAGATGTATCACTGGCAAGTAAGGTCTTTATGATGTGATTTTAATGATCAAACTTTTATCCTAGTTTCTTGATCTTTAACAAAGTTTATCTACTATCACTGTCTTTCTCCAAGGGACATCCTATCTAATAAAAGAGTAATATGTAAATTGACTGTCACTCCAACACACAGGATGGCTGCCCCCATATGGTTAAAGATGGTTGCCCCCGTGTGGACACAAGATGGCTACCACAAGATGGCCAGCAGGGGAGGGTAGTTGGGAGGGACCAGGCCTGCAAGGGGGGGCAGTTGGGGGCGATCAAGCCTGAAGGGGAGGACAGTTAGGGGTGACCAGGCCGGCAGAGGAGGGAAGTTGGGAGCGACCAGGCCTACAGGAGAGGGAAGTTGGGGGTGACTAGGCCTGCAGGGGAGGGAAGTTGGGGGTGACCAGGCCTGCAGGGGAGGGAAGTTGGGGGTGACCGGGCCTGCAGGGGAGGGCAGTTGGGAGGGGGGGAACAGACCAGCAGGGAAGAGCAGCTAGGGGTGATGAGTCTGGCAGGGGAGGGCAATTAGGGGTGACTGGATCAGCAGTGGAGGGCAGTTGGGGGGAGGGGGACCAGGTCGGCAGGGGAGGGCAGTTTGCATATTACTCTTTTATTAGATAAGATGTCCCTTGGAGAAAGACAGTGATACTAGATAAACTTTGTTATCTGGCAGGGGAGGGCAGTTAGAGGTGACCAGGCCAGCAGGGGAGGGCAGTTAGGGGCAATCGGGCTGGCAGGGGAGCAGTTAGGCATCAATCAGGCTGGCAGGGGAGTGGTTAGGGGGTGATCAGGCTGGCAGGCAGAAGTGGTTAGGGGCAATCAGGAAAGCAGGCAGGCAAGTAGTTGGGAGCCAGAAGTCCTGGATTGTGAGAGGGATGTCCGACTGCCATTTATGCCCGATCGATCCTGATTGGGCATAAATAGGCAGTCGGACATCCCTCTAGGGGTCCCAGATTCGAGAGGGTGCAGGCTGGGCTGAGGGACACCCCCCCCATGCACGAATTTCGGGGTGTGTGTCCCTCAGCCCAGTGCACGAATTTCGGGCCTCTAGTTGTAAGGATAATTAGGGGACAGGTAAGTGAAGTGTTTTGAACTCAGTGGAAGGGAGAAGCCATCAGGCTCAAAGGTATTGCTGTTATTTAGTTCCATACAGTTACCCTATGGTCAAGGTTACATTAATGTTGGAAATGATGATAAGATCACGTTTGAACTTCTATTCCTACTTAATTGGCACAGTTGACTTTTGCCTGAGTCCTGCAGCATACTTCAATATGTAAATTAAAACAAATCAATTGAAATGACCAGAAAGTTTTTACTACATTTTTATTGTTCATTTTTTAATTCTAAAATTAAGTGTTTTTTGAAAGCAGTTTATTAAAAAGCTTCGTTTTCTGGAATGTTATACATCTGCAATAAATAATAAATACCATTGTAGCAGTTGGCTGCCTCCACTTGCATGCAAAATAAATGAATACAATCAGTGACATACATTTGAAGAGTGTAGTTCTTGTAATTTTCACAGAAATCAGGAACAACTTTACAGATGATGGAAATTTTACCCTCTGCTGGTAACCAAGAAACACAGCTCGTAATACAGGGCTCTTACTGAGTCTAGCGTGTATAGTGGCGTGCCAGGACTCGGAATTCCCCGTAGCTTCAGTCTCCAGTGAGGCTGACCTGTCAGCCTGTCATGGGAGAGTTCGCTAAGTGAAATAAGCCAGCCAGAGACAGATAGATACTGTATGATCTCGCTTGTATGTGGAATCTAATGAACAAAATAAACTGCTGAACAACAACAAAAATAAAGCAAGTGGTGTGGTCCTCGCATTGGATCCAGAGGAGGGAAGAGGGCTGAGTGTTAATGGCAACAGATCAAAAGAAAGGCATCCTCTAGGACAGTGATGGCGAACCTATGACACGCGTGTCAGCACTGACACGCGTAGCCATTTCTGATGACACACGGCCGCTGAGGCGGCCGCATGCCGAGGATGAAACATTTGCGAAATAATGTTTTTTCCTCAAAGTGACACACTACCCGAGTTATGCTCAGTTTTTTGGCGAAGTTTGACACACCAAGCTCAAAAGGTTGCCCATCACTGCTCTAGGACTACGGACCCTGCACAGATTTCACCTGTAATTAGTGGATCCCTGGACTTGCTGTCGAGAAGATACTCTTTATGAGTCAAAATGTTTAGTACTGAAAGAAGAGATCAAAGTATGGATGCTGATGGAGAGGTGGGGATGGCAAGTCCAGGCTTCCATTTACAATGACATTTGCTTTAAGCAGGTGGCATTATAGCTGCCTAGGCCTGACAGGACACGTGGGGGTGTGGTTCAGTTAAAGGAAAGGGTGGGTGGCCTGGGAAGAGCTGAATGCTCAGTGGAGACAACAGCGCTTGCTTACTAAGGGAGGAGATGAGATACCGCCGGAGAGGAAGGCGTTGAGGAAGAGTTGCCTCTCTTCTTGGGATGATTTTGGTCAGTTGGTTTTCCTCTGATGGTGTGAAGGGTACTGCATGACACGGCATTGTGGTGGTCCCGTAAAAGATGGTCAGTGCAGCCCTGGCCGGGCCGGGTGGCTCATGCACCAAAAAGATTGCAGGTTCGATCCCTGGTCAGGGTACATACGGGAAGACAGCCAATCGGTGTTTCTCTCGCTCATCGATATTTCTCTCCCTCTTTATCCCTTCCCCCACTCCTTCCCCCCACTCTCGCCTAAGAATCAGTAAAAACATGTCCTGGGGTGAGGATCTTTTAAAAAGTAAGAAAAAAAGAGAAAGATGGCCAGTGCATTTCAGTTGGTATATTATGTGCAGGTGGTCCCGAGGGTGTTCAGTCCTTTTTAGCGTTAGAAGGCATGGGCTGGGTGTACAGGCAGGCCCCACCAGAGAACTTTAGCTAGCAGTGGTCTGCACCTTGGGGAGCTTTTGGTTCCCTTCAGGCCTAAAGGGGCTGGGGAGTGAGGCCAGTTTTGTTAAGGAGGAGCAGCTTCCTCTTCACCTCTCACTTCACATTGGGAAGGGATCCTTTCCCCGGACCCTAGAGATGCAGTGAGCCTGGTATCTGCCGAACTGATTTTGGCTTTTATCCCGATGCCTTTGTCGTAAGCAGGTGAGCCAGGTTGCACAGAGGTGGGGTTAATACATTTGTTTTCATTGCTGCACTCCGCATGCCCCCTCCCTTTTCTTATTGGGACTCCCTTTTTGGACTCCCTTTTGCGCCCTGATGTCCTTGTGTCCTCTGCTTGGCTCTCGGGGGTCAAAAAGCAGACAAGCTCATGCACGCTAAGATACGAGGGCTGGCCAGGTTTCAATGTTTTCCCTTCTGTGGTGTCTGCATTTCTTACAGGGGTGAAGACATCTTAAACCAGAGGAGTGACTCTCTAGTCGTGGAATTTCAGTCGTCAACCAGCCGATGCAGGAGGTATTATTTTGGGCATGGGGGCCTTCTCGGGAGCCCCAAATCATCCTAAATGACCACCTGCCTGCTCCATATCGTCTACGGCCATATTGTGCATCACACCCGTCTTACATGTTCGGTTGGCTTGACCTGGCTGAGGACAGCAAGCATATTTGTGGGGGTCTGTGTGCATGGAGGTTGGCACAGTAGGGGCCTCCCAGGTGTCTGTAGGCACTGGCCAGGGAGGAAGGTGATGCATGCAATGCAACCTTTTTGTTTCTTACTGCAAATGCTGGTTTTGGTCCAAAAGGTAGTGAGTTCAGAGTGAAACTGAAATTCTCTTGGTTAAAGCCCACATCGTGTCCGTCCATAGCATGAGTCATGTGTCCTTAGAGAAATCTCCATTTGAAATCGTGGAACGTTCATGAAAGCCGGGGTTTCACGTTGTGCCTATCCACCGCGGGGCATGACCGTGATACCCTCCCCTTCGGACGGGAAGCCTGGTTCTGGGAGAGTGTCGTTGTCGTCCCGGGCCTCCCTTACGCCACTCAGTGCCACCAGCGCCACCCCAGAGAGTGCTTGGTGATGGATGCAGGCGCCGTGCGCCCCTCAGTTGGTCAGGCTGTGGCTCAGTCTCTCTTTGTATGAAGGTCACTGATTGGACTCCCAAATCTAATAACTTTGGGTAAATTATTAAGGACGAATTAAAATGCTAATGGGCTACATGCTCTGTTTTTCTTTCTTTTTTTTTTCAACATCCCTCACTCTTACATGTAAATGCAGGGCTCTAGGTGCTCTCACAGCCTTGCCCGGAGCATTTTTAGCATCACCATGGAGACAGCGAATTTAAAGTATATTCTGGCCACATGGGCAGAGCTAGGAGGATAAGCAATATATATTTTATGATTATTTTATTTGTGCCCTCTACAGCTACAGAACACATATATTCTCTTTTTTACTCAAGTTAACAATTTAACTAAACAATTGGTTATCCTTACTATTGTCATAAGCTTCTTTGGACCCACAGATCCTCTCATTGTTAATAGTTATTAACAGTATTTGCTGGCTATACATTGGACTGTGGCACCAAAAGCCATTGCGAAGCCCTTTTTATAGACTGTCTTCATGTTTAAACATGTACCCCACACCGTGAAACACCCCTGATTAACCCCTGCTCTGTAACGAAGACGGGGTGGCGGGAGGGGGAGAGCCCGAGTGTGTGTGTTTTGTCATCACGTCGTTGGTTAGGGGAGACCCACAGTCAGGAGGCAGTTGTCCTGCTCCATCTTGGGCATCTGCCCGCACTGGACCAAGAGGGAGCTCTAACAAAAGGATGGCAAGGTCACGTGAACAAAATGCTTCTGCTAGGAGACCACGCCGGTGCTCATTTTGAGAGACACATAGGTTCTTCACGACCCGTGGTGTTAGCTCTGTGCCTGCACTAGGCCGGGTTTCTTTCTCTAGCGAGCTGGAGAAAAACCGGCGTGTCGCCTCCTTTCACTACACGGTCCCTTCCTCATTATGAGTTACATTAGGCCCTTTATTTTCTCCCCAATAGGGGGAAGGAACACTGTTTCTTTCTCAGTCCTCCCAGTTATCTGGTGTCTGGTCACTTCATAATTGCATTTTAGGAGAAGCGATATTAATTTTCTTCAACAAAAGGCCGAGTTCCTTGATGACACGCCATAATTCAATTTCCGCTCTCTCCCTTCATTGCCCGTATCCCTTCCTCCTGGCACATTTTTCATAGTTAGGAGGAGTGATAGTGTCAAATATATCAAAAGGAAGAATTGATTCAGTCCTAGTTTGACGACTTGACTGATTAGCAGAGATCAGAAGAAGGCTCGTAACTGTGAAAGCCACTGCAGCATGGAGTTTAACAGCTCTTTAGGGAGCCAGTTAATGAAAGAATCACTACAGAAACACAGCCATGCAAGGAAAAAAAAAAGAAAAAAAGAAAGGAGAATACAGGAGCATGCCCACATAACACTCGGGGGCCATGTCATAGGAGGAAATGTGCTCGTGATTTCTATTTACACATTGCAATAATTACCGTCTGCCTTAAGATTACTCTCAGTCTCCTCCTGTCAAAGTTGCTTAGACAGTTCCTCTTTCACATGGCATGCAGAGAGGTCTAGCGCTGGCTGGGACTTGTCCTCAGGACTTTTCTCCTCCCGAAGACTGTAATTATCCGACACCCAAGCCCGCACTGCTTGGTTAGACTAGCTTTAACCGGATCCATGCCCTTGTCATCATCACCATTTGTCCGTGAACCAGACTTCTGCACTTGGGTGAATGTCATGTTGGACTTTAGCCTTTAATGTGTGTGTGTGGTTATTCTCTTCTCTTTCTCCTGATGCAGTGTCTATGAACCAGATAGAAATGTGTTACGGAGGAAAGAACGAGAAAGGAGAAATCAGGAGACTCAACAGGATGATGGCACATTTAATTCCAGTTATTCCCTCTTCAGTGAACCCTACAAGGTAGATGGTTTTCCATTGTTTCTCTCCACCCCTCGCTCACTGGCCCTCTAACCCCGGGATGACAGTCTTGACCAGAAGAGTGGCCTAATCAAATTCCAGTTAGTTTTCTGCCTGTTCAGCCGAGGGAAGGCAACCTCGCCACTAAGAATGGGGGTCTCCCCCCTCAAATCTTGGTGTCAGTATTGAGATCTGCTTGCTATAATTTTTATCAATAACATATATGTCATCTCTGCATTGATTTTCAAAGTCAATGCCATTTGTTATGTTCTCTAAGGTGTTAGAAACAAACACTGTTAAGAGGTTGGGTTACATATCTGTCACACATGAATCATGCTGGTACCAGGGTTACCTGATAGGGCTAATAAGAAAGGAACTGTTGGATTGGCTTCCCTTCATACCAAAGGCCAGAAATGTAACCACTCTTCCGAAATGGAATGTCATCCCAGTAGCTCAGGCTGCACGGAGCTTGTGTGGTTTAGGCTCGTAGCTTCTTGCATATTTAGCCTATGTTCATTTAAGCTTCATTCTAACTTCTTTCGCCTGCCATTCTGGGTTATGACAAGAATAATTACATAGTTAGAAATTGGAAAGAGAACAGTGGGAACCAAATCTGAATTTTTAAGAAAAGCTTCCAGTGGGACTATGAAAAGGAAAAAGTCCCCTCCTGGAGGGCCTCCGTCCGGGCCATTGTGTGGAGGGGCAGTCGTGCCGTTGGGACGTCCTCAGGGCCGCACAGGCCCCAGGACGGGCGCCGTTTTGTGCAGCCACGGCCCTGGCCAGCTCTCTGGTCTGGTGTGCAGCGAGTGCTGACGGACTTCTTCAGAGATGGTGGTTTAGATGTCACCTCCAGCTCCCGTTCTGCATGTGGCAGCCCAGGCTCTGGGGTGGGTAACGGCACCTCGCCGTTGTTTGCCGTGTTCCCATGGTCTCTCACAACAGGGTGTGCTTTCTCTTTCTCCAGACTAACAAGGGGGATGAGCTCTCCAACCGGATCCAGAACACGTTAGGCAATTACGATGAAATGAAGGACTTTTTAACCGATAGATCTAATCAGAGTCATCTCGTTGGCGTTCCCAAACCTGGGGTTCCGCAGGCTGCTGTGAACAAGATCGAGGAACATTTTGTTGCAGATTCAAGAGCCCAGCCCCAGGCCTCCTCTGTCTGCAGCGCTGCATCTTCCACACCGGCGGCTGTCCCCGTGCAGCAGAGCAAGAGGGGCACCGTGGGCTGGCCGAAGGCTGGGCACCCGCCTCCCGACGGCCCACAGAGAGCAAGTAAGCGCGGACACAGGTTGATTGATCTGACCAGATCTGCTCCTCCAAAGAACCCGAATCAGAAGCCTAACCACTGTGTGTCCAGCCCCTCACCCTCTCCCCCCTCTCCTTCTTCTTCCAACTCAGCACAACAGAGCTCTCTCAGGACCTTGCTTGGAGATGGCGCTGGCAGGCAGCAGCCCCGGGCCAAACAGGTGTGCAATGTAGAGGTGGGTCTTCAGACCCAGGAAAGACCACCCGCTATGGCAGCCAAGCACAGTGGCAATGGACACTGTGTTCAGAACTTTCCTCCATCCCTGGCTTCCAAGCCCAGCCTGGTCCAGCAGAAACCCACCGCATACGTGCGGCCGATGGATGGCCAAGATCAGGCTCCCGATGAGTCTCCGAAGCTTAAGTCGTCCACGGAAACCAGCGTGCACTGCACGTCATACAGGGGCGTCCCGGCCGCCAAGCCAGAGTCCACCAGAGCCAAGGCCAAGCTTTCCAAGTTCAGCATCCCCAAGCAGTCGGAGGTGAGTCTTTTCTCATGACTACTACAGGCATCTGGGTGGTTCTGCGTGTTCACCTGACCGCTGAGAATTCAATGCCCAGGTTTCTTTATTTCAGTGTGTGACTGCCTTCACGTGGTAGGATTTGTAGCAGTCAGTAAGGGAGGATGTACCCATAAGTAATGTTTCCTTACAATTTCAAACTGATTACAGGCAGACTTTTTAAGTTCCAACAAATGTAGTTGTATGTGTGTCTCTGTTAGTTCAGGAAGGAATATCTCCTTGAATGCAGTTCAGGGAATAGTTTGTAAACAAGCCAGTATTATGGAGATATTAAATACTAAAAATGAAAGTACTTCACAAACCATAATTTTTGGTATGTAAAGAGGTTAATTTTTATTAGTAAAATAGTTCAGATATTTAATATTTTGGTCAGTTTTGGAATGTTCCAGGACAAACTTTACAAGGTAAACTTCTGAATGATTTTGAAAGTAATTGTTAAATGATTCAATGCTGATTATGGTAAATATTCAGATGTCCCATCTTTATTATAATATTTAAGATCCAGGTTCATTGGTGTTAATTAATAAAGTAAGGACTCTTTGTGTCCTGTAAAAATTATCTTAGGCTATAGGAAGAGAGCGAAATATTTTAGTTCAGATTCTCCTGGTTTGCATTGTGACTTTATTCAAATGGGAAGATTAGATGTATAGAACACTAGAATTTAAAACAAGCAGATCACATAGTCACAGAGTAGCAAAGAGGCATGACTAGTAACTTGAACAGAAATCTGTGTGGGAAATGTTTTGTTTTAGAGAAGCATATCTCCTACTATATTTCTAATTGATGACAGTTGTCAAGAGCACAGGAATAAGAAATATGACTGCACATGTTTTATTTTACTGTGATTAAGGTGCAGTAACTGAAATAAATGTGCGTTCTGGAATGTACTTAGAAACTTCAAGATTTCCTTTTCTTTTTAACACATTCTTTTTAAAGATAGAGTAACACTGTGGCCAGACTAGTCTTCGTGTCTTAATTTGATCTCATAACCAAATGAAGCAGATGATTTAACATATCTTCTTGAATGCCCTACAATGCTGAGCTTAACCATTTCTGAGCTGTCGTCTCAGAAAGCACCATGCACCAATTGGGAGGCCAATATATTACCTAATTAGACAAGACTTTCTTCTTTTACTTAGAGATGTTTACACAGGTTCTAATGAGGAAATTATACCAGGGACCAGTAACATCTTTTGATAATTCATTTATGATGGACCCCAGAAAATGTTCATTAGAAATTAATAGAAGCAAAAATGTAACTTCTACAAGCATTTATGTTTTAAAAGTTTGTAGGAAACACGTACAGATCCCACCTTACAAAATTGAATAATGAAATTGAATTCATTAAGCTTTTTGATTTTTGTTATTACTATCAAATGACCCTGTAATGGCAACAAAAAGCATGGTTTATCCTTGAACAGAGGTGACTGCACCCATCAGGAATCCCTTTATAATTTCAATCCCAATTGATTATTTGTTAAAATTATTTTTATGTACCAAAGAAACTTCAGATTTATTCTGTAATAATTTATTTATTTTGGAACCCATTGAGTTGACAAAGCTCTGGTTATAAGCCAGTGTTTGATCGCCAGTCCAGCCTTATGCAAGTAATTACATAGTTTGCATTAGGTTTTTGGGTATGTCATTAATAACGTGGACACTTTCAGGATGCCCTTGCAGGAGCCAGATTGAGAATGACACACTGGACTGGTGTTCAGTAATCTGAGCAAGGGGGAAAGGCCTGGGATAGAGTCAGCCCGACAGAAATTAGAGCTTTTATGCAGGAAGTGTTTCACTTCCCCCACATGTAATGTCATACGCAGCCGGCTTGCTTCTTCCAACGTTCTATGCTGAACACTTCAAAGAGGGCAATCATGCATTGATAGACAGGAGGTAAGAAAAAGTGTTGTTGATAGGACAAAGTTGTAATTGGTGGATTTTTTCGGGGGAGGGGGGAAAAAGCAGTCTTTATTTTAGTAGAAAGCATTGCATGTTATGGAAAATATGGTAATTTGAATCTTGTAATAAATGCTGCTGTGTTTAATCAGCCCACTATCATATTAACAAAATGGCTCTTTCCGGTTAGTAGCAGGGTGGTAGTTGTAAGTTACATTTCCCAACCTTCAAACTCAAAGGTTTTTTTTTTTGTTTCTTTTTACATTACTCCAAGAAATTAAGAAATACCTTTTGGCAGGTATAACATTCATTATTTTTAGGGAATTCCACAAAATCCACAATCTTAACATAGAAAATGAAGAATTTTATCAAACCAATCAGATTTTACTTTTGAGGGAATACTTGCGTTTATTTTTTGTAGAGAATAAAATAATTTTAAGAATAAAATATCTTCTATAAATAGTTGACTGCAGAGAATGTGTTTTTTAGGGAAAATGACAGAAGAAATTATCCGAATGGAACTTGTATCTTGACTCTACTTTTTCAGGATGTTAGCTGTTGAACAAGGCTTAGGGCAGTGTGAAAAATTTGGGGGCTAAAAGGAAGGGTTAGGTAAAAATGACAAAGACAGGGAAGGTGCAGATATAGCTGTATGGCGTTGTGTAGGCACATTCCTCATGAGAAGAATCAGATCAAGGACAAGGTATAATGTGATGTGAAAAATATTTTTAGAAATCTAAGATGTGGTCACTGCCTCCAAGAAATTTACAGGAATTGAATAAATTTGATGCTAGGACTTAGCTTCTACTTTGTAATTTCTGTCACTTAAAGTCCAAACTAAATTTAAAATCGTCTGTCTTGCCCTAGGAAAATTCTCTCACCTTTGTAGTCCTTGTAGTAGAAAAATATTCTGCTTTTTTTTTTTTTTAACAATAGAGAATTGGTGACTCTACTTTGCCTGATTTTACACTTGTAAATTCTTCATTTGTCCCTCACAACACCTGTACTCTGTCTGCTGCCGTGGTGAGCTATTTCTTATAATTCTTTAGTCCTCAATAATAGGTAATTAGTGTAGAAAAATTTAGTGCCAATTGATGTGGAAGTTAAAGACCTCAAGGGAATTTCTTAACTGATACACCTGCCTCCTAGCTGGTTTTCCCCAGCTCAGTTTTGTGTTTAATGAAAAACATGTTTTTGTTGTTATAGCTGCGTCTTTTCCTCTTGATGCCATCCCTCATTAAGTGAGCCTTCCCGGGAGTATCACTTGGAAGGGTGACTGCGGTTAGGTGAGAGTCAGAGAACCTCATGAATGACTGAGACATGCATTCTACAATGTTCTAGAGTAGGGCACCCTAAATCTAACTTCCAATCGAAGTGAATGACTTTTTGTTTCACACACAAACACAAAATTAATGTTTTGCCCTTAACATGTAATTCAAGATTCAGATGATGGGGGACTATTTATCTGGAGGGCCAGACACAGGTTTTGTGGGACCTAAAGTTGACATTGTCTTGGTGGTAGGGGGGTTCTCTTTAGGAAAAACAGAATAAAAAATATCTTTCTCCTGAAATTTTTACAAGAACATATATTAGCACATTCCTAGGGCCCTCCCGGGCCTTGGAGAAACCTCTGCTCAGGAGGCCCTGAAGCTGATGTGTCACCAGCTTTTCAGTGTATCTGTCTTTGGCTCATGGAAATGATAACTTTAGATGTGAAAAGAGTGCTTCATATTAGCTTCAAACTTCGTAGAACTTAAAAAATAATGTCTAATGCCAGGTGATGTAGAAAATGAGACAACACTGTGAAAAAGTCTAGTCTGCAGTGCTATTGAGATAGCAGATGGTCTCACAGGCTCTGAAACTGTTCAAGATCCGTTTCAGCAGTGGTACTCCAAAGCACACAGGTCAGGCTCCTTAGCTGTTAATTTAATGGTAGACGTGAACCGGAACTGCTCTTGCAGAGGCTCCGAGGGCTGAAAATGGAAGCACTTGAAAAGGCAGGGAGGGAAGGAAACCAGGAGAGAAACAGCTAGACGTGAAAGTCAGTGAATCGACTCTGTTTTAGGAGTTTTCGTCGTGGTTGAGAATTCACCCATAAGAACAGAGTAACCGTTTTTGGTTGATCAGAATTTTATTTGTTAAGTAATTAAATAGCTGAAGAGGTATTGGTTAATCATCGCGTTTTCACAATGAGCATTTTAAAATCACCGTTTATACCACGAATAGGAGCAGAAAGATAAAGTACCATGATTCTACAAAATGGCTTCCTAGAAAAGCAATTAACTGATTTTTTTTTTAAGTTCACGGAAGATAAATGGTGTGGGCTTCCTATTTCCTGTCACTCTTGGCTACCTTTGTATGAAAATGGATTTCTTCCACATTAAAGTCGGCAGCAGCCTATGGGGGAAAGGCATCTGCAGAGCAATGTGTCATTACATATTCACGCCAGTCTAAAGTTCTTCATTGCATTTGAGCTGCCTAGTGTTTCCACATCCGCCATGCTGCTCCAGCGCTCACTGATGAAATGCGGGTGAGGGCCAGCCTCGAGACTCGGTTTCCCTGTCAGTTATAGACTCGTCCTCCCCACCCCCCTGGTCGCCGTTCCCCTTCACCCACTGACACAGAAGCCACGTCCTGCGGGACAGTGTGGCTTAGCAACAGCACCGATGGTTACGCTCTGCACGCCTCCTGTCCCATAATGCACGTCCTCCCTTCTCTAACCGTGGACGTGGACAACTTGTACTGTGTAGACTGAGAAGAGTGACTCAAAACTTTGATCTCAGGTGTAGAATGAAAGCATCTGTTTTCTGCATTGTGGAAGGGTCATTCTGAAGGTCATCGTGAAGGCTGGGAAGTGGAAATGTTGCCATATTTTTTGGTACTTTTATGTCTAGCCAGTGGGGCCCTAAAAGATAAAGCACTTAATCACTTAAAAATTTGAAGAATGCATATTAAAATGTGTCCTGTTCCATCCCCTATCTGGGGCTTCTTCAGGGTAGCATCCTAGCTGTAAGGTAGGAGATGATTCCCGGTGCTGGAGGCGTTGAGGAGGGAACCGGCCCCCAGGGGAGGCTGTGAGCAAGCCCCACTCCATTTTTCCTGATTATTTTCTCAGTTCTCTTAAAGCTTTCTCTCGGAAAGCATCTGGACAGATTACAGCTGTTTTCCCTTAAACTGCAATCTTGTGTGTGGACTCCAACCCTGGGGCTAATCAAGAGCCTGAGATCTCTGTGTTTGGAGCCACTTGCAAAGATGACCTTTGATTCAGCATCGCTCCCACCCTGGAAACGTGTCACTGGACAGCCCAGCGAGAAAAGCCTGTGTGTGTGTGTGTGTGTGTGTGTGTGTGTGTGTGTGTGTGTGTAGTTTATCCTTCCTTGGTTGGAAATGGTGTGCGAGCACAGTGGGAGGACGCTGCTGTGCACACCGGCCAGGACTGGGCTCACATCCTGGCTCTACCTACCACACGGGTGGGAGCAAGTTGTTTAACTGCCAGGCCTAAGTTTTCTCACGTGTGAAGGGGAGACATTGATCATATGTGCTTGGCAGGGTTATTGGAGGGAGGAGTAGATGAGGCAAAGTATGTAACTTGCTTATAAGCACACGATAATATAGTAAGCATTTGGGAAATATCGGCTATGTTATGCTTACTAGTAATAACAGCAGCAGCAAACAAAATATGGAGATGGGGTATTATTGAAAGTGGTTTTGTGTGCACGTGAGAGACAGAGATGGGGTGGGAAGGGAAAGAAAAATGAAATTCTGCAAGTTCTATTGTGTTTGTTAGATATAATGAAGTCTTTGAAGACACAGATGATCCTGGATTACCCTAGCAAAGCCTGAGTATCCTGCGTCTCCCTCATTTAATGCTTGGCCCCCTGCGATTTTATGATGAGGCTGAGATGGAATTGTCTCTCTGTGTAGCTGGCTTTTCTGAGCTGTCTTCTCTATGGAACATGTCACACTTGAGCTGTCTCTCCAGTTAAATGAAATACAGAATCAACAAGATTTGGGCTGAGGAAAAATGCTAAACATCTCAGATAGGAGGTATTTGGAATGACTCGCTGACATAGAGCTCTTCGGAGCCACAGAGTATCGATAGCACGTTTAGCTGGGCTGAGCCGGGCCTTGCTAGGCGATGAACATGGACTCTCCCTGCTGCTCAGGATCCGTCTCTCTGGGTAAATGGCCGGCTTTCCAGCAGAACGAGTGCGTTTGCTGCAGCTAGATTGTCTGAGTCTGACTCTCACTCCAGTGGCTCCCCAGGTGACCGGTGTCTCCTTGGCTTTATGTGTGACGAGGAGTCACGGGTGCACCGTGATCAGTTTGCTGTGCTGCTGTAAGGAAGCACCACACATTGGTTGGCTTAGAACCACAGGAATGAATTGTCTGACAGTTCTAGAGGCTAGAAGTCTGAAAGCAAGGTGCCGGCAGGCTTGGTTTCCCCTGCGGGCTGTGAGGGAGAGTCGGTTCCAGGTCTCCGTCCTTGGCCCGGAGAGGCTGTCTTCTTGCCTTTATGCTGTCCTCCCTCTGTTGTGTGTCTGTCCACATTTCCCCTTTTGGTAAGGTGTTCGGTTAGATTGCATTAGGACCCACCCTAATGACCTCATTTTAACTCGATTACCTTTGTAAACACTCTATTTCCACAACACAATTCAATGCAGTAGTACCCATGGGTAGCATTTTTATGACTACTTCATAACTTAATGCGTTATACTGCTAGGACAGTGACTGGCACATAGTAAGCACTCAGTGAAATCCACAGTAATAATAGCATGATAATTAGTATAATTATGTTAGCTCTGTTTGCTTTACACTTGCCTTCTATTGGGCTCAACTCTAGATGCTTTGAGTGCTCGGAATCCAGAAATTGAGGTGTGGAGGATGAATTTCGCTAAAATCTGAGTGCCTTAAAGGCAAGGATTTTCCTTTTGTTTTTACTGCTTAGTTCACTGAAGCATCCCTAACTGTGCCTGGCACAGAGTTGCTGCTCAGTACATATTCGTTGAATTACTCCATTAATTTAAGGATGTGAGTGAAGGAAGACACTCCCGTCCAGTCACTGACCCCGCTCCGTGGGGCCTCAGTAATTCCTGCCAAACCTCTATGGGAAGAGAGGAGCCATCCTTCTCACCTGTAACTTACAGCTGCTGCTACAGAGAGAAACGGGAACCACACTTACCGATGTGTGACCCAGCGCCTGGGGAATAAGCTGTGCCCTCTGCTGACCTCAGAAACGGCTACCGCAGGCACGGCTCTGCCGGCGATGCTGGGTGCTCTGCCTCGTTTTCCTGGTTCTCTGTTCTGTGTCCATGAGCAGCCGCCCTGGCTCGGGGGCAGCGTGTCCAGTGCTGCGTGTCTGTGCTGCCGCAGACGCTGTGTCCTCTGGCCACATGGCATGCGCTGTAGCAAAAGGAGATGGTGAGAACGGGAATGGGAGGGCTGGGCCCAGACCCTCTAACTCTGTGCCCCATGAATTACATTGCGATGGGCTTAAAGGAGCCTGGGGTACATGGCGTTCTTAGAGGCGCCCTCGATTCCAGCGGGTCCTGACTCCCAGACGTCCCCGGGGCCTTTTTCTCTGCACGTTGTTATGTGCTTCATGGATCCCGTTTCTGTCACAGTGTCTGTTTCACTCACTCGTGGAATGCATTGTTTCATAATTGATGCAAACAGAGCCCACATCTTCATCCAGAGCTCTCTTTACCTGTTGTCCTTCAGAAATATCGCTGGTTACAGAGCCTTGGGGTCCACAACGCCCTTGGCCTCACTTAATACACAGTAAATGGTTGGCCCTTATCTCTGACACAGAAAGGTGAACAGTGGGAAATAGATAGATGGATGCATTCGGCTATTTTTGCAAGCCCTGAAAACAAACAAAGGCCAGCCACTCCCCCCCCCCCCCCCCGCCCCGTTCTAAAATGCCTTGGAAGGCCTCATGGGGAGCTTCAGTGATGGGATGCTTGGCTCTCTGGCATCTGCACAGGTCTCTTCCTGTCTGTGTTCACCCACAGCTAGGAGGGAACTAGACCCTCCGGGAGCACCTTTCCCTCTCGGGGTGGCTCTCACCCTTCCTCATGTCGACCTGCAAGTCAACGTTTCCATAACTTATACTTCTCAGCTTTACTTGTACCCACGGGGTTTCAAAGTGTTGGCTGTGTCAGTTTCTTCCCCGCTGTGTCCCTCTGACAGTCCCTCAGACACCCCAGTTGCAGTGAGCTTGAGCTTTCAGAGTAGCCTTCCTTGCTTCATCACAGTCTATGTAAGTCACTCCTTTACCATTTGATTTTTATCCTTTTTGTAATCTGTGATAAGTATTCTGGAACAAGTAAAAAGCAGGGCAGACTAAAGGGGGCTGGGGATGCCCCTGGGGTTCCAGGTGGGGAGGCAGTTGCAATATTGAAAAGGGAGGTTAGCATAATTCTCATTAGACAGTAAGATTTGAGCAAGAATAAAGTGAGGCTAAGACATGAGGGAGTTAGCTGGGACATCTGGCAAAAGGAAGTGTCAGGTGGAGTGGAGTGGGTTGCTAGAGCAGAGACCTAAGCTCTCCCTGGCACAGCAGCAAGGCGTGTACTGGCATGGAGGGTACAAGGAGGGCCACGGAGAGGCACCCACACCCTGAATGAACTTACATGTAAATTTTGTGCAGATATGACATTTTCCAAGGAAAAATAGTTAGACATCTAATTTATAATTCCAAAATGAACAAAAGGTTTTCTTGTACAATCTTTTGTGAATTTTGTTCATGTTCTTTACCCATTTATCTGTTGAAGTGTTTATATGTTTTCTTACTGAGTTATGAGATCTTAATTAAATATTAAGCAAATTGACCTTTCTTAACTATATTATAAGCAATTTTCCCAGTTTGTTGACTAACCTTTGTTTATAATAGAGAAATTAAATTTTGTATCTCTTTTGATCACTTCCTTTGTAATTATGGTTTAGAAATATCATATATATGTGTGTTTCCTATATAATAAAAGGCTAATATGCAAATCGACCGAACAGCGAAATGACTGGTCGCTATGACACGCACTGACCACCAGGGGGCAGACGCTCAGTGCAGGAGCTGCCCCCTGGTGGTCAGTGTGCTCCCACAGGCGGAGTGCTGCTCAGCCAGAAGCCCTGAGCCAGACTCACGGCTGGCAAGCATAGTGGCAGTGGTGGGAGCCTTTCCTGCCTCTGCAGCAGCGCTAAGGATGTCCGACTGGCTTAGACCCGCTCCCTGCCTAAGCCGTCTGTCGGACATCCCCCAAGGGCTCCCTGGCTTCGAGAGGGTGCAGGCGGGGCTGAGGGACCCCCCCCCCCCCCCGAGTGCTCAAATTTCATGCACCAGGCCTCTAATATATATATATTAAGTCATACATATATATGTTAATCTAACATATGAAACCATAAAGAATTAGATGAAAAGTTTTCTATCTGGAATTTATTTTGATATGTTGTCTTTACTTATTTGCTTATTTTTTCAAATAATTGAACTTCAGCATAAATGATTAATTAGTCCATCTTTTCTTTCTAAATTTAGTAAGAAAGAAGATAAATACTTCCTTATGGAATTGTGGTGTAGCTATAGGTAGGGATCCTATAATACAGTTTCTTGAGAAACTAGAAATCTTAAATTGAAATGCTCCATCTTTTCTTCAAGGCCAAGTTCTGCACCTCTACAGTTGGCTCCAGCCATTGAAGAGCTTCCCTTCTTCTGTTTCTTACCTTATACTGTGGTATCATTTACTTTTCTTTGTGTGTTCTGATCTCACAAATGTATTGTAAGCACTTTGAGGACAGAGTCCCCTTTCCATTCACGTTTACACCATCTTCCAGAATAGGGTCCTATTAGATCAGTACTGAATTATTTTCCCCCTGAGGTCTACAGATTGAATTTCTGCACCTGAAAAATAGAAAGACAAACCTACTTTAACTTGTTTGAAGGATGTTAGGTAAATCAGTGACAAAAATAAACAATAAACACTAGAATGAAGTACAGACATAGCATATAATCTGACCTGGGCTGCTCTCTATCTACTTCCAGACTTCCAGCTACTTCCTAGGCATGCCATTTTCTTTCTTACTTTTCTCCCTTTGCTTATGCTCAGAGTTGCTTCCTTTCCTAGTTTGCCTGCCAGATTCTTCCTCCAAGGCTAGTTCCTCTTATAATGAAAATAATGATCCTTGGAAGGTAGAAAGTCACCACTAGAGTTGCTCATTGTTAATATATTGGCATACTTACTTTCCATCTTTACCCTTCATATTTTTCTATTTACTCATTGTTTTCCTGTTAACAAGTTACATGCTCACTTAAATAATTTAAATAATGAAGAAAAATAAAATTTAAAAATCAATTCACATCCCACCATCTAGGAAAAAAAATCACAAATATAAGATGAACTTCATTTACAAATAACATTCTTCTCTCTTTTATCTCTTTCTCTTACGTTTCTTTGGTTTCATCAGATTTGGAGCCTCACATGAGCTTTGATATACACTGAGTGGCCAGATTATTATGATCTCTGAACACATAATAATCTGGCCACTCAGTGTATATCTATCTAATAAAAGAGGAATATGCAAATTGACCACCACTCCAACACAAAAGATGGCTGCCCCTATGTGGTCAAAGATGGCCACCTCATGTGGACACAAGATGGCCACAACAAGATGGCCATCAGGGGAGGGCAGTTGTGGGCGATCAGGCCTGCAGGGGAGGGCAGTTGGGGGGGGGACCAGGCCTGCAGGCGAGGCAGGTAGGGGCGACCAGGCCAGCAGGGGAGGGCAGTTAGGGGCAATCAGGCCGGCAGGGGAGGGCAGTTGGGGGGGACCAGGCCGGCAGGGGAGGGCAGTTAGGGGTGACCAGGCCAGCAGGGGAGGGCAGTTAGGGGTGACCAGGCCAGCAGGGGAGGGCAGTTAGGGGCAATCAGGCCAGCAGGGGAGCAGTTAGGCATCAGTCAGGATGGCAGGGGAGTGGTTAGGGAGTGATCAGGCTGGCAAGCAGAAGCAGTTATGGGCAATCAGGCAGGCAGGCAAGCGAGCAGTTGGGAGCCAAGCAGTCCTGGATTGTGAGAGGGATGTCCAACTGCCTGTCAGACAGGTAGTCAGATATCCCTCGAGGGGTCCCAGATTGGAGAGGGTGCAGACTGGGCTGAGGGACACCCCCACCCCCCCGCATGAATTTCGTGCACTGGGCCTCTAGTATATACATATTAGAGGCCCGGTGCATGAATTCATGCATGGGTGGGGTCCAGCCAGCCTGGCCAGGGGAAGAGGACATGGGTGGTTGGCCTGCCTGCCTGCTGGTTGAACTCCTGGTCGAGGGGACAATTTGCATATTAGCCCTTTATTATGTAGGATATACACTGAGTGGCCAGATTATTATGTGTTCAGAGATCATAATAATCTGGCCACTCAGTGTATATTCTTCCAAAATGCCCATCATGTTACTTTTTATAGATGGTTTGCTCTTTCTGCTTGAATATCTAAAGAATGATTTCTTTAAATTTTGCAGTTTAACTAAAATACATCTCAGTGTTGAGCATTTCCTAAAACATGGAGTGCTCTGCAATCTTTCAGGCTCAGTTCATTCTTCTAGTTCAGAGGAATTTTTACATTATATTTGCACACGATGTTTGCACACACTGTTTTCGATTTGCCTCTAAAAGGATTTACCCTTATGTTGGATCATCTTTTTCTTTTGTATTGTTTAGTTCCTTTTTAATTGCTTTGATCTATATTTTTTTCAACTGCACTCACTGCAATTTTCCTAAGCCTTTTCTATATGTCAGTAATTCTGTTTTTGGTGTCAGAATAGTTTCTTATTATCTGTAAATTTTTTTTCATTATTTCAATCCCATGATCATACAGTTTTGTTTAAAATTTTGTGCCCCCAATGATTACTTAAGTCATTCTCTTCTAAGAATTTACATTTTAATTCTCATTTCTATTTAATTAATTATGAGATTAATTTATCGTCATAATTGAGGGTTTTGTTTTTCATGAAGAAGTTAAAAATCAGACTTGACTCATACTACTAAATTTTTTCTTTTATGGGCATTTTCCAGTACAAAACACCCAGAAAAAGAAGCATCACTGTTAGCTATCAATTAGAGCTTGGTGCTGCCTCATATGATGGATTCCAAAAAATGGCTTAAAAACAAGGCCAACGTTTATTTTTCTTTCATTAAAATCTGAGGTGGTGGACTGCTTTTTTCGTTGACATCCTATCATGGATCTGGCTCCTTCCACACACACCTCCCGCCCCCGCCGCCCCCCATTGGCTCTGCCACTTATAGAAGTGTTATGCATATCCACATGATCCAGGATGGTCCATGTTCCTTTCTAGCCCGCAGGAGAAGGGAAGGGGTAGAAGGGCATATCTTGCCCTTTAAAAGTTCAGTCTGGAAGGAAAACAAACCACATCCTCTCATATCCTAATGGCCAGAAGAAGTCACCTAACTATCTTAGCTTCAAAGAAGGCTAAGATATATGTATCCATCTGTATGTTGGGTCACTATATGTCCAGATAAAATTTTTTATTATTATGGAAGAAGACATGAGTAGATATTGATGAAAACCCAGCAGCTATAGCACCTGTTACTTTATATCAATGGGTATATAACTTAAGGGTTTATGTCATGATTTTTGTGAGCCCTTCATAGGAAGGAATTATCTTCCCCATCCTTATTCTCTCAGTACCTAAGTTCAACATATAGTAAGTGTTAATACTTTTTTTGTTGAATTGTGGTTTTGAATTAAAATGACACAATGTGTGTAATTTTCTGAATTTCTGGAAGAATGGGGTATATAAATTCATAAAGTGTTTTAGGACATTCTCGACATTTTTGACAAAAGGGAAAAGGCTCCCATATTATATTACTCTAGTTTGAGAATTGTTCCTGAAATCAATGATAGCTACAAAGGATATGAATTTAGTGGAAGTAAGTATAGTAACTATAGTCATTATTATAGACTCTTCTTACTCAGTATGAAAATGTCTTAGGATAATAAGCGGATTCCTATCTAAATTCATGAGTTCTCTTATGACATTTGGGTGAAGCCCTAAATGGATTAATCATTTTCTGATAAAATTTCTTAAGCTGTGATTTCTCTGGTGACCACATTTAATTAGATATTTAAAAACTGCTTATCATTATACCAACAGGTTTTATGACTGCATTTTCCCCCCTGAGCTGTATTTCACAGATTAAATTGCTAGCAAAAGTAAATAAATAAATAATTTAGTAAACCATAATATCCTTAGATTAGAAATTAAAAGCAGGCCCACTTTTTAAATGAAAAATAAATATTTGAGCTTAAATTTAAAGGACAGAGGTAGGTAAGATAGTATAAATATACATACATTCCAGTGAAAATAAATTCATTTTGTTATTCCAAGTACTGTTCCCTTCCTCTCCCCCCCGCCCAACAACACCCCACCAAGAAATTGGCTATACTTCTTTTTAGTGGAAAAAATTCCATTGAATCTGCAAAGGCTGAAACATTTTGTGCTAAGCTTCTGAAGGTTTTAATTAAGACTTGGGTTTTCTTTCTTTCTTTTTTTTTTTAATTCTATACATTGCCATAAGATTCTCCACCTCCCATGTAATAACATCTGACTTAGCCCGTTCACCCCAAAGTGTTGGAATGCAGAGGAGAGACTTGCTGGCCTTGTAAATGTTGAACTGTAGAGATTAATTTAATCTGTTCTTTTAACAAGTGGAAACCACAGAGATTGATCTGGAAACCCCAAATGACCTTTTGTGCAGACCAGAGCAAGAGAATTTCTGAGTTGCCTAAAGTACTAAAATCCAATATGGAAGGAAGATCAACAATTGTCAGATTGCCTACAGGCATAAAGTTTGTAAAGGGTTTAATTTTTCTCAGTTCTGTTCTATTTCCCTAGAGCACAGGACATTTTTAGAAGAGGTTCTTTTACCCTCCAGAAGTTTCCTTAGTTCCATTGAATTGGAAGTGAAATGATTTTTACCTTCCTGTCTTAATACCTTCTCCAAACATTTTATTGTGGAAAAATATATAGCATAAAATTGACCGTCTTAACCATTTTTAAGTGCACAGTTCAGTAGTGTTAACGTAAATTCACGTTGTTGTGCAAAAGTATTTCATAATTCTTGAGGGTTTTATTCCCTCCTAACTGAAGAGATTTGTAAGTCCTGTTACATCATATAATACCGGTTTTTAAGTATTTTACACTAAAGTGTGTAAGAACGTCATACTGGCCTATTGAAGAAGCCTTCTGTGCAGGTAAGTGGCAGCTACCGGAATCTTTGTTGAGCTCGGTAATAACCGTGCTGCTCTGCCTCCCTTGCCCCGTGTCTCCGGCGTGAGCGAGAACAGGGCTTCCCTCAGGTTTGACACTGGGCCCTCCCTGTTGACCGGCTCGGATGGGTGACAAGACCGTTGTTGATGTGGGATATAGCTTTTCCTGACCGCCCTTCCAAGGCGTCAGGCTAACTGCGTGATGTTCTAGTGAAACTCATTTCAGCTACATCAAGGGGGGAAAAGGCGAATATTGTTAACACTCTTAGAGCAATGAAAATTAAAAACAGAACATGTTAAAGCAGTGAAATGCTTTTTAATATTTGTTAATGATCTTATTCAAGTGAATTATATTATTTGCATTTTCAAATGCCTTAGAAACAAGTAAAATGAAAGAGAGCATATTTTGAACTGATTTTCAACCTTCTAAATTCATACAATAAAAAGTAATATAATATTGATTAAAATTCACAAATGGACTTCTCAGGCATCCCTTCAAACCTAAGTCCCTGATTCTTTCTTTCCTTTTTAGTCTTTACATCGTTATTGGGCTCGTGGCAAGCAAGACTAACTAGTGATAAGACTGGTCAATTCTCTTAATTGCTATAGTCCTCAGGTGTATAGTCTTCAGGAAGGTTTTACAATAAAACCTTCACATTACAATGAAGTTACAATGAAAACACCTTAAGATTATAATATACAAGTGTTGCATGTCCATACAGCTGAGTAATTAATTTTATGTCTTATACATTGAGATATTGGTATTCTGGATTCTGTGCTCTTTGGCCCTACACATTTTCCTGGGCATATTTTATCCAACTCAATGACTTCATATATTATTCTCTCTGATTACAATATGTACCTCTAGTCCTGACCTTCTCCGAACCTGTAAAGCCATACTCTATCTGTTTTCTTGATGTGCCCATGTGGATGTTTTAGCAGATACCCCACACTGAAAGCGAGCAGACTGACCTTACAGATTCTCTGCAGAGCAGGCCTCTCCTCTGAAACTCTGTGTGTTGGTTAGAGGAGGGCCTTGCACTGGGGCTCCAAGCTAGAACCTTGGAGTCGCTCTCATTCACTGTGCTCCCAACATTCCACCTCTACTCTACCATTAATCCCTGTTAATCTTGTCTAAGGAAGCCGCTTAGTGGGATCCCTCTTCCCCATGTTTCGTCACCTCTTGGCTTCTTGCCATCAATTTCTTCCCAGTTTAGTTCAACATCCACATCGCTGCCAGACATGCACAGCTAAAAACCTATATTTTTTAAAGGAAGAACTGAATCTTGTCATTTTACATTCTTGCTCCAGCAGCAGCCTTGTCCCTGGCTTTGCTAGAGCAACTTTCAGTATTCCCCATGTGTAATCTGCAGGCCAGCAACTTTGAGGGATGTCAGTAGCTCTGTAAAATGGTGTTCAAGTTAAACTGATTTTTACCAGATGTATGTTATGAAGCCCCGAAAGGAGACTGCAGGATGTAACGTTTTCCAAACTTACTTGATCACAAAACATTTTTTTGCAAAGCAACTCATGGAATCAGTATTCTGAGAAACATATGCTAGAAAATACAAACCTGGAAGCTGACAAATCCAGATCCTTGGACCCAGCATGCAGAACACTTCACACTCTTACATACACTGGCCTTTCTGGCTTTAACCTCGTGACACTGAGCCAGGTACTCTCCACCTCAGCCTCTGGAACTAGATTGCTGTCCCCCAACATGCTATGGACTTTCATGGCTCCATGCCTTACAGTCAGTTCCTCCAAACCAGAAATCTTCTGCAGTTGTCACTAGACCCTCTGTGAGTGGAATCATCTCTGTGAAACCTCTGCTCCGCATGGAATGAGCCGCTTTCTTTGTTCCTTCACACTTCTTGTCTCCCTATCTGTTACCTGTCTGTCCAACTATCCAATCATCCATCCATCCATCCATCCATCCATCCATCCATCCATCCATCCATCCATCACTCAGATATGTTTCCATTAGCGCACAGCTGTCTCCCTGACTAGTCTGGGCTCCACGTCAGGCCCGCACCTTGTCTTGTTCATCTTCATGTCCTTGGCACTGAGTACAGTGCTGAACATGCAGGTGCTTCACAAGTTAATGCAAAATTAAATGTTAAAAGCTTTAAAAATCACATAACAATTCTTTTCGCAAAGGATTCAATAGTGTATTATAAGCGAGCATTATCTCAGGCTAGAGAATGAGGAAGTGATATACTTTATATCTTACACCCTGTCAGAATTCTGGCTGGACATTAAGTTCTTAAATACCAGACAATATATTTTTAAAAGATATGGATAGTACAAGAGTAAGCTCGTGGATGAAACCTTCGTTTGGAGTGGCAGATGGTCAGTAGAAAAGTGTCCATACTCTGAGTGAATAGGAATTTGAAATCATAAAGTCTCCTTAAATTCTGGCCACAAAAGAGTTCTTTAAAAAAGTAAATGTCGCCATAACCGGTTTGGCTCAGTGGATAGAGCGTCGGCCTGTGGACTGAAAGGTCCCAGGTTCGATTCCGGTCAGGGGCATGTACCTTGGTTGCGGGCACATCCCCGGTAGGGGGTGTGCAGGAGGCAGCTGGTCGATGTTTCTCTCTCATCGATGTTTCTAGCTTTCTATTCCTCTCCCTTCCTCTCTGTAAAAAATCAATAAAATATACTTAAAAAAATAAAAAAATAAATGTCCATTGTCTGGTATAAGCAAAAGTCCCAGTAACTTTGAGAATAAATCAAAACTGAATGACCCCTGCGCTTGCCGGGGTCCCCAGCTGGATCTCAGAAGGACGTTAACGGAAGCGTCTGTGGATGGATCTAAAGTAACATTAACTTCACACACCAGCTCTGATGTGCCTGCCTGTGAGGGGAAGCAGTGCATGTGAAAGCAAAACCAAGTGTTAAGCTATTACAGTTCACTTCAGCAGAAAGCAGTCTGTAGAGTGTTTCGTTGTGGTAGGTACGAGTTCTCCAGGGCTTTCACTTATAAATGTGGACACCACATAGATTACTGCAACGACTAAGGATAAAGTTTTCCATATCCCTTTATTTAGGTTTAGCGGTTCAACGTTAATGACTGTGTAGGATCAAGCTATCAGAAGAGAATTCAGCCTTTGCAACCACGTCGCAATAGATGAACAGCCATGAGAGAGGTCAGAGAAGCCCTCCTTTGGGTAAAGAGAGTCTCTTTATGCCTCTGACCCCGGTTCATGCATTGATGGTCACCATTTGAGAAGTGCAGCTGTGAAGCCACTTAGGGTGAAGCGTGCGTGATTATGTTTGTAATGCTCAGCCTTTTTGTTTCCCAAAGAACTAACCGGGAGGAAAGCGTGTGGAAAACACCACCCTTGTCATCATTAGTAAGTTTACTTCTGCAGGTACTCTGAAGGCTAATGCTTATTTACAGCGTAATTTCAGCTTCTGAGATTGTGACTCTAAATGAAAGCTCCCCCACTAGCTAGCCTGCCAGTCCAGCATTGCCGAGTGCCCGTGGGATATTTTGGTGGTCGTAGCGTTTTCAATCTAATTTTAGTATTCATACTCGTAGGCACTAGTAGGTCAACTTGAGTAGGCACTGTCTTGCATTTCTTTACCTTTACATAACCTATTTACATCTGTGGATTTTCACGAGGATTATTTTTCCTTAGGTAAAACAGTGTAGTAATACGATTTTAAAAATGCACTTGAAATCACATTTTACTGAAAATTACATGTTTAGAACTGCTTCTTGGCTTTATAGTTGTGATAATGAACTACGCAATGAAAATTTATTTAACATTCACACCTTTTGGGAGGAGAGTCAATTTAATGTATTAGACAAGAGACTATCCTAGGACATTGTGCTATTAATTTAAACTTAAACATTAGGCCAACTTAGTCACTCAAAAAAGTGCTTATGTTGGACATTGAAAATCAAAAAGTTCTGTGCATGTCTTGTTTATTTTTTATCTTATTTTACATTTTAAACTTTTTATGGAAGTTTTATATCGAGAAAAGTAATCCTTGAAGAGATTTTACAAAGTGAACACATCTCTGTAATCATCACCCAGATTAAGAAGTGGGGTACCACACTAGACCCCAAGAAACCCTATTCTGTCCCCTCCCAACAACACCCCACCCACCCACCCACCCAGTAGTGACCACCAGCCTGACTTCTAAAAGCAAAATTACTTTTGCCCGCTTTTGTACTTTTTATTATTGGCTTCTCGTTCAACATTGCATTCATGGGATTCATCAATGTTGAGTGAATTGTCAATTGCACTTTCTCAATGCAATGGACTGGCATTCCATTAATTTGTCCTTACTATTCGTTTTTATTATAATTTTACCATTTCATTAATTTTATTTCTCTGATTTAACTGCACACCAATTTGCCTTTTAAAAGGTCAAATGGTATTCTTTTTACTGCATGTGCATGCAATCTTTTAAAACATAGATGAATGAGGCAGCAATAAATTTAGCAAATTTTATGAGTAAAAGAAACTGGTAGCACATTTTCATGATTTGAAAAGAGGTCATGTCCATGGCAGTCCATTGCAATTCTGAATACGTAAAAAGAAAGCGAATCTGGTAAAAGGCCAAAATAAATTTAGTTGCAAGATGATGACAGAAATACAGTTGTACTTAAGGTTTGGACGTTGCCTTACACTTTATCATTGATTGGATGACATTTTTAAGAGAATCTTTTAGAGCAAAAAAGGTAAATTGGTTTGGTTACCCAGTACAAAATTTCCACCATGTGAATGCCTCACATCTGTGTATTTGTTTTGCTGCAGACATAACCAGCAAGAGTTTAGCGATGAAATCTGTTCTTAATTATGAGAGCAGCTGTTGGAGGGGTAGCCATTTTTCTCCCCCTCCTGATGTGAGGTTGCCTGGTTTACGTATTTTTGCCAGCATTTTTCAGGGTTACGAGTGCAAAAAAAGGGCCCCTTTGTGCGAGGTTGCAATTCGTTTTCTGTCTGAGAGCCAGTGCAAATGGACTAAATCTGCACAGCAGGGTGGTTTTATCTGTCCTCCTTGCGCACTGCAAGCTGCCCTGCCCCTCTGCTCAGCACCAGAGACCTATAAAACCATCCAACAAATGAGGGGGCTGTTAAGTGTTCTGGCAAGACTCTCAGACAGCAAGCGGCTCATGTGAATTAACTAGGTCTTTCTGACGGGTGGCAGAGCTGGACGGTACGGAGCTGGAACAGAGGATATTAACATACTATTTTGTTTTCAGTGTTGTAGATTTACTAAAACACCTCTTCCATTTCTGTTCAGTTATTTTTACATCCATGCGCTGTAGCATATCATTACTATGTAGGTTACCAACACAAAATAAAAACACACTTAGATGCTCAGCCCATGCCTTCACAGAGGGTTCTGTTTTAATTTCTCTGGATATTTCGTTGCATACTCAAATGAGGACTTCGGGTGGAACTGATCTGGAAGCTGAGTGAAGAGGATCTTTCATAATTCAAATTTTTGACTCGAGACCAAATTTAAAAACTTCATAGATTTCTTTCAAATCAGAAATCAATGAATTGTTCACTTGGAGATGATTGATACCCATATATCAATTGATACCCATATGTCAATCTTAGATGCTTTGTGCATTAGTTTGAGTTCTCTGTCATTTCAACTCTAACCACAATCAACCGAACGCTTGAAGCTTGACATTTTTATTATTTATTTATTTTTAAAAGAATGGTTTATTGATTTTTAGAGAGAGAGGAAGGGAGAAGAGAAAAACATCAATTTGAGAGCATAACATTGATTGGCTGCCTCCTGCACGCCCCTGCTGGGGATGGAGCCTGCAACCCAGGCATGTGCCTTGACTGGGAATTGAACCAGCAACCTTCAGGGGCACTGGAGGACACCCAACCAACTGAGCCACACCATCCAGGGTGAAGCTTGACATTTTAAATTTTAAAGGCATCTTAAAAATAAAAGGTAAAACTCAAAGTGCATAAAGCACTTTTCCTTCACCAACTGGGAGGAAAACACTTTTCCAGTCTTTTGTTTTATGTTATGTAAAAGGGGAAGGCCTTTTTCTTTCTCGTGTTTGAAAAGCAGGGTTTTATAAGCGCTGTGAAGTGGATTTCTTCCCAAATTAGTGAAATTAAAACTAATTGTCCTGCTCTGCTGGCACTTTCTGGAGCCACGTGGTACTATTGCAAAACCTTTGCAGGGCTCCCGACTCCAGCCTTCGGAAGACGCCTGCCTGGCAGCACTTCCCTTTCTGATTTTAATTAAACGCAGGCCAACCACAACAGTTATATGAGTAATTCAGCCCTTTAAAGCCTCTTTTACACAAAAAATTTGGGGGAAAGTGAGTTTTCCTCACTGGAATTGTCCAGATAATTTTATGTTTGTGCTTTCTGGCCCTTCCGAAGTCAGCGGGTTTGCTCTTCAGTCTCCCCCCTCACAGGGTAAGCCACCCAGGCCCTTGTCGAGTTGGCCTGGTTAGCAGAGATTTTGTCAAGTATTTGATACTGTTTCAGGATATATGTATTGAAAATATTAACAGTAGTGATAAAGAAGACATTTACAAATAATTCACAAGTATTCGTTTTGGATGAGGGGAAAAAGAGAGGCGATGATTATCCTTCATATGAGTTATTGAGCAGCGTAAATATTCAAAGCAGATGGAGGGCCTGGCCCCGTGTAGAGTGGGCTTCATTCAGTCCTGCCGTCCTGCCGTCCTGCCGTCCTGCCGCTGGGATAGATGGCGACGGAAGGAAAGCTGGATCCGTCTCACTCTTGTGCCAGGCTCTCCTCACTAAGCAGGACTTAGATTTTATCTAATCTCTATGGTTGAGCCCTTATCAGCCCAGACCCATGAAGAATGGTTTATGGGCTGAGACTTTTCTCTTTATTAGTGATTTGTGGATTATCCTATGGATGCCTGGTTTCATATTGGAGTGTGCATTAAACTTGTACATTGTGACAAAGATTGTCCGATCCCTCAGGGAGAGTACCTGTGTGTGGCAATTACCTGAGTAATTGTAGGTGAGTGAACATAACTCAGAAAGCCAGGAATGTTTTCCGTTTTGCCCACTATTGAACTCTCCCCTGTCTTTAATTAGGAAGTGTTTTGTTTTTCTGTCCTTTCTGATTTCTGTATTATTTCTGATCCTAGCTCTCTTCTTGATTGCCTGGTTTTCAGTTTCATTTTGAGTTAAATGCTCCATGTTTTGTGCAGATCTGGTAAATTTAATATCCTGGGTCCACAACGTGAAGGGAGTTGGACCACCAGACCCAGAGTCATTAGGAATATTGCCAGTAGTCAGCATGCCAGCGTGAGACCGGAACTCCAGGGAACTCGGGCTGGGTGCGTTTTTCCGTTCTGTTTAGGCTACTCCGATTTGGTCACCTTAGAACTCCACACTGAATTCTGGGGGATGTTTGGGCCCAGACTACCTCTGCTTGCTTGTGTGTGGCTCCTCTGGCTTGAGGAAGAGCCAGGTGTAATATCTACGGGGCCTTGCCGGGCCCTGACACCATTAATAGCAAAAAACGATGGAAATTACTGGCATTTTTTGGTCTCTGGTACCTGTCAGTCAGAGGCTCTCTTTTTCTAAAGGTCCTAGAGATGTTATATTTTAGGTGGTTAACAGTCAATGGACAAGTTCAGCACATAAAATACATCTATTGTAAATGGAGTAATTTCCAATGACAGCTTGAAGTTCATATGAGAAATGACATAGATATAAGTTCATGTCCATTTGCATTTTTAAAACATGATCCAAGACTTAAAGACATGTGATAAACTGGGGAAAAATTTGCAGTCTGTTAATATCCTTAACACAAAGGACTCTTTAAATATCAAATAGAAAAAAAATCACAATGCTCTCAAAGAAAAATGGGTAAAGGTCCCGAGTAAACAGTTCATAAAAGAAGATATCCAGCTATTTGCCAAAAGAAAGGAAAAAAATGAAAGTCTAAATATGCAAATGAAAATATCAGTGTCATAATATATTACCTATCAAATATGTAAAAAATGGTGAAGATTGGAGAGTGGACAGTCTTGTGGTATCCTTATAGAAGTTAAAATTATTAACTTTCTGAAGAGCAATTTGGGGTATGGGTGGAGAAATTTAAAATATTATCTACAGAAATGTGTATCATAGTTGTACTTAACATATCAAGGAATTGGAAAAAACCCCTTTGCCCTATATGGCATTAAATTATGATTTTGAAGAGGAATTATTATCATGAAAAAAAGTTCATAATATGTTGTTACCTGAAAAATAAGTATGTAAAACAGCATATAAAGGATGATCTCAATTTTATTAATAATCAGTCTATTACAAGACATTGTTTTGATTGGTGGCAGTATGGATTATTAAAAGTTTTTTACTCTTTTCCAATATGTGCTTACAATGAACATGAATTACTTGTATAGTCAGAAACAACTCATGTAATTGAAATATAACTCTATGACTAAGTCTTTTTAGATTGACTGCAAAAGAATGTGATGCCAACAGATATTTTGGTTAAATAACATACAGTGACTGACAGACACATTTTTATATAGAATTGATCTGGATAAGAGAAAATTGATACAGATAATAGCCACCCAGGGAGTATTAAACAAGAGGAAAATACCTGGCCCTGTGCTTTAAAAGGTCAACGAACCTGGCACTAATGGAATCAGGGAAAGAGAAGCAATTGCCACAAATCAAATCCTTTCAGAGAGCGTGGGCCGTCTATTCTTTTGAAATCTAAAAATTGCCACAAGCTGGGAAAGAGAAATCGGTGCCTTTCTTTGTGTCCTTCTCGCACATTGTTTCTGAGGGTGTGCCTAGCTGCCCCCTCATGCACATTCGTGCCAGGGTGTCCTTCTGTCTGCAGTGAGAGGAAAGAAAGCACCCACATGGTGTCTGTTTGGACTTAGCTTGTGTCTCCGTCCTGGCACAAGGGCCACACAGGCCACACAGCCCCCCAGCGGCAGTGAGGTTGGGGAACAGCAGGGGAAGGCAAACAGCACAAGGTTTATTTGCGTCAGGGGCTTTACTGCTATGAATATGAAACTCAAACTCTCCTATTAACTGAAGTGAAGTGTAGATGAGGTTGAGTAGTGGTCTATAGCAGTGGTCGGCAAACTTGCGGCTCTCGAGCCACATGCGGCTCGCAAGCCGCAGTTTGCTGCTCTGTTGACTAATGAGTTTGCCGACCACTGCGTAAGGCATTACCCTTACCCAAAAGTTTTGACTTCAGGTTAAAGACATTAGTACATTATTAAAATGTGTTTTAAGTGTTTTTCCCTAGCATTGGTCGGCAAACTCATTAGTCAACAGAGTAGCAAACCGTGGCTCGTGAGCCACACGTGACTCGCGAGCCGCAGTTTGCCGACCCCTGGTCTATAGCAGAAATGGGCTGTACACCCAAGGCTCTATTGTCATGAGTTTTTACATTTAAAAATTTGGCCAGAAACTTATATTTAATTAAGGGGACGTGGTTATGATAAGAAGTGTGGTTGAAAACCACAGGGAGTGAGCAGTGGAGACAGTGATACTCAGAGCAATGCTTGCTTTTCTCATTGCTTGTACTTTATGGAATTCAAGTTCTTTGTGACTCTCAAGAATTCACAGAGTGGCTTTGCAGTGCGAGAGAAAATGTTTGCTATATAGGTAGTAGAGTTAGGGAGTGATTTTTTTTTTTTGTAAAGGTAAAGAATGGAATAAAGAAAAAAGAAACCTTAACAAAAGGAGTTTTTCTTTTTCTTCTCTATGGACTCTGAATGGTCCCATCTCATGGCTTGTGTGACTTCTGCCTGAATCAGAACATCCTCACGCAGCCTCAGGCAGGTGCATAGCTCTCCGAGCTCGTGGTCAGCCATCTTAGTTCTGCTCTACAAAGACTGTGAGAGTCACAAGCCTCTTACTAAGACGAGCCGTTCTCAGGCACCGACTTCCCTTGGAGAAAATGCAGTCCAGTTGGTACACATGTGGCTGAGCACCTGGTGTGTGCAGGCCCTGCAGGGCCTCTGATGCCGCGAAGACCCACTCAGCCCCTGTCCTTGTCTTTGAAGAGGCCGGTGGGGAAGGCCAATATGTTTAATGATAAAATGTTCCCCACTTATATCCTTTCAGATTTGGGACACATTTAAGTCATATTCGTCCCTTCTAGTTGCAGAGCCTTCGGCCATAGTAGGTGCCCATGGCTCTGCTGCGGTGCCGGGCACACGGGCACTGTGGCTGCGCCCGGGGGAGGATGACGGCCTCACTGCCCGACCATGGCCAGCGTCTCTCCGTGGCCTGGCGGCTGCCGGGCCTGTGTTCTCAATAATGATGTTCGTTGTCACATTATTCCCATTGACGCTTTGAGTTTTTCATGAACCAATAAGTAATTTTGAAGTTGGCAATATCCATAAAACCATAATGTGAGTATTCTCTAAATATTTTTTCCATGTTGAGCTTATTGATCTCTTGGTTCCTGTTGGGCATGTTTTTGCTTTATGATAGGCACCAACACAAGTATACACATTTTACCCTACTTAGATTTTCCTGTGGATCCGATGCTGTGAGCAGTCTTCACTCGTAAAGGATATTCAGATATTTTTTAGATTATTTTGTTTCTAATAAAGGATTTATGGCACCGACCTTGTAGGAATTCTGCCCTTGAACCTCAGAGGGGGTTTGCATTGCAGCTGTCTCTGAGCCTTGGGCCCAGGTGAGAGTCCTGCATTTGGATTGGACTTAGCGTGTGTCTTCTGTCCTGGCACCAGGGCCAAACAGGCTGGACGGTTTCAGAGACTGGGGTGTGAAGTTTCGGAGATCGGTGTGCAGGGGACAGGTAGGGGCAAGAGGAAGAGGCAGAGGTCAGCTGAGTTCTTTCTCTTGTTTCCAGCAAACAGCTTGGAGGTGGGCTGCTTGGAGGTGGTGGGCTCCTCCTCCCCGAGGAGCCTGGCAGAAGATGGGAGGGGATGACAGGGAATGTGTGTGTGTGTGTGTGTGTGTGGGGATATCATGCATGCAGATCAGTGTCAATCAGATGCTTTCCAGGACCCTGAGCAACTCAGCATCGCTGAGCCTGTTAGGACAGGACCGGGGAAGTGGGGGGAGCTGAGCTTCCCGCTCCTTAAGTGTTCCCTGGGGCTCCCCTCAGGATTCACACAGAGACTTCTGAGGCAGCTGCAGGTCTGAGGCTGCAGGCACCTTCTCCATTTTAAGCTGGGGCAGGATTGTCCTCAGAAAGGACAAAGAAAGGCAGAACCAGCTCAGTTGCATAGATAGTTGTTTTGGAAAAGCTAGCTATTCCCTTTTATCAAGAGAAGGAAAAAAAGGTGTTCAGTGCGGATTTAAGAACAACTGCATTCCCATTGTTTCTGCTGCAATGCCTGAGGTCTACTTTTGTTTTTCTTGAAAATTTAGGATCTCCAAGGGATTGGTGGGGGCTGGTAGATTAGGGAACACAGCCCTCTTCCCAGTGGATACCTCTTCCCGCCTCAAAAAGGAGCAGGCCTCCAGTGATGAGGTGATGGTGGTGGCTGGTGGAGAGATGGTGGCCGCTCACTGTTAGAGAGATAGCGCTGGACGTCTGGGCTAGTATCCGCACTGCTGATATACCAGTTGCACCCTTAGATTGATAGGTCAGGAAGGACCACTGGGGGAAAAATTCATTTTTCTGACTTCAGGAAGGACCACGTCCAAACCATCTCAGACATGAAAAATCTATCCTGTTTTTAAAGTCTCCAAAAATGGTCTCTCAGTCTCTCGGTTTAATGTCATGAACACTTCATGTCAGGACATTTAGCTTAATAGCAAACTCTGATTCCTCATACTTTAGTTCAAAGACCATTTCCTTTGGCTATCTTCCTCTCTTGGAGTTCCCTTCATGTGTTTGAAAAACAATATTAAATTGGCTTTCAGCTTTCTCTTCTCCAAGGTGGAATAATTTCAGTTCCAGTGACTTGAATTTAGAGGACAAAGCTTGCAGGGAAAATTTAAATCAAGTAAATATAAGCCTTTTAATCTTTTTAGTAAAACAAAAAACAAAACAAAAAAAACTAGGAGAGAGAGAGAGAGGGAAAAAAGAAAAGAAATGGTTCTCAGCTGACAATGTCCCATCTGGAGTTCAGGTTACCCGGAATGAAGGAAAGTTTTATGTTAAATTTTTCATCACTGCAGAATTAGTCAACTGCTGTCCATTCCACCTCTAGTGAGAGCCAGAGTTTACTTTTCTTACAGGCATTAGGGATTTTCTTTGTGAATTTGAAAGTGTTTTTGTGAATTGAAGGGATTTAGGAGCTATTGAGAGAAATAAGATTGTGGAGTAAGGATTTCTTACTTGGCCAGAGCCTCAGCTCTCTCTGGAACAGATGTTATTAATCTTTGGGAGAGTCATAGACCCATTTGAAAATCTGATAAGAGCTAAGAACCCTTTCCTAAAAAAATATGTATATGTACATACAGGAACTATTCCATACAACTCCATTTAGTCCCTGGACCTCAAATGCTAAACCTAAAATAGGCTGCATTTTTATCAGAGGTGAAAATGAGTCATTTTGCATCTAACTCTTAATTTATCACTAGAAAGAAAAAAGTGAATTTTTCTTTTTATGCAAAGGTAAAGTAAAACAGATTCCTATTGAGGTATAATTCTCTGTGACATAATTGGATATTTAATTTGATTTAAATGGAAACTGTGTTTTCATTTCTGAAGTATTCCCACCAGAAATCCATAATGTCTAATAGAATTCAATTTTGTATAAGTGCCAGTGTTACCCTCCTCCTTACAATGCAGTGACTGTAGAGAAACCTGGACAGGCACCAGGGTGATGGGGTCTTCTCCTGTCCCTGCTGCTGCTGGTCGCATGGACCTGGGTACATCTGTCACCTTCTTGGGCCTTTTCTGCAAAATGCTGTTTTCAGACTCTGTTTCTTAGCTTTGTTTTTCCGTATTTTAATTTCCCATCTCCATGGCTGTGCTCTTCCAGAATTTAGTGAAATGTTCCTTCGCACAACACTTTTGTAATCTAGTAGGGCAGCTTTGCAAAAATGAGTGGAGGAAAGGATATAATGAGATGTTGGTACAAAGGGTTGTGACCACAGTTGCTCACCAAAGCACATGTGTCATTCATCCCATCTTAGCCAGCTGGGTTCCAAACATCCTATATAATAAAGATGTAATATGCAAATGGTCGTTACACCGTGAAGTGTAACGACCGACCAAGTAACTACTGGATCATGGATCAGCAGGAGGGTGGGGCAGTGAGCTACAAGCGGGCGGCAGAGAGCTACAGGAGGGGGCAGGGCAGCAAGCTATGGGAGGGGGGCCGAGTGGAGGGGAGGTGGAGGGAGCTCCAGGAAGGCGGGGCAGTGGGCGGAGAGCTACTGGAGGGCGGCAGCGAGCTGTTGGTGAGCTACTGGCGCATGGATTCGTGTGCAGGGCTACTAGTTGTACAATAAAAGGGAAACTCAAATGCCTCTTCTCTCCCAGCCCACGTACACACTTCAAAGATGCAGCATGCATGAGAATCCACCTAAACAATTTTCTTCATTTCAGTCCCACTATATTAGCAAAATGCCATAGTAAATGACTTGACTTACAGATATTGTTATATATATATTTTCATGATCAATGTTGGCATCCATAGATTTGAAATCGGACTTTTCTACTCATTCTTAGTATTTCAGAAACAGTTATATCTTATTCAAGTAAAATTGTTCAGTCCAGGTAGTTGGGTAATTTAGATAGATTGTTGAGTTTTGTCTGCTTTGTGTGATAGTTAAGAATACCCAATTCTACCCAAATTCATTGAGGTTAAAATGAGAGATCAATGATTCAGTGGGTCTGAGTGGATTCTAGCTTAAAATCAGACATGTATTGATTTCTCTTTATCTTAATGGCTGTCAAGAGAAAAGGCCCAAAGAGCTTGGTGAAATGTAAAATCAAGTTTACCTTAGAATAAGAGTAGATGAATGTGATTGCCAGGTTAAGAATACCTTTCAATTCAGCAGGTATCTTGGATGGGCTCACAAAGTCCTGGGCGTTTTTAGTTCCAAATCAAGTGATAAATCTTAACATTTACTTAGTGGTTGAAGCTATGTACTTCGGGAAGTACCTTGTTAATGACCACTTCCTGGAATTGCACCTGATGGCATGTTTCCTTCCTGTCAGCACCCCACCTGCTCATGCTAAGCTTCCTGCACTGCCCTTGGCTAACCTGTGTCACAGTTAGAAAGACAGTGGGTCTGTAGTCACCTCTGGTACCAAAGGGAGGATTGGGGGGAAGGGGCTCAAGCACATCTCATTAACTAGCCTTTCATTTCGCAGTGTGATGACAGATGTCAGCTTTTGCATTTATTTTATACTCAGCTGTGAACTGAATCTCCACACATGGAAGAGACCTTCACTGTTGCAGGAGCTGCCCTGAAAAATCACTGCCCTCCTTCACTGGTCAGAGGGACAGAGGGTGGTCAGATCGAGTGGAGGCAGGTTTAGCTAAGCGCTGAAGGGCCCCAGTGGCAGGAAAGAAGGTTCTGTTGGGATCACGGCAAGGTTTACACGTGCTTTTCACGGTGTGCCTTTCATCGCTGCAATTAGCTTCTTGTCTGCGGATGTTTGGAAACAGAATCTGCGGTTGTCATGCAGTCAGTGTCAGAATCGCTCCACACTGTGCTCACTTTGTGCTTGAGTACACTTATTGATGAGCACACAGGTGTTACATTAGATTGGGTTCCAGCCACTGTGCAGAGTCGCCAGCCACCAGCTAATCCTCCTCTCAACAAGGTTTATGAAGTCTAGGTTACAGGAAAATGAGGAATAATTAGGTAATCCTAATCAGATAGGAATTATAAAGATGCACGTAATTAAAAAAATTCTGTCACATTTTACCTAAGGGAGAAAATAAAACAATTTTTGATAGAAAATAGACATTTCGGTAAGACATACATTTTACATAACAATGCCTTTGACTTGCATTTACCTCTATTGTATTAACATAATTTGTACATATTCAATGTCTAAACTCCCTTACTCCCCAGCACAGACTATCACAGGTGGAAATTGTTCTTCAGGAGCAACGTGTAAATGCAAATTAGGAAGACAGCCTCAGAAATTCATGAGCATTTCTGCTCCATGGGGTGTCTCCGGTGCTCTGGCTCCTGGCTCAGGGCAGGGATCTTATGACTGAAATGGCTCATTAACGCCTGCGTTTCAGAGGGGGAACCCTCTGTAGGCACCCCTGCCCCAAAGCGGCCGCAGCAAAGGGCCCACTTACAAGCAGGCAAACTAATTAAAATAATAGCTGCAGAGAGAGAATAGAAATTGAAGACCTGTACCTGTAGCAATAATTTTCCATTAAAGGTCTCATTTAAAAAAAAACAAAAAAACTCGAGGACACTACCTAGAAAGGGGAAAACATTGAGAATTAGAATTAGGCAATTAGGGCTTAGGCAGTGCAGTTTTGTATACCCAAGTCGAAATGTTCAGACTTGTTTCCGTGGACCTGAATGTGTGATTATAATTTGATGTAGCACACATTTGGGTGTATCAAACTTAGGAGAAATTTGGGACTATTTTAAGTGATTTCCCCCTCTGTGCATAAAATGGAATAAAATATAACCATCTATCTTAGTTGTCTGTCTGAATCTATGGGTAAAAAATTCAGGAAGTCTTCTGTATCAGTGTAGGTGGTGGGGCATGGAGCCAGAACAGCTTGCTTATCTGCTTCCATTTTCCACGTCGCTTAAAACAACAGCAACAGAATAGAAGTCCCGAGGAGCTATGCTTTTTCTCTTCCTATCAAATCTTAGCAAAGAAGTGTTTTTCTAGGGAGTGTGTGGGCTGCTTTTTAGCTGGATTTGTGCTATAATAAGGAAACATAGGACCGGAGTTAGTGACAGGTAACTAACAAATGCTAAGAGCAGCTTTATCTATAGTGAACACTCAGCACAGAGCAGCTAAGGGTCGGGTGAACCCAGGAGTTTGGAAGTTATATAAAGGATATCAGGGAAAAATGATCATGTGTTGTTTTAGAGTCCATTCTGATCGGATCAGTGTGTCAAAAAGTGTCTATTTCACTAAATAAAATCACCGGGGGAGAGGAGCTTGCAGGTTTATATATATACTGAACCACTTTAGGGTCGAGGCATTGCTTTGTCATTCTCCGTCCTTTCTAGCTTGTTATAGATTCTTCATACCACTGTCGCCATCTGCAATTACCTTATTCATTTTCTGGTTTATTGCGTGCCTTGTTCACTGCTATCTCCTGGGTACCTACAGCAGTGCCGAGCGTGCAGTAAAGAGCCAGTAACCTGAGCGAGTGAAAATAGCCTTCCGAATGACAAGCAAAGTACTACGGACATATTATATGGACAGTCCACAAAATCCTGTGCCTATGGTGTCACTGTTTGCCTTTACAGGACACCTCTCTCCCCACAGGCCCTAAAATTACAGGAAAGGACATTGCCCGAGGCTTAGACCTTAATCAAGAGTTAACCAACGAATACAGCTCTGGAGTCAATAATTTCCTGGACTTGCTTCTGTCCAGATCCTCTTGGGAACCGGTCTCCTGGCCTCCCTGTGTCTCCTGAGCTTGGCACACTCCTTGTGGCATCTGCACGAGACCCTCCTAGACCATTCTCCAGGGTTTGGGATATATTCTGGGTGACACCCAATATCATAGTCCCAGGCTTTCCGTGCCCGGTGGACTTGTTAGAGCCACTGGCCTCTGGCACATGGTCAGCTGGCCCTGAGCCCGGAGATTTCTGTGCGGCAGGGAAGGACCCAGCTTGATGTGGATCGAATTTGAGTTGTTTCACTTGTTAATGGATTTAGGCTTGTTCTGTCTTTACAATGAAACAGACATGTCAGATTCTTTTGCTTTCCTTCTCATGATTTAGACAGTGTAAATCAAATATTTTTTTAACCATAAAGTTTTGTTAGCTAAGCCTTAAGATATGTTTCCAGATCAATCATACTGAGCAGAAACCTCCAACTAATACATTGACTTTTGTTGCTCATTTTTTTGGTTTGGCTGTGAGCCTGACTCCAATGCAGGGCTAGATGATGACTTATTATTATTTAAACAGAAATGGACTTTAAATTATATTTGTATGATCATATTACCCTTAGAATTTTCAGTACAAGACGGATCAAATACCACATGCTCATTCAATAGTGGGCTACACAGTGTGGATTACACAAAGTAAATTTAAGACATGTTTTTAAAAAATACATGTATAGTTTTCCAAAGACCTTTCAGCCTTGAGGGGAGAAGTGCCATTTCCGTTTAGGAGTGGTGGCTTTGGTTTTGGGTTCTTTGGAGATAGTTTTGACTGGAGAGAAAAGATTGGATTTAGAAGGGATTGAAAGCCAGCCACAGAATTTGGATCTTTTCCTAGTCAACGTGGGAACCATAATCAGTTTAGGAACTAGGGAGAGATTGTTGTGGAGGCTGTCTTGGGAAGAGTGTCCTGGGGGAGCAGAATTGGGTGAGGAGGGAGACCCGGGAAATGGCTGGACGAGGACAGTGTTGCCGGGAGCAAGCACTGGCGATGGCCGGGGCTGCAGGAGTGGAGAAGAACTGGGAGACATTCGGAAGGAAGGGACTGGGAGACATCCGGAAGGAGCGCTCCAGCCCGTGGAGATGCACCTGTGGGCACAAAGGGAGAGCCAGTTGGAGAAGCTGCTGGTCCCGTGACTTAAAGGGCTCCTTAGGGCAATAGGGGTGATGGGAGAATTGCTATGACGACACTTTAGGGATTTATAGCATCTATAGATGCAAAAACCATTCGGTCACCACAACACCCCTCTGGACCAGGCAGGAAGTGTATTTGATTCTTTTTTTTCTTTTAATTGATTTCAGAGAGAGGAAGGGAGAGGGAGAGAAAGATAGAAACATCCATGATGAGAGAGAATCACTGATAGGCTGCCTCCTGCACGCCCCCCACTCCTACCCCCTACTGGGGATTGAGCCCACAACCCAGGCATGTGCCCTGACCAGGAATCGAACTGTGACCTCCTGGTTCATGGGTTGACGCTCAACCACTGAACCACACCGGCAGGGCAAGGATATTTGATTCTTATGTTACAGATGTAGATGCTCAGAAATCTTAGACACATGGCTAATAAAAGTGGAACGGCTGGCTTGTAGCGTAAATCGCCTGGGACCTGGTCTAACTTCTCCTCTGGCATGGTGAATTTGAGTTGATGGGAGGAAAACCAAGTGGAATGATTCGGAAGCATTTGAAACAGAATGCTGAGGTGCTTGAAGCTGAAGTCCTCGATATGATAATTACGCCAACGAAACAGTAACTGAGTGTCTTTGGGGAGGAGATTTGGAGAGAGAAATAGAAGGCTGAGAGCTCTGCTGTGGAGCCCCTGTGCCATTGGGGCAGCAGAAGACGCCAACAGAGAGCAGCTGCAGGGGGAAGCGAAGGATGCATAGAGTCTTGGAAGTGAAGAGGGGGAGCTCGGCATTTAGGCAGTGTCCGATGCCTTGCAGGGTTCGGAAGGAGGCTCATTTCTGTGAGCATAGTAAAAATAGACAGACTGTTTGGTAACCCGAGGCAGGTGGTGAAAGATTACAAAGTGAGTAAGTGGGTGATGATGAGATAGAGATTTTGATGCTAAACCAAGTTTAACAATGAAGAATGATGGGGAGGGCAGGTGGGAGATATATTTATAAATATGTATTTATAGAGAGAGAGATAAGGAGAGAGGGAGGAGGGGAGAGGGAGAAGGGTTCTAGGGAAGCCACAGGCTAGGTCGGTGGTGGTTCCAGCGGTGGGCGGGCTGTGGCTGTTCGAAAGGGGCCGGGCAGGAAGGGTTGGCGGGAGAGAGGGGGGCTGTCTCTGGGTCCAGGTGCACGTGCTCTGGGCTCTGGGTTGCCCTGGGGAAGAGAGGACGCTTCTTGTGAGGGGGTGACTGCATTTTGGGTCAGCTGTAGAGCAAATGCCCCCAAGAAAAACCGTCCAGCCCATTGTTTCATGTCCCTGCCTTTGCTGTAAATTTTCCCTTTTCATCTCCTATCAGAAAATGTCTTTACCTCTCACAGAGGAGATGCGCCGTTTGTATGCTATTAGGTGTCATTAGGTTTCGTCTCAGTCCCACATGCAGTACAGCAGCCGAGCCTGAGGGAGATAACCTGTAGGTGTTTGCGTTTTTTTTAGGAGGGAAACCTTGTAGAAATGTGCGGTGCTATTGTGGTAACTGTGTGAAACTTCAAAGGCCCTAATTATAAAAGATGATAATAAATAGACATTCAGGCTTAGAAATACTAAAATTAGTTGATTTTGTAGGACTTTATTAATTTTTAAATGTGGATCTGGATGACCTGAGGGAAGAGTCGGGGATTTTCATGTTAATAACTTGCAGTTAATGAAGCATAGCTGTCTCCATAGACCAGGGGGTTTAAGCCGCCTGTCTTTGCAGGTGGAGCTGTCCACACATGGCTCTCTCTACCACTTAGTGCATTTTGTTCAAGGTGGGGAGGCCACCGGTCACCACAGAGAAAGAGAATGCCAGCGTTCTCTCTGAGGGAAGACAGGGAGGGGACCCCGGCGACACACCTGAGCAGCGCTCCGTCATCTCCTCACCTTCGTGCCCTGGCCAAGGGAGCAGGGACCGAACGCTGCCGCGCCCTCCTTCCTTCTTTGGGGCGTGGGAAGTCAGCCGGGGTGCAGGGGGAGGCAGTGTAGGCCGCTGACTCCAGGCCTGTGCTCTTTCTCCTGTCACCTCCCTTTTGCTTCGTTTTCAGCTCAGCTCCGCTCTGACCTAGGTCTGCTTCTCTTCTGTTGCAATGGCCCATGGCTAAGGGCTGGCACCTCATTGAGAGGATGTGGCTTCATCTGCCCGAGGAGCGGGGGCAAAGGGGGAGAGAGGGGGAGGCTCACAGGAAGGGCGGAGGGAAAATTGTACAAATTGTAGCCAGAGTGGCGGTGGCTTCCGGAGGTATTTGATGGCAACCAGACCTCCTCTAGGTCACTTGTTTTCTTGCTCTCACTTCCTGTTTGCCCATTACTTGTAGATGTCGAGGGCATTCCTGCTCCTGGGGCCTCCACGTTTCCGCATGCTGACTTATCCCAGGGAGTGGGAGCCGTCTCAGCTCCAAGTTGTACCAAACCAGAAATGTCAACTAAATTATCTTGAATGAAATAATTTTCTTTTTTAATCATAGAGTCAACCAAAGGGGGAAAGAAGATTTGCTTTAATTGCAGGCACTTGGAACACCCAGCCTGGGGTTAAACATCCTTTCATCTTCCGTGATTGTGACAGACAGAGTAGGCATTCCTGACTCTGTAAATGCTTATGGTTTGGGGATAATTAAATTGGGTTAGGGAAGCAACATGAAGGAAATATATGGTTGAAAGGAAAATAGAATCTCCATCATTTAAGAGCAAGAGGAGGCTTTAAAAACGGATGGAAATGAAGTGGATTGTTGCCGCGTTTGGCACATGTGAGACGCGGAAGCAGAGGGCCCGCAGGATGCAAGCAAAGGCGGTGCAGGCCTTAAGGAGAATTAAGGTTCTTCATGGGGGTCCGGAAAGGCGCCTCTCAGCCGAGTGGCCTTGAGAGGAGGGTGAGGGTGGGGACGTTTGAGGTTAAGGGAATACAAGGGAAAATCACAGATGGGAATGTGTAGGCACTTAGTATTGTGTCCAGGAAACCCGGATGATCGACTGTTTTGGACTTTGAAAATGGTGAGCTCTTGAGGCAGATTGAAAGTGCCACGCTATTTTTAAGGGGTAGAATCCTGTGGCTGTGGGAGGGATGAATCATGTGATCAAAGACAGAAGTCAAAGTGACCAGTTAGGGAACTGGCAGTGGTCTAGGCACACACTGGTGATGGCTTGAAGAAGCATGTCTGAGTGGAATGCCGAGAAATAATGCAGAGAGGTCCTGCTTGCCAATTTCCGTGGTGTAGATGCTCCCAGCCATGCTGCGCTCAGCTCCTAGGTGGTGTCACCGAGTGTGGAGTTGAGAAAGACACCAGTGCCCAAGCAGTTGGGAGCCAGCTCCTACGGTGTCCAGTAGGTTGTGGAGGAAGGTGCTGGGTGCAGTTTGGGTGGTTTGACTTGAATGCATCAGTGAAACGTCCACGTCGAAAGAGTCTAGCAGGCATTGGAGCTTACCGATAGCTGGCACTCAGGAGCCAGACGGGCTAGGGAGGTGGAAGTCAGCTGCGCTGCAGGGGGCGGGCAAGGAGAGGGACAATGACTGGAGAGGGAAGGAGGGAGGGCGATTGAATTTACAAAGTGGGCTTAGAATGGAACCTTGGGGAATACCCATGTATAAGAGGTGAGCTGTGGCAAATAAAAACGAGTGAAGGACTGGGGAAGAGAAAGAGTGGAAAGGTGGGGTGAGAATGGGGAGAAGGCCGGATCTATGGGAGCAGAGTTCAAGCGGCAGAATGACGTAATCAGCATAGGACGTTTTGATTCCCAATTTGTGAACATAACATTTTAATCAGAATTGGCCCAGCATAGATTAATTTTCATGGAGTTCCCGGGGGAACATCATTAAGCCTATTTAATTCCTTCCCATAATCAATTTTCCATGGAGTGCAGTTAATCTGTTTCCAATTTTTTCCATTTTCATATTTATCTTAATGAAGATATTTAAATCAGGACCAATTATTCTCTTTATAAATATCCTGATAAAGATTTGATTTATCAATAACTTTAAAATCTCTATTGAATGACTGATTATTTTGGTACTGATTATATCCTGTGCCGTTCATTATCTTTTGAGACCATCATTTCTAGGTCCAGTTTCCCTGAGTCATTTTTAAATTTGTCACCATTAACCATAGATGACCTTCAGGCAGTATTTCATTTGTATAGGCTCTGTGGCCATGATAGCCATGTTAGTTCTACTTTGTCTTTAAATACTAACTATTCGATTAAGCCTGTCTGAGTTAGTCACTTTTTCCTGACAGCTCACCTGAGCACAGGGCTTTAAGAGACGAGCTGGGAATCCTGATGGCTGAAGATGAAGTGGTTTGGAAAGGTCTTTCATATCATAAACTCAATAGAGTTAGTTAATAAAAGTCTTAAAGTCTGGTATTGGGAGAAGATAACTTCATTTCCTCTATTATAATAATATTTTTTAAAATCTTGAATTTTCATAGTGTTTTAAAGTAAGCAAAAACACCAAATACTTTTATTTGCTAGTCAAGATAATAAAACAGTCTCATGTATATTTCTATTGGTCATGTGGCAGTTGTGTGAAAATGGCCGGAGAGTTTGAAAGCACCGTATAGTGTTGGCAGAAGACTGACTAGTGGATTCAGGGACACAGCGCTGGACCCCGGGACAAGCAGGGAGTAACCAGCGCCCGGAGAGGCAGCCCAGCCTCTAAGAGCCCACTTGTAGCTGGCGCCTTTTCAGGGGTGAATTTGCCACAGCACGTAGGCTGGACCTGGGGCTCAGAAAGCTGGTTTTGCTACCAAACTCCTAAGACTAGACTCGTAATCTAAACTAACAAGCCTGATATGTGAAGTTAGAATGTCCATTTATTAGTTTAAGCAGGAAAAGAACTACAAGTTTGGTAAAGATTATAGGACTGAGATCTGGTTGGCTTAGAGCAGGGGCGGGGAACACCCAGCCCACGGGCCATAGAAGGCCTGTGAAATCATTGGGTCTGGCCCTGCCAGGGCAATAGGGCTGAGTTGAGTTAATTAAATGTTTGACCAAATATAGCAGGATAATTTTGTATGGCTCATGAATGATGTTACAAATATCCAAAAGGCCCTTGATAGAAAAAAGGTTGCACACCCCTAGCTCAGAGGATAAAAAGCAAAAGGCAGGCATATATGCACCAATAGCTTTCAGCTAGTTGTTATGAGCTCCAGGTTTACTATGGATTGCTGAGTATTTTGTCTTATCTACTACCTACCCCAGGAGGGAGAGCAGGCCTGGACTATTTAAGGTCCAATAAGTGCAATTCTGTGCTTCCATCTCAGTGGTGAATCCTTACTAACAGGGCTTAGGAATTGATTTGTCTAATACTTCTTGCTTCTTCCCTGGATCCACCTGGGGTGGATATCTCTTTCTCCCCCTGCCTCCCTTCCGAGCCACATGGCGTTTCTTTAGGTAGGTAGTTTCATTGAGATTACATGCTATTCTTCTAGGTCTAGCTTTCATTGAAAGTTTATTTTTATATTTCATCTTTCATTTTGTGTCATTAACAAAGTTGAAATCTCAGGGAGCAATCTAACATTGCTCAATTTGGGGGAGTCTAAGCCCTAAAGAAGCAACAACCATGACATGCTCTTTCATAATATAAGATCCTCAAGATTAATGATTTTGTTCAGTTACATTTAGCACCCACAGGTGTTTTAATTACACCTTTTATTTAGAGATCATTGTAGATTCACATGCAGTTGTAAGAAATAATACGCAGAGATCTCGTGTACCCTCTACCCATTCCCCTCCAGTGGTAACGTCCTGCAGCACTAAGGTACAGCTAGGATGCACAGAGTTCTATCACCAAGACCCCTCGTGCTGTCCTGGCATCCCCAAAATAAATTGCACTTGTTCATGGTGCAAATTCTTTTTATATGTTGCTAGGTTTGATGTGCTAATATTTTATTAAGTATTTTTGCATCTAATATTTGAGCCCTTTTCTACTTTCTCATCTAGGCATTCAGTACTATAAATTTACCTCTCAGCACTGTTTCTTTTTCTTTCTTTCTTTTTTCTTTTTTGCTGCACGCCACATATTTTGATATGCTGTTTGTTATATTTTTTCCATTCTATGAATTTTTAATTTCTTTTGCCATATCTTTTTTGAACCATGGAGTGTTTAGAAATGTGTTGTTTCATTTCCAAGGGTTTGTAGATGGTCCTATTGTTTTTCTGTTATTTATTTCCAATATGATTCCAGTATGGTTTATGTATGACTTCAGTTCTTTCAGATCTGAAGTTTGTTTTATGGTACAGGATATGCTTAACCTTGATTAATGAAATGTTCCATGGGCACTTGAAAAAAATGTGTATTCTGCTGTCACTGAGTGAAGTTTTTATACATGTCAATTAGATCTTGGTAAATATAATGTTTAGTTCTTCTATATCTTCCTTGATTTTCTGTCTAGTAATTTTAGCTATTACTGAATGTGAGGTGTTTAAGTCCCAAGTGATAATTATGGATTCATCTGTTTCTTATTTCAGCTCTATCGGTTTTTGTTTCATGCTTTTAGAGGATTTTGTGGTTGTTTAGTGCCTATACTTTTAGAATTGTGCTGCCTTCTCAGTGAATTGATTGTTTTATAATTATGTAATATTCCCCATTATCTCTAGTATTTTTTAATCTTGAGTCTGATGTTAATATAGCCACTTCTACCCTTTTTTCCCTTTATTGATGTTTGCATGGTGTATCTTTTCCCATCCTTTTATTTCAGTCTATCTGTGCTGTTGTATGTGAAGTGAAATCCTGTGGACAGCATACTGTTGGATCATGGTACTTTATCCACTTTGACAATCTCTGACTTTTGATTGGTTTCTATAGACATACTAGAGGCCCAGTCCACGAAATTCATGCATGGGTAGGGTCCCTAGGCCTGGCCAGCGATCAGGGCTGATTGGGGCCTTCTGGCTGCCAGCTGGGGCCTTCCTTCCCCGGCTGCAGGCTGCCAGCCATAGCCTTCCTTCATTCTGTGACACCCCCTTGTGGTCAGGGCAAGTCATAGCAAGCGATCAAACTCCCGGTCTCCTGGTCAAACACCCTAGGGGACAGTGCATATTAGCCTTTTATATACATAGATTACATTTAAGGTAATTATTGACATTCTCAGATCTCTTTCATTTATTTGCCCTCTCATTTGTTTTCACTGTTTCTCATTCTTCTGTTTCTCATTCTTCTGTTTCTCTCTTCTTACTTTTCTGGTGATTATGTGAGCATTTAAAATTATTCTGTGCTGTTTTATTTATATAGTTTTTAAAAAGTATATCTCTGTATAGTTTTCTTAGTAGTAATTCTAGGCATTACACTACACATATGAAACTGTCACTGGTATTGATGTTTTACCATTTTTAAGCGGAATATAGAAACATGCTGCCATTTCGGTGTTTTCACCCTTACCGCTCTTTAAAGCTAATGGTTTTGGGTGTCCCCTCTATATACATTGTGCACCACATCAGAGGGTGTAATAATTTTTGCTTCAACCAGCCATTTACCTGTTCTGATTTTCCTTTCTTCACAAGTTCCAAGCTTTTCTCTGTTGCTTTTGTCCCTGTGTACAGGCCTTCCTTTAGTCACGCTGGTAGGTTTGCTAGCACAGATCCTCTTTGTTTTCCCTCCCCTGAGGATGTTTTTGTTTCTCCCTTCATTTTTGGATAATATTGTCACAGATAGAGAATTCATAGTTGGGCAGTTCTTGCGTCTCAGCATTTGAAAAATGATGTGCCATTTCCTTGTGGCCATCATGGTTTCAGATGAGAAATATAATTTTATATGAATTGTCATTCCCTTATAAATTATATATCTTTTCCCTCTGGCCACTTTCAAGTTGTTCTATGTCTTTAATTTTCAAAAGTTTAATTATGTTGTGTCATGATGTGTTTTTTATTTTAATTTTATCTTATTTGGCATTCATTCAGTTTCTTGAATCTGTGAGTTTATGTCTTTCACCGAATTTAAGAAGTTTTCAGCTATTATTATTTTTTTAATACTCTTTCATCCATACTCTTCTCTCCCCTTCTGGCCTTCTGATGATAAAATTTATTAGATTCCTATTTATTGTTTCAAAGGTCTCTGAGGCTGTTTATTTTTCTTTTTCAGTCTACTTTCTCTCTATTGTTCAGATTGGGTAAATTCTATTGATAAGTCTTCAAGTTCATTGATTCTACCCTCTGTCATCCATACTTTATTATTTAGGCTATTCAGTGAGTTTATATTCATTAAAATACTTTTTATTATACAATTTCCATTTGTTCATTTTTATAACTTAAATTTTTCCTGAGGTTTTCTGTTTTTTATTGGTTTCAAGAGATCTTAATGATTGTTTATAAGATTGTTGAAGCATTTTCATGGGAAGTGCTTTAAAGTCCTTTTTAGATCATTTTAATGTCTGATCACCTCAAGGTTGGCATTAGTTGACTGTCTTTTTTCATGCAACTTGTGATTTTCTTAGTATGATGGAGGATTTTAAAATTTTATCTTGGACATCATGGTTAATCTACGAAGGGTCTCTCTTTTAGGGTCAGCACCCAGGCTGCTTTCGTGTGCTGCAGTTGCAATGACGTTTAGCACTCAGAGCCATTGTAATGCCGTCTGGTCTGCTTGGCTTATCTTGTGTCCTGTGCTGCTCGGGGAGAAGGAAGGAGTGTCTGCAGGCTGCGTCCCTCAGGCCTCCAGGGCAGGGAAGGGAGGGAGCCCCTGGCCCATGGGAGGACACAGGTGAAGGGTGTTTGTGGCAGGATCCCCCTTGCATGTGTGTCTGGGTGGGGGAGGGCAGTCTCAGGCCTGCCAGGGTAGGAGAACATCTCTCCTGGTCCATTTTCGTCAGTGGGGCCTCTGGCTTATTCCTCTTATCAGTGCTGCCTTACCTAGTGTTGTCTTACTCAGAAGTAAGGCGCCTGCCTGGGCTGCCTTCTCTCCCTGTGAGTTGTGGGCTGGGAGATGCCAGGCCTGGGGCACCTTCTTCCAGTGGATGGGGCAGTCCTCAGATGCCTGTCACTCTGAGAGCCTCTGGACCCAGGTCCCCAGCCAGTTTACTTTTGCCACCTTTCAGGCGTCTCCTTCGTTTGCTACTTGTGTTATTTCCAGGGTTCATTGTTGTGGTTAGAGGGAGGAGCAGGGAGAAATGAGTCTACACCACCGTGTCTAGACCTGACATCCGGTCAGTCCACAGATACTTGAGACCCAGTGTGAATAGTCTGCGGAAAATGCGGACACATGATCTGCAGAATCTGTGCGGATTAAGTGGAATGGCCAGTTGGGAACAAAGAGCTATAGAAACGGCAAAAGTGAAACCGCAGATGTCTCCAGGCAAAACGTGATTAATTGCCAAGTGAATGACATGGGCAAGAAACACTGGGGACCCAGAGGAAGGAAAGATCAATGCGTCCCCTCGCCTGACCTGAGCAATTAATCACCACAGTTTTTCAATGGTTGCGACGCCCATAGGACATAATTTCCAGATGAAAGAGGCTTCTAGCTGGTAATATGGAACGGACAGCTAGCAAGTAACTTCTGAAAACAAGTCACCTTCCCCCGAGTCAGCTCCGCTCTGCTTTGCTGTATCCTGGGGCAGTGGGAAGCAGGGTGGTGAGATATCAGGCGAGACAGGTGATGGGCAAAACTTGGGGATAATGGCGTTCAGAAGGACTAAAACTCGGAAGTAGTGAGTCGTGTGCTGAAACATGGCTGGCTCTGGGTGATCTCTAGTTTTGAGAAAACAGGTAGCAAGCCCACCACGTGGAGGGGCGTGTGACGGGGACAGCCGGGAGCTCAGGGCTGTGTGGAAGTGGGTCACAGGCTTGGCCGCTCCATCACAACACTCGGAAGGAAACAGGGCTGAGTAATGGTGATGGGAAAGGTGGGGCAGACCCCGAAGTAGCTGTCCGGCTCACTCTGACGTGTGCTGCTGCTGACGCCCGCCCGCCTCAGCCCCGGCACGTGTCCCTTCCGCAGCCGCCTCAAGCACCTGCCCCTCCGTGGAGAGTGCCTGTACGGGGTGGCGGGTGGTATGTGGTGCAAAGGAGGACAGATGCAGGGGAGGCAGAGATGAAAAATAACGCAACATAGATGGCAAGGTTGATGTTTTAATTAGAGGTTTGTCATAGGCGCAGCACTTGATAGAAGGGACTATGTTTCGGGGTTATCATGAGGATAATAGAATTTCGTGTACTGTTAATAAAATGGGACATCCCAGCAGGGTATCTCTGAGTTAGTCCATATGGTGCTAGTGGATTTTTTTTTTTTTTTTTAGTAAATATAAAAAGAATTGTAAATAGTGATATTAAATGAAACATCAGAAAGACAACTTTCCTTTTAATAGTTAAGAAAGTGTGAAGTAATATATTAGTTGTCTAAAAATCATAGTAGAGAAACCTGCATTGTTATTATTATTACAGTTATTGTTATTATTGAAGTAGTTAAAAATTTAAAGATGAGCTCTGGAAGAGGGATTGCTTAGTTGTTAAACAACTCCAGTGCCCATCAAAGGGAGAGAAGATTTACTCTTTTTAACTGTGCCACTCCATTAAAATCATAGCAAACAAACACACAGCAAAACACATTATTTTATTACTTTTTAATCCTCACTTGAGGGTATATTTATTGATTTTTAGAGAGATAAGAAGGGGGAGAGAGAGAGAGAGACATCAATGTGAGAGAGAAACATAGATTCATTGCCTCCTGTACATGCCCCGCCTGGGATAGAATCCACAACCTTTTGTTTTACGGGGCGACGCCCCAGCCAACTGAGCCACCCACCCAGGGCACCCATAATTTTATTTTGGCTTATTCTGCATAAGTTAAAAATCTGTTTATTCAACAACAAAATATTTTTTTTTTATCACAAATTATGTGCCAGGTACTTTTCTAGGCTCTGGGAATGGGACAGTGAACAAAACCCATTCATCCCCTGCCCTTGTCTGTCTGTCTGTCTGTCTGTCTGGGACACTGTTGAAAGACCTATGGCTTACGCTTGGGGGTGGGGGTGCTGGGGTAGGGTAGGACGAAGCCATCCACTGCCACGTGTCAAGAAGGCCATATACTGAAATTAGGGCACGTATTATAAGCATGCCTTGACAAGAGTTTGCAAACTGATAGAAAGGAATAATATATGACTGATCTTAGGAAGAAGAATGCTCATAATCATGTATTTATGCTAAACATTATTTTTAAATATAAACTAATTTTTCTGTTCAATTAAAAAAACACCCTTTTTGAGTGTTTACAAGGTGCTGGACTAAAAAGTGGCCCTTGGAACCAAGGGTTGTGAGGGAGAATTCTGTGCTTCATTTCCCCAGTGCTAGAATGAGGGCATTATAGTCTGTGATACAAATTCTCACCCCAACACTGAAATGAGAGGGTTAGAGGACTGTGATAAAATACTCTTTAAGGACAAAAGTGCCTTGGAAATGTGCATTTGACATACCAGTCTTGCATTACTTTCCTCATTATACCATATTTATCAGGCAAACTAGAATTGTTCCCCCAACCTCATGTATTTTATTCCCACTTCCAACTCTTTGTTCAAACCATTCCTCTTCTTTTACTCTCTCCTCAAAAAAATCTCTGGCTTTCAAGACTTTATCCATCCCCACGCACGTCCTGCGGTGAAACGGGAGCTTTGTTCCCCTCGCCCCGCTGTGCTGCTGTTCTGCCTGCGTTAGGTCGCTCACTCCCCAAGGACAGGCCTGTCTACCAACCCCCGAGTGTCCCCCCAGGGACGTCCATGGGAAGCTGCTCAGTAAATATTTATTAAATTATATTTTATAACGAACCTTCGGATGTTTTGAGGATCACTTTCCCATTCCACCAGTTTTTCCAGGGTTATACTTCTGCAGCTCCCCTATGACTCAACGTGTCCAAAGCCTTTGTCTTCCTGTTTGCTCATGTTTGGACATTGTCTCCTCCAGACTGAAAGCAGTGTTCTTAGGGGGCACGAACAGCACAACCACCCATTTCCTCGTTGTGGGAGGCAAAAGTACCACCAGGCTGAGAGCCGTCTTGTTTTAATTATTGTGGGAAAGTCAGGTCAACAAGAATTCTCTGGGTACCCAGTGAGCCTGAGGCAGCCGCCAGGCCTCGTGGCTGTGCCTGCTCCAAAGTCCTGCTAACCTACCTCTGAGAGACTTCTGCCTCCCTTGCTTTAGGCCCTGGGAATACTCAGGTCAGACGCAACAGCTTCCACACACCGCGTGGACTTTCCCCTGAGGAAGAGGAATGTGCTGACTTTCTCATCCACGGAGCTTGAGAGCTGGCTCCCGTTGTGCCTGCTACATCCCACTGTATCTGAAAGGGCTTTCTAACCTGCACGGCCCCTTAACCCCTCACACCGCTCTGGGCACAGCACTGCCTTCTGATGTTTGGCTGGTGTTTGTGTGCCTCTGTGCAGTGTGTTTTCACTCTGTGAAGAGCTACACCAGCTCACTCCTGTTTTCTCCTCTCTCTCTCCTTTCACATCCCACACACTTGTGAATGAATTTTCTGATTTGACAGGCTGCGGAGGTAAATTTAAGGGAAGTGTCATGCTGGGTTATTGTCTTTTGATTTTAGTCTATTTCTGCATGTCGTCCTGAAGTGTTAAGCATTACTCCCCTTCCTGTAAAGGAGTGATGGATTTTTAAAAATAACTCTGGAATGCCCTACCAAATCTCTAGGGGGTCAACATTTTAATTAAGTAAAGGTACCTCACCTTGAATTAAGGTAGGTATCTACTTAATGGTTCAGAGACCTCCCCCCCCACACACACACACACAGCCTGTGGATATGGGGAGGGGGCGTGCAGTTCATGCACTGTAGACCCTGTTTCAGGTCACGGGCAGCAGATGCGGATTGTCTGCACCACACGGCCCGGCGTGGGGCCTTGCATTTGCTGAACAGCACGTGCAGCTGCGTCTGCTGATCGCTTCATAAATTGGAGCTTTCATAGGTAGGTGCTTATATTATTTTGCTTTATGCTTAACCTACTTTTACATTGTGATTCTTATGGCATGGAGCTCACATTTCCTCTTCAGTCAGAGACAACGGCGGTGAATTACCAGATAATATTGAGTTCCTTCCTTCCTATTCCATCTCCTGTTCCTCTCTCGGAAACTCCTTGCCAAAACTGCCGAGCACCACACTCCAGGTGTAATCTATCGCTTATTGTTTAGTGATGATGGAACGTTCTGTCATGAATAGAGACGGATGATGAGCACATGTGCCTCTGACATCTCTTTATTGGAATAATTTTGAGTGGTCAAAATTAGGCATATTTAAGGAATGTTGCCAAATCATTTTCGTTTCATTTAATATAAAAGCCAAGTATTGCAGGTGAGGAACAACTCATTTTGTGTGTGTGTGTGTGTGGGGGGGGGGATTGTTGTTGTTATTTTTAGAGAGAGAGAGAGAGAGAGTTACATCAATGTGAGAGAAACATCAATCAATTACCTCTCCTACACACTCTGATTGGGGATTGAACCCATAACATGGGCATGTGCCCTGACTGGGAAATAGAACCCACAACCTTTTTGGTGTCCAGGCCAATGCTCAGCCAACTGAGCCACCTGGCCAGGCAGAGGGAGAACTCTTGTATTCACTTAAAATCAGGTTCCCTAACCATAACTTGCTTATAAAAACTGGATGTCAGTCAACTTAAGGAGAGTGATGCTGCAGTGACAAACAACCCTGATTTATTGGCTTTCAGTAGCGTGGTTTACAGACATGTCTGTCACGGTTCCATTTCACTTCTGCTTCAGGAAAAAGTCGCTCGGAGACGCAGGCTGCCTTCTCCCATCAGCACAGGAGGCCCTGTGCTTGCAGCAGTGTCTCCCCTGTCCCCAGCTCTCACTCTGAGCAGCTCTCTCAGCAGGCGCACATCATTCAGTTCTTCCCGGACTGAATGTCCTTGCCATGCTGTTTTCACTTGTGCTGAGAGTATCTTTAGACTAAAAACATCTTTTGGATGAAGAGCATCTTTTATAGACAAAAAGAAAGGATAAGAGGAGGAAAGATGAAACAATTGGATTTTTGAAAGCTGTTCTGCACACATATACACATGCATGTAGAATTCTCACGTTTACTGCTTTGACTTTTGCCTATCACTTCACCTAAACACCCCTATTTTGACTAAAACCACTTCCTAATGGGTAAAAAATGTACCAGTGTAAAAACTGAAATCCTAGCCTCCTCCCCCGACCCCACAGCAATGGAGGGAAGTTATGTTTATGGCTGCCTACATGTAGAGAATTCTCTGAACTCGCTGAATATGCTGTAAAAGGGCCAAAAGGGGAGATTTTTATACCCATTTAAAAACATAATGCTTCCCTTTAGGACATTGAGTGGCTTTATGAAAGGGTGTCCTGCTTCCTTAAGTGGGGAAACAAACTGGTGTAAGAAATTTGGCATAGTTATTAGTAAAAATATGTTCTGCCAGTCTTTCTGCAGAATATTACTTTCGCATTAACAGAAAATGGTTTTCTTCCCATTAAGCTGTGCTTGGCCTTGGCTACAGGAGCATTAGACATTTCTAATGGGGGAAGCCTGTCCTGTGGGCGGCAGACACACACAGTGCGGCAGGCCCAGCTGTGCTGAAACCCGCTTCTGTGTGTTTCTGACGGACGTCTTTGAGTTTATGGCACTTCATGGTCTCCATGAAGATGTTAAACAATCACAAGGATATTTTTGGAAGCGATTCTCAATCAAAATGTCTCGAGTTCACAGTAGTAAAGCGTTATAGAAGAAACTTAACAGTTTTCTATAAATTTAATTGCTGCCTTGAAGTAATTATGTCTAGAGAACAGAATACTGTATATATTTTATTATCCATCAGTTTCTTTTTTAATAGGAGTGCTGTGCTTTGTACAGGTCGATTATTTTTGATAGTTTCTGTAATTAATGTTTAATTATATTTTATTATCCTCATTTTACTACATCACCTTGGTGATAACCAAGGCATTTCTAAACACTACACTTCCAAGGAGTGTTTCATATGTGCACCCTATTAGCTTCCTAACATTTCCACAGAGTCTCAGGATATATATATACACACACACATATATACACACATATATATGTATATATGCGTATATACATGTATATATACATACATATACATATGTATTTGAGTGTGTGTGTGTATGTATATGTGTGTATATATATGCATATATATATATATCTTTGTGTATTAGAAAATATATGAAATCTGTCTTCTCTATTGTAAAGCAGAATAGCCTTAAAATGTGACTGAAGATAGGAAAAAAACTAAGCATTCTGTATAATTATCAGAATGGCAAATTGTTAATTAAGTAATTTTTTAGTACCACAGCATTTTAATTTCCCTGCATTTGTGTAATGCTAAGTGAACATGAAAATACATCACTGACACTCTGTCCGTAGGACTTAATCTGTGAGGATTTGGGTTTGTTGGTGTGCAGTACCGGGATGAATCTGGATCACTCCATCACACTTTCCCCTGCATTCATGAAAGGTCCCTGAAACAGAACCCCAGGCAGATGAAGCCATGACCGTGGCCAAGCACTCCAACCCACAAGACGGACTCGATTCTTGAGAAGCATTTGTTACGTCTCCCCAGTGACCCACTCAGGAGTATGGGTGAGGGCTGGGTCGTGCCTTCTGTGACTGTCATCACAGCAAGAGGGGTCCTGGCAGGAGGCAGCCGTGCCTCTCTCGGCCTTCCACACCATTCTGCCTCTCTGTCCCATGATTGCACTCTGCTGTGCTGGTTCTAAATTGTTGCCATCTATCCATCGGTCTCTCATTTTCACATAATTGTCCTGCCTATTTTTAACAACTGGCATTTCCCCTCCTGTTCTATATAAAACAGAGCCCCAAAAAGGATATTACAATATAATTTTCTCAGTTCATTGGTTAGCCACTTCAGAACAGGATGAAATAATAAATTTTGATGAATTTGCGAAGTTACAGCTATTACTGATGCTCAGTCTTCAAAAGACTGTCATTGGACATAGAAGGATTTAAAATTAACCAGAGTGACTTTTGTTTAAATGGCATGTTCCCTTCTAGGTATTTGCAAATTGAATTTATGGTCATTTTTATAAAGAAGAGAAGGGAAATGAACATTTGTGAGTATCTGTGTGAGTCTGTTTTAGACGCTTTCTCAATTGCATATGATATATCTTCATCCAAGAACCTTGCAAGTTAAGAAGTCTTGCCTCCATTTTTTACAGCGGAGGAGAGAAGCCTGAAGACATCAGATACTTAATCGATAGCCATATAGCTGCCAAGAGGCACAAGCGGCTTTGGATGTCTGTCCCTGCTTCCCACCCCCAGATCACACAGCCATGAATGTGAGGGGCCATTGAAGTCCCTGCCATACGACCCCTATCAGATTTCAGGGCCCAGGAAATGGGGTGATCTCTGTGTCCCAAGGCTGTAGTGTGGAGCCTGATGTGAGCACTACCTGGTGCTGGAGGTCCTCAATAAGGACTAACCCTCAGTGCGTACCGGTACCAGGCCTGTTTGAAGCACTTTGCCGTATATTATCTCAGTCCTCTTACTGACTTAACTCTATGGAGTACAGCGCCGTTATCACCCCCATTTTACAGGTAAGGAAACTAACACACCAGAGGTCACATCGTCACTTAGAGAACCAGGCACCCAGCTGCACATCCTGATGTGAGGGCTATGGGCCTTGCATCTGCCGGCCCTTTCAGTAAGGAGCACAAGGGCTCTGGTCATGGGACATGTGTCACATCCGAGAGCTCTGCACACACACCCCTTTTCCATCTTACATAGCAGAGTTCAGGTGAGCTTTTTATTCTAAGGAGCGATTTTCCTAGCAAAGCTTAGAACTAATAGACAGGTCTGGGAAATCATGGAAGGAAGAAGAGCCAGATGTTGGAGGGCAGGTCAAGGCGAGCATTGTCGGGGTGGGAGGCAAGGGATGGAGGGAACCGAGCAAGGGTTTGGGTGCTTGGAAAACAAAGGACTGTTCTGGGTGGAGCGGGAGAAGCGGAGCTCAGCTGGTACCGCTTGTTCTCAACCTGCACCTCAGGATACAGCCTCCACAGTCATTCTCAGGGAAGCCAGGCGCGGCCAGGGCTGCAGAGAAAATCAGGCTGTTGCATTTACTAATGAACTGACTGTTTGTAAAATTACCCTCTACTCAAACCTTCCTCCTTACCCAACCAAGCATCTGTCTGTCTGTCTCTCACCACGACGCTGTACATTTCTGACACTAACTTGCAAATACACTACAATTTAGAAATGTGACATGCAGTTTTTACCAAAATGAGGGGTTTCATGATATCAATAAAAATGAGGTTGGAGAACTGCTCAGATCATAGGCAGGGCCATTGGCAAATGAACAACCAGGATGATAACGTGGTAGATATTTTTTGTAAAAGAGAAATTCTTGGAAGAATCACAGACACTCGGTCATCTTTGTAAAAGTAATCCTCTTTATGGATCAAAAAACCACGAAGAAGTTCATCCTCAAGGGTCAGAGAATTTATTTTGAAGAATAATTATGGCTTGATTCATTCTTTGCTTAAGACTGAGTGCATGGTTGCAGTTAGGACATAAAAGTGTTTTATAAAAATAAATACACTTTATTTTTTAGCTTTTGGGTGAAATAAAAGTTTATTTTACTATTTAGTGTGGGACTTCAGCCTCTGTTTTCAGTGGCTTCCTTTTGTCCTGCCCCCTTTTGGCACCAAATCAGATAAGGGATGTCACTGTCCTCAGGCACATGTTTTTGGATGTAGGCATGTGTATTCACATTATTACCTAATTTTCAGCATTAATTTTCTATCTGAAAATTAGATTTTATTTTCTGCCCTGACAGAGAGTATGTCAAAAACTTCTTAAGACTTTGCTACAGCACTGGTAGGGCAAGAAACATAAATAATACAGTTTAAGTTAACAGATTTATATGGGAGTCTAATTTTCCTGTTGTAAATACACATAAAAGATGCTTAAGAAATGCTTGCTAAGTGGATGGATATATTCTCCATCTATGAATTATACAGTTAAATATACTCTTCTAATCCCAAGAGTATAAAATAAAACGATTTATGGGTATGGCAGTTCATTGAAAACACACCAAAAAAACATTAAATATTTATTTGGCCATATTATTTTCATCATTATTAATGGTAATGAATAACTATGATCATTCAAAGAACCAACATTTAATTATCTCCCAGGCCCCAGGCACTGTGGTACATAATACAGTGACTTTATCTCTCTATTACCCAACAGAATATTTAGATTCAACACATACTTTCATTCTTTCTCTTCTGGAATCCTTGTCACATGTTCACCCCCACACCTCCTCTCCTTTAGCTTGTTTCCCTCTTAATTTTTGACAGGTTAAAAAATAAAGACGAAAAACCTAGAAGCCCAACCACAAATGCCGACGTACTTGGCTGTGGAAGGAGTAGAGAGATAACCAACCCAGTTAGTCTTTGGGTGGTGATGCTACATCCAGTGTCACTGCAGATTAATCATGTGGATTTGTCCAAACTGAACTGATATGGTTGCACATGTAATTAAGATTCAGCTTATAAAATTATTTTGTTAGTAATGCTTTGTTGTCTGTTTTTTATAAAGCAAATTGCTCTTAGAAATTTGATTTTTAACATTTCTTGGTAATGGCTAGGAAAAATACAAGAAACTTTTTAAAAATACTTGGGAATAGTGAGTGGAAAGATAGTTTGTTCCATTATCTGATGTTGAAACATTATTTTAAAACTAGAGGCCCGATGCATGAAAATTCATGCACTGGACGGGGAGACCCTCAGCCTGGCCTTCCCCCTCTCACAGACTGGGATCCCTCAGGGGCGGGAGGCAACCCAGCGATCAGGGGAAGGCAACACCCCATCATACCTCTGCTGCTGCCACTGCCGGCAGCACAAGCCTTGGCCAGCCCTGGTTACCTGAGCCTTGGGCAGCCCTGGGCGGCTGTGGGGCTGTGGGGATTGGGGAACTCCAGAGGCAGGCACCCCAGCAGGGCTGAGGGGATTGGGTGCCACCATCTTATGGCTGTGGGCACTGCTACCTTTGAGGGCATGGCAGTCAATTAGCATATTCCCTCCTTATTGGCTGTGGGTGCTGCTATCTTTGAGGATGTGGCAGTCAATTAGCATATTCCTTCCTTATTGTCTGTGGCACTGTCATCTTTGTGACAGCATGAGGGTCAATTAGCATATTCCCTCTTTATTAGATAGGATTATAGAATACATATAGAAATGCCTGTGCGTGCTTTAGAACATTCATACACTAAATGAATAACACATACTTCCCCAAAAGTTTACCTTTCTCTCTCACCTTTACGGGAACTTAAAAGGAAACAAATCTTTTTTAAGAAGATGGAAGCAGTTAAATAAGTAAAAATGTAGATCCACGAATGTTAGCAGCAATATGATCTCCTAAATGGATGGGTTAAGTACTTTTATGTGCATCATTTCATTTAATTCTTGACAGGCCCGTTAGGCTGGTACTATGGTTTTTCCACTTTACAGATGAGGACTGTGAAGTCAGAATAGTTTGCTCAAGGTCACCTTGAAAGTGGCAGAGCCAGGATTGAAGTCCAGAGTTATTCTGACTCCCAGCCCTGGACTGGCTCCCAGCGTGCCTGTTTTCCTAAGTGAAATAAAACTATTTCCTGAAACTGGAACAAATAGGAGCTTATTTGAAAATATTACTGATCACTTCAACAAAGGCCCTCTGCTTTCATCTTTCCAAGTATAACTTTATTGGGAGGAATTCAACTTAGAATAAATAGATCCAGAGGTTTTTCACCCATTTCTTTAGCAATATACATGTTGCTCTAGTTGGAGAGTTGGATGTTGACATGAGCTAATGGTAGGTAGGGAAGACCAGGATTTTGTTGCTGCTGTGTGTGTGAGCATGTCTGCATGTGTGTTTTGACATCATGGTTTCCTCATGTGTTTTCCCACATGGACTGCCGGTTTGGGGTGAGAGGGGGCTGCACGTGTTGGTAGCTCTGCGTGGACTTCCTGGGGCAGTGCCTTTAGGACTTTTGTTCTTTCTCAGCATTAGGCAGGGAGGTCCATTTGGGAATAGCAGGAGAATCCCAAAGAAGCTAATTTGGGGAAAAGGGAATAATGTGTCCTTCAACAAGGCCCTAGTTGTCCACTATTCATGTTTATCCACCTTCCTCTTTTGAGTTTTTCTGTTTAAACTGAAATATGATTGACATATGTTTTTAAATATATTTTTATTGATTACAGAGAGGAAGGGAGAGGGAGAGAGAGATAGAAACATCAATGATGAGAGAGAATCATTGATCGACTGCCTCTTGCATGCCCCCTACTGGGATCAAGCCTGCAACCCAGATGTGTGCCCTTGACTGGAATCGAACCAGGGACCTTTGTCCACAGGCCGACGCTCTATCAACTGAGCCAAACCAGCTAGGGCTGATTGACATCCTATATAATAAAGACGTAATATGCAAATTAACCCTCATGCCTTCACAAGATGGCTGCCTACGACCAGGCTGACAGGGGGGTTAGTGAGGAACGACCAAACGACTGAACAGCAGGTTGCGTGGGGCGACCCAGCTGGCAAGGGGGGCAGTTAGGGGTAACCAGGCCGGTGGGGGAGAAGTTAGGGGCAACCAGGCTGGCGGGGGGGCGGGGGGAAGAAGTTAGGGGTGACCAGGCCGGCGGGGTGGGGTGCATTTGGGAGTAACCAGGCTGGCAGGGGGGGAAGTTGGGGGCAATTAGGCTGGCAGGGGAGGCAGTGAGGGGTGACTAGGCTGGCAGGGGGGGCAGTTGAGGGTGACCAGGCCAGCAGGGGGGGCAGTAAGGGGTGACTAGGCCGGCAGGGAGGCAGTTAGGAGCAGCCAGACTGGCAGGGAAGGGGCAGTTGCGAGTGACCTGGCTGGCAGCGGGGGGCAGTTAGGAGCAACCAGGCCAGCAGGGGGGGCAGTTAGGGGCAACCAGGCAGCCAGGCAGGTGAGTGATTAGGAGCCAGCAGTCCAGGATTGTAAAAGGGATGTCCATCGGGCCTAAACTGGCAGCCGGACATCCCCCGAGGGGTCCCGGATTGGAGAGGGTGCAGGCTGGGCTGAGGGAACCCCCCCCCCCGTGCACGAATTTCATGCACCGGGCCTCTAGTATTTTAATAAGGACCATTTTATTTAGAATATAGTGCAAAGCCCTGTGGGTGATACAGAGATGAAAAGATACGGTCACTGCCTTAAATGTTTGTGATTAGTTACTTATATTTAACTAGGGGCCCAGTGCATGAATTCATGCACCTTGAAAGAAATTGTGGGCCGTGAGGCTGCAGTGGGCACAGGGACGGGTCTCGGCCCATCCTCCGCACCCCTGCTGCAGCCCCCCAGTTCCCTGTCTGCCAGCAGCCCCGCTCCCGCAGCCACCACTTCCATGCACAGATGGTGCCGGCCCCGCTCGCACCCACTGATGGCACAGAGTGATTGGGGCTGGCGCCATCACCAGGTGTGAGCTGCCTTGATTGCCCCTCAGGAGCAGGAGGAGGTGGAGAAGCTCTCAGGGGCAATTGCGCCGGCAGCCGCCGCTCGCACCTGCTGACGGTATGGAGTGATTGGGGCCAGTGCTGGGCGCCAGCAGAGGATGCAAGCGGGGCCGGCGCCAGACCCAGGTGCGAGTGCCAGGCGGGACCATGGTGTGTGGGAGCAGAGAATTTTCAGTAACCACCAGAGGCTCACCCCAATGACGGCAACTGGTCCTCTGCCTTGGTCTGGCACCCCCTGCCCACCTGCTCCACTTTCTGCCGCCTGCTTCTGACACCCGCCATGTTCCATGTGCGCCCCCTGGTGGTCAGCACACATCATAGCAACTGTTTGGTTGTTCCACCATTCAGTCTATTTGCATATTAGGGTTTTATATATACAGATTGGGAATTAAAAGTGCCTGAGATATAGATTTTCCTCACTATTGGAAAGTAGGGCATTCCTATGAAACCTTTCGTAAGCCCAAGTGGCATAAATTAAAGAAGCAATTACCATGAATTTACATGGGACAGATTTTGAGCCTTCCCAGACCCCCCAAAATAACCTACCAAACCATACAAAATACTCTTAATTAGGTCCAGTTTTAGGCCAAGTGTAATAGCTTTACAAGCTTTCTTAGGCATTTCTGTTACCTTAGGACAGTGGTCGGCACACCATGGTTCATGAGCCACATGCGGCTCGTGAGCCACACACAGCTCGTCCGCGGTTTGCCGCTCTGTTGACTAATGAGTTTGCTGACCACTGGACTAGACTAAATGTTACCGTGTAGTTGGAAGCTGTGAGGATTAGGCAATTGTGGCATATTGTGTGCAAAAGGGTAGTATATGACAGTGGTCGGCAAACTCATTAGTCAACAGAGCGGCAAACCGCGGCTCGCGAGCCGCGGTTTACCAACCACTGCCTTAGGACACAGCTTGCTACTGATGCACAAAATAAGTGAAGATAAAGCCCAGGTACTCAGGGCTGGATGCTGAGATGCTTGGGGTCGTTCCTGGGTAAAGAGCTTGGTGGGGCCACTCTCGCTGCTGAGGTGCCTCTGCCTCTGTTGGATGCTGCAAAGCAAATGATGAACGCTATTTTCACTTTTTTTTTTTTTTTTAGTAAAAGTCAAAGTCCTCTTCAGTGTTCTTTCAGTTAGTGAAAACAGGTACTGATCTAGGTCTTTTGTAAAGTGAAGTGGCATAATTGCAAACTGTGGAAAAGCAGGCTACACCTGAACTTCAGTCTCCTCGGCAGGTCACCTGTATTGCACCCACACACCAACCTCAGCACTGTTAAGTATTTCCTTCAGTCCAGGGTGGGGAACGTCTCACCCAGGGGCCATGTGAGACCCGTGCATCATTTGGTCTGGGGTTGTAGAAGGCAGCAAATCAATGATTCTCTCTCATCATTGATGTTTCTCTCTCTCTCCCTCTCCCTCCGTCTCTCTGAAATAAAAAAACACACCCATATATGAATAAACACATCTGTTCCCACTTCCTCCTTGTTCACTACCTCATGACCTGTGGTGGGGACCAGAAGGTGCCTGGGTGGCAGGCTGACTTCCTAGTGAGGAGGGGTGATGGGGATGGAGAAGACTCCATGAGGCTCTCTGACATCTGCTCTGTACCCCGTTGTGAGAACAGAGAAGAGGTCTGTATTTGCCATGAGTCTTCAAGGAAAGCATAAAAGCTACTCCTTAATTCCCTTAGACATGTGGGTTTCCTGTTCAAAGAGCTGGTTTATTGCTGTTGGTTTTGTTTGAACTAGACATGTAGACACTTACTTGTATTTTCTGTGAATACATATTAACTAGTGGCCCGGTGTATGAAATTCGTGCACGGGCCGGGGGGGTGTCCCTCAGCCCAGCCTGCACCCTCTCCAATCTGGGACCCCTCAGGGGATGTCCCAACTGCCAGTTTAGGCCCGATCCCACAGGGGTCGGACATCCCTCTCACAATCCGGGACCGCTGGCTCCTAACTGCTCTCCTGCCTGCTGGCCTGCTTGCCCCCAACTGCCTCCCACTGCCAACCTGCTTGCCCCCAACTGCCCCCCCGCCAGCCTGCTCACCCCCAACTGCCCCCCCCCCACCAGCCTGCTCACCCCCAACTGCCCCCCCCCCCGCCAGCCTGCTCACTCCCAACTGGTCCCCCCTTCTGGCCTGCTCGCCCCCAACTGCCCTCCCCTCCTGGCCTGATAGCCCCTAACTGCCTCTGCCTCGGCCCCACCATGATGGCTTTGTCCAAAAGGATGTCTGGAAGGTCTCCGGAAGATCTCTGGGTCTAATTAGCATATTACCCTTTTATTAGTATAAATCTGTGGTTGGCAAACTGCGGCTTGCGAGCCACATGCGGCTCTTTGGCCCCTTGAGTGTGGCTCTTGCACAAAATACCATGGCCTGAGCGAGTCTATTTTGACGAAGTGGCATTAGAAGAAGTTTAAGTTTAAAAAAGTTGGCTCTCAAAAGAAATTTCAATCGTTGTACTGTTGATATTTGGCTCTGTTGACTAATGAGTTTGCCGACCACTGGTATAGATAGAGGCCTGGTGCATGGGTAGAGGCTGGCTGGTCTGCTCTGAAGGGGGTCCCGGATCAGGGTGGGGGCCCTTTTGAGGGGCAGGGCCGGCCTGGGTGAGGGGCTGGGGCGGTTTGCAGACCGGACATGCCCCCATTGGGATGGGGGTCCCCACTGGGGGGCGTGGCCGATCTGGATGAGAGGCTGAGGGCTGTTTTCAAGCTGGCCACGCCCCTTTCAGGGTGAGGGTCCCTGCTGGGGGGCATGGCTGGCCTGGGCGAGGGGCTGAGGGCCGTTTGCAGGCTGGCCAAGCCCCTGGCTTTGTCCAGAAGGACATCCAGAAGGTCTCTGGAAGCTCTCCTGGTCTAATTAGCATATTACTCTTTTATTAGTATAGATGTGATCTGAGAGGGTCTGAACAGGCAGGATGAGGACTATCGTTCGGGAGAATTTCTGTTCCAAACGAATGCTTACTAATAGTACTCCCGTTCTTGGAAGCCATTCTTGTCTCCTGAGGACCAGCTAAAGGCCGTTCTTTGATGGCTGGTTCCTCTGGGCTTGCTCACCTCACTGCACCACCCTTATTGCTCTGCATTGGGAGCTATGATGCATGTTTATCTCCAAGGATGAGGTCCCTTGGTGATCCTGTCTTACCTTTGTCACTCCAGTGTTCACAGAGTATCAGGTGTGGTAGGTGTCTAATAACTATGGATTGCTTAAATGGTGAATCACATTCATGAATTTTTATTAGAGCTTCACATAAACTCCTCATGACTGCCATTTTCTCTAAGTCTGTTTTTACAAATCCATCAGGTAACCTCTTAAAGTCCATTTCTTAATTTAAATGTAAAATCATATATCATTTTGTTTTTTATTATTACCCTTTAGCTTGGAACAGAATGTTCTTTGTGGCCACGGGCCATTGACCTCCATCGCTCCCGCTAGAGAGGGGCTCCTTGCGGCCCTGTCGTGTCCCTCACTGCCTGGTCTCATCCTTTGTACCTCCAGGGCCAAGCATGGTTCACAGCATATAACGGCTGAAAAATGTAAAAAGCAAAAAATAGAGAGAGCAAGTTGACTCTTCTTGGAATATGAACTTCCTGACCCGCAAAGAGAGAAGGGCTGGCTCTTGCTCTCTCTGTTCAATGCTGGTGCCCTGACCGGGGGTGGCCATTGGGTGAAGATGGGGGGCTCTGACCAACCTCTGCATTTCTGAGGAAGCAAGCATTCAGCTTCTCCACTAGCAGTTTTTCACATCTGCCCCGCCTTATGTTGAGTTTTTGTCTAATCCACCCCACTTTACTTTAATTTACATTGAGAAATAGTCACACCAAGACAACATGGAGAGAATATTGCCATCTCCAATGCAATCGTATCAACTCCAATCCCAGGTCAGGCCATTAGCACAATGAGTCTATGTAAGTGGGCTTAATGTAAACAGCGTCTGGAAGACGAAGTGGATTAGGTTGAAAGCCCACTTTTTGTCGAATCTGACATCCAGACAAAAATTGCAGGTAGAGACTTCAGTGGGAAAAGGATGTGTTTGTCTCAGAACTACTGGGACCCCTGAACACTAACTGAGAGAAACATACAAGAGGGAAATCACCAGAAAACGCCACAAACTGTGGTTATTAGATGGAAGACTGCCAGTTAGCCGAGGGCTAATAGAAACCCGATGAGGAATTATTATTCCACATTTGACTTCTTTTTTAACCAAGAGAACTCATTAGGAGCATATCACCAGGTAATTTGACAATTATTTGAGTGCAGTAAGTCTGTAAAGGGAGAGAAAGGATGGATCTGTATTAAAACAAATGAAAAACCCTTCCACTTGATAAAAACTCCAGAGGAAATAAAGCTGTTTGGTTTGAGAAGAGAACAGTGTAGCATTTTCTTTGAATGATCAAAGAATCATTTTCTGTGTAATGTCATCATCATTCATTGAAAATTAGATATATCGCCACTAACGTCAGCGGGTTAGTGTGTTTCCTGATGTTTAAATAATGGTAACTAAAACAACAGACTGACGATGCCATTGTCTTCTTGGCGGTGTTGAAGGTGCTGGGCCTGCAGACACTGTCCCGATGCTCACACACGTCACTGGGACTGACAGGGTTCGGAGGAAGGGGGGCGGTAGCATCAGGTCCCCTCACCGTGGTGCTCCCGGCAGCCTGGAGGTCCCAGGGGTCGTTTCTCTTCTGCACTGGCTTGGCCTATGGCTGGTTAAGATGCAGTTGACCTTTTGAACTGAGGCACCTGGCAAACTTTGAATAGGGACCATGTTTTAGTGAGCTTTTGATATAGAACAGGCTGGGTCTTAATCATGACAACTGCTTTTTAAATACACACACACACACACACACACACACACACACACACACACTGAGTGGCCAGATTATTATGATCTCTGAAAGCATAATAATATGGCCACTCAGTGTGTGTGTGTGTGTGTGTGTGTGTGTGTGTGTGTGTATCCTACCTAATAATAGAGTAATATGCAAATTGACCGTACCTTCGCTATGCCCACGATTGGCCAGGAGGCACGGGGGGGCGGGACTCAGGGTGGCCGGGGTGGCCGATTGGGCTGGCAGGATGCTGAGCTCGTGTCGCCAGCGGCGGCGCGAGCTCAGCGTCTGCGCCATGGCTGTGCTGTGGCACAGAAGGGGCCTCTGGGGCAGCGAGCCCACATCCCGCTGCCAACCATCAAAAGCGGGGAGCTGGGTGTCTGCTCCGGCACCAGTGGACAGATACCCAGCTCCCCCTCGATTGAAAGCGAAAGCGGGAGAGCTGGGTGTCTGTCGGGGAGCTGGGTGTTTGTCCGCTCTGGCACCAGGCCAAAAGCCTCCACCGGAAGCTTTTGAAAGGCCTGGTGCACCAGCGGACAGACACCCAGCTCCCCCGCGATCGAAAGCAGGGAACTGTGTGTCCGCTCCGGCACCAGCGGACCCCCTGCCATCAAAAGCGGGGAGCAGGCTGCCAGCAGTGTCTGCGGAGCGTGCTAGGCTTTGCGTGGCAGTGGATATGGCCTGGATGGCAGGTTAGGCCTAGGGAACCCTAAACGTGCATGATTAAATCATGCACTGGGCAATATATATATATAAAATATTAGAGGCCCGGTGCATGAATTCGTGCATGGGTGGGGGCCGGCCTGCCTGCTGGTTGAACTCCTGGTCGAGGGGACAATTTGCATATTAGCCTTTTATTATATAGGATATACACTGAGTGGCCAGATTATTATGCATTCAGAGATCATAATAATCTGGCCACTCAGTGTATATATATGAATTATTGATTTCATGGAGGAAGATTAGGGAGAGAGAGATAGAAACATCAATGATGAGAGAGAATCATTGATTGGCTGCCTCCTGCAAGCCCCCTACTGGGAATTGAGCCCGAAACCCTGGCATGTGCCCTGACTGGGAATGGAACCCTGATCTTCTGGCGCTTGGGTCCAGTGGTCAGCCACTGAGCCACACCGGCCGGGTAACAACTGCTTATTAAGTGGCAGTGCTGCTGAAAAATATTTTTCTTCAATACAGAAGAAGGAGGGCCTTCCTCTGTTGTTTTTTTCTCCAGTGTCATGTGATTGTGATGCAGGGAAGGAAAGTCTTTTGAGAGTGAGGCACAGGGTGGTGTCACTGAGCCAGGTGTGATGTGGGATGGGTGGAGAGAGGATTTCCTTGCTGTGCTCCTTCTCTGGTGGGAACCCCATGCTCTAGAGAGGAGGTGGACTTGGCTGCAGCCAAGGCCAACCTGAAACACTTTCCCGGACATTCCCCTTCCCCTCAGTTAGAACCAAGTGCTCATTTCTGAGTCAGCACCATCCTCCAACAGGCTAAGCTTATTCCTGCCCCAGGACCTTTGCCCTTGCTATGCCTTTAGCCAGGAATGTTTCTTTTCTAGCTCTCTACAAAGATGTTTTTTTTCTTAATTCAGGAGATCAATTTAAATATTACCTTCATAGGATGCTTTTTTTGACCACGTATCTAAAATAGCTCCCAGCAGTAACTCGCTCTCACATCACCTTTATTTTCTGAAATTGTCTTGTACATTAATTTTCTTCTTCCTTATCTTTGTTTTCCTCCCTTCAACTTGCTCTTCCCCATGCCATCTAGAATATAAACTCATGAACATATTTAAACATGCAATACCTAACTATTTAGTCAGGGGCACTGACCTCTTTTCCTGTAGATTGTCAAATTAAAAAATGACAACCACCAGTACAACAATAGCCTCTGGTATGAATAAATCAAAATCATACCTATTTTTTTTTTGTCAGATCGGCGAAACATATATTTTTTGGTGTGCTGCAGAATTTTAGTAATTAGTTTATGTGTGCAGGAGATGAAAAGGTTGCCATAAAAAGATAATGAAAGAAATAGATTTCACTTTCTGTATTTCAAGTGTTTTATTATTCTAGCAGAAGTAGTCAGAATATCAAATGTTTCAGGAAGCATAGTTATAACAAACTAGAGGCCCAGTGCATGAAATTTGTGCACTGGGGCGAGGGGAGGGATACCTCAGCCCGGCCTGCACCCTCTCACAGTCCAGGAGCCCTCGGGGGATATCTCACTGATGGCTAAGTTGTCAGTTGGACATCCTTAGCGTCCCGCCATGGCTGCTGTGCTCACCAGCTGTGAGCCTGGCTTCTGGCTGAGTGGTGCTTCCCCCGTGGGAGCGCACTGACCACCAGGGGGCAGTTCCTGCGTGGAACATCTGCCCCCTGGTGGTCAGTGTGCATCATAACAACCGGTCGTTCTACTATTCAGTCAATTTGCATATTAGCCTTTTATTATATAGGATAGCTGTATTTATCTCTGTCTGGAGTGAAGAGATATTAAAGAAAATTGTTAGTTTCTAATTTAATATATCCTAGCCTTTCTAAAGTTTCATGTAGTTTTTGAATGTTTCATCCTGGGTAATAAGTTCTAATTTTTTTGCAAATGTTTAAATGTTCCTTAGATACAGTGTCAATCTCAATTGAAAGGGGCCATTCTGTAGGAAAGGAGCTTAGGTGTTCTTAGACCCTTTTTCTCCGCTAAAAGAACTTAGTCGTACGCTTCTGTGATTAGGTGAGTTAAATCTAAAAATCTTTGCCTCATGGTGTCATCAGGAAGTTTAAATGTTACTTAAGTTTATCTTAATAAACATTTGTATTTATTTTCTATAGAAAGGTAATACCCAGGTACATGTTCTGCCACTATCTCAAGCAGCCATGATCAAACAGGATGGCGCTTGCTGAAGAAGTTAATGAAGATGGAATCTTTGTAATATTGATTTCTCCCTTTTCTCATCTTTCTGACCATAAAATAATAACATTTGTGTTAGAGTCTTCCAGAGAATCAAAACCAAAGGGGTGTGTATGTGTGTGTGTGTGTGTGTGTGTGTGACCACCCTCTCAGAAACACTCATTTGGTACACCACGTGTCACTAGACTTGTGATCTATAAAGAAAGTCTATCACTCTTCTGAAATTTATTCTATTAAAAACCCTTCGGTTTACTGAAATTATATGTCCTTTGTCCCTGCATCTCCCCATTATGCTCCTGTGAAAGGATATCTTTGTGAATGACCTTTCCTTTCTCTTCTAGCCTTTCAGATTAGGACATCATTGGTTCCTATGACTGTCAGCCATGAAATGCATTGTACTTTTCTTCTGTGTTCTTCCTGAATGTAAACTATCATCTAGAATGTGATCTTTTGGAGGTTTTGGACTCATTGAATAGTCAAGGGTGTGTCCTAGGGTTATGCCTGAGTCTCTGAGGGCCCCACTTGCCGAGGCTGCATCAACACTGATCATGGACAGGCCCCCAATAATCCAGCCACGGCTGCGGTCTGGACTGAGGGCTGCAAACACGTGCCAGTAATTATCTGAGGACAAACCTTTCCTTGATGACAGCCATTAGTACTTTAAAGAGTGTTTGCCTTTTTAACAAGTGTGTTTACACTTTGTAAGTCCAGTAATTTCTCCCAGTGAGCCAGTACCTGCAAACAAAGTGAATGCCCTTAATTCCTTTTCCTTCCTGGGGACTTCTGAGTTTGAAATTGGTCTCTGTGTCTTTAGTATTGTGCAACTTCTCCTTGATATTCTAAAAAATTAGAACATGAAGTTACAGCCTATAAACTACGTACAAACACAGCCCCAAATGGCATTTCCTCCCACCTGTGTAGGAATGTGTGTGGATTTGACAGATAACAGGAATGCCTTTATTCTCAGCAGCTCCCATGTCCCTTCAGTCCGGGTGGTCTGATTAGGGTAAAACCCATCATCACAGCAGGCCAGGTGCTCACACTCAGAATATGCAGCTGTCGGGAACAATCCTCTGATTTCCTGGAAACTCATGCCCGCACAGCACCCCAGGCCATAGCTGCTCCTGGTGCCCAGGTGAGGGATTAGCCAAGTATCGTGTGGCTAGCTCTTGTGAATCCTTCCTACCAGCAGCTCAGATCCTCTCGTTAATACCCAGCTAATACCCAAATCTGTGTGCCCAAAGGCTGTAGTCTCTGAAGGATAGAAAGGAAGAAGCAGAGCAGGAGGGGAAAAAATAAGAACTAAAAAGACAAGAGTGTTGAAGTTATATTTACGTTTCCTTCCAAGCATCTTGGAAATCCTCTCTCAATGAATATCTATCTATCTACCCATCATCTGTCTTCCAATATCAGCCATTTAGTTTGCTCTTCTGATTTTAGAGTGCAAACATGGAGGTATTTTCTTGTTTGTGTTTGTGTTCATATTCTTCCTTTCCACTTCCTTCCATCGCTTCCTTTTGTTTTAGTGAATGCTTCCTCTTGCAGCCCCTATGATGGAGGACAGGGAGCTGGGTTACTTACCAAGAAGACTGCTTATTTGAAGCTGCATTGTTGCAAACAGATCTTCTTAATTCCTACCTCCATGTGTTGAGTACTCTATGGTCAACACCCGAAAATACAATGAAAAAGTTGAAGTGTATGTAGATTTTGAGTGCATTCAAAATAGAGAAATGGTGATAGAGTTGTGGACAGACTCCAGGCCTTATGGGGTGGGGCCATTTGTAGGTTCTAGGAAAAACCCGTAGTGGGACTAAGGCCTCGGGAATTCTCAGCTGTCATTTGTAACATAAGATTTTGCCCCACTCATTTCGGGGGGTGGGGGGAGTGGGAGCTGCCATCTCTGGGAATGCTGGAGTTTCTCCGTCCTTGGCCTTCTAATTTGTACCCTCTACTGTAGTGAGACTATGACTTCTCAGTGAGGTTTGTGGCACTTTATTATCCTCAGTACTTTATTATTTTAAAGAAATTCTTTAAAGAAAATACCAGCCTCCTTCTCCTCCATTTGAGTTATCAACTGCTCAATAAATATTTGTATAGTGAATGAATGAATGAATGAATGAGAATAATGGCCACTGATAACCTGTCTGGCTAAGTATAGTTGAGAAGCCGTTCTTCAGAAAGTGACACAGCCATCGTCCAACATGCAGAAGTCTAGAGTAACAAACGGGCTGTATTTGATGCTGCAGACGCAGCTGATGGGTGGTGGCTGTCCCCACCAGCACCATGTTGAGAGGGACTCTGAGGTTCTTCACGATTCAGGAGGAAAGAATGGCACTCATGCCGGACGTGACAGAGTCATTTGTCATCCCTGTGCTAATATACACATTAGGTGACCTCCTTTTTTCAGACATAAAGGTGTCGGGGTGTTTGGAGGTGTGCAAACATCCTCCTTTCTTCCCCTTCTGAATTCAGAACCGATTGAGAAATAAGACATAAAGGGCAACAGAGAGGGTGGCCTTCCCTCTGTGTTTCTTCTCCCCAGAATTAAACGTGCCAGTCACAGAGGTCTTGGTTCTGAGGGGCACGCCCTGCCTGGTGCCGCTTCCTGCCTGGCAGGGGATCAGAGCAAAGTGCACTCTCTCCATAGAAAGATCCAGAAAGACCAGGTCACCAGGTGTGTTGAAACTTCTCCCTTAGGCAGTAACAGCATATGGCTCCCACCCCAGGAGGGAGTTGTGAGTGGGGTGGAGTGGGACCGGAAGTGCTCCTTCCCAGCTGGCCCTTCTCAGGAATGGAGGGCAAGCTTCTCCCCTCGGATCAGATGAGAAGAGGGAACACTAACCCAGCAATCGGTTATCGGCAAGCATCTCTCTACTGCAGCATCCAGACAGGCCACCTGGTCTGCCTTGTTCTGTGTGGGTCCTGCAGCCATCCCAGTGGGGGCAGCCCCAGGCGTCTCTTGGCCCATTGCAGGACAGTTCTTCTCTGTGCTTACTCTCTCCTCCCCGTCAGGTGATTTGCTCTGATTGTCCTTACCTGCCTGTGAGGCACTTCAGGGCCACACCTTTGAGGTCCTGTAGGTTTAAGGGACTTGCCTCTGGATTTCTTTATATGTTGGGCACAGAGGAGGCCTTTCACAAAACTTGCTGACATCCAGAACTTTATGAAAACTCACATAACATACTCACCTTCTAGACCTGAAAATGCCCTGTCGGTAGGTAAGCATAAATGTCAAACCATGGAACGAAAAGAGACCACACGCTTGACCTAGACATCACCCTCTCCATCATTGCCCCCCCCCCCCCCCCACCCCACACACACACCCGGGGCTATGCTGAGAGGGGCATCAGGCATCCAGCCCACGCCCAGCTTCTGAGGAGAGACTCTGGTCACAGCTTTTGTTCCTCGCTCGCTGTGCTGTTTGTATCTAAGGCCTCTTTCAATTCCTGTGTGTGGTTCTAAACCAGTCCCCAGGAATGACGGGCAGGCTGCCCAGAGGTGCGCTGCCTTCAGCCAGGGGTGCATGGTGGGCGCTGTGCAGAGGGAGTCTCAGGGCCCGAGGAAGGTCATGGTGCTCAGCTGGCGTGACACGAAAGTGACAGCCTGGTCCCTCCCGGGACAGTCCTGTTCTTAAATACCTCTGGCCACCTTCAGTTCTCTTTCCACCAGTTATCAAGTCTTGTGTTTAAGACTGTTTCAAATGCTTAACATAAATACCACCGCCTCTAGTTTAAGCTCCTTGCTTCCTTGATGGGTCTTCCAAGGAACTTGTGCCAAGTCATCCTAAGCCTTTAATCTTCAGATGTTGCATTTGTCTGAATGAGATCTCAGGTGAAATAAGTCACCAGTGGTACAGGACTCAGAATTCGGTTCCCTCTCTCCATTCCATTGGGCTCCTTCCTGGAAATAGACATGTGTTTTAATTATGAATTTATACACTTATTATCTGACAAGCAAATCTAGTTTGCCGTTCCATGAAATTGATTGCAGTGTAGCTTTTAGGAGCATATTTATTAGCATCAATAAAAACCCACATTATTGAGACTACATTGTGATCAGGAACAGAACAAGAAGATGTTTGTTGCACGGTGGAGAGGTTCATTGGAAAACAGGATTAACCGAGAGGGCCTCGGGGTCACATGGCAACGGTGTACCTTGCTGCCTCTCTGTGCAGCCTTTAAACTCCTGACAATCTATTCACTGTTTCCGAGAGGATGGACTGACATGGAAGAGCATTTTGTACATTCCAGACACGGATGGATTTGAGAGGCAGTCCTCATTCTCTCCGGTTCTTACCGCTTAGCTGGACAGGCAGACACATAAAAGTGCAGTGGAGTTTGTAAGGTGACTCAAGTGCCTTAGGTACAGCACTGCCCCCCAGCAAGGAGAGTCAGCAGCATCTGACTGGCCCCTGGCACTGTTGGCTGGTGGTCCTGTGGTGGATGTAGCCTGGGAAAGGCCATTAACACGGGGACACCTGTGGAGGAGAACATTCTCTTGGCGGTGGCTGTTACCCCAATAGCTGGGGAATGCTCTGTCTCCAAATCTTGTTTTCTTTGATCATCTTAAAATCTGGAATGAGGAGACATATCTTCTGAAATGCTCTTTTTCAGAGGGGACAATGAGTGAGCCCCATCACCTCACACTAATAGTACTGCTGAATTAGGGGAGATAAGTGCACCTAACCTTGAGAGTTATGCAGACTGCACTATTTAACATCGTGGACTTCAGCCTCCCAGGGACTGAAGAGGGTACATAGCAAATCTTACCATGCAAGTTATTTATACTTATAGTGTGTTTGTATAGGAAAGTGTCATGGTGGTCTCTAAACAGTGCCCCATAAAGAACTCGTTTCAAGTACTCAATGAAATGAAAAAAGAAAAGACTCCATCAGTGACCTTCCTCTACCTCACCTAGCCCTCACAGCTGGGCTCCTTCTGGGTTCTTACCCAGGTGCAGTCTGTTCTTGGCCACACAGTACCTTTTTTCTCCCTATAACAAGAACTGAGTAATTTGCCTTCCCTTGGTGGCCAGATTGCTCCACGAGGCGGGGTGTGTAGTTTTACATCCTAGCGAGTGGCGTGAGCCCAGTAACTGTTCAGTGAATGATGACTCTTAGGTCCTGATTTATCATACCTCGGGCATAAGCCAACCAGAAGTAATGAGAAAGGGAGGACACCATTATTCTTATTTCATCATTTTGTTCCTTTTGTTACAAAACAAACGGATCCTAGGGTCATGATAATCCATGTTTATTCAGTGTCTTAAAACAATGAATCATATGTAAGATTGTGATGTTTACAAAACAGAGTCGTTCTGTGACTTTAAACACTCTTCTATAGGAATTTTGTTCCAAATCTTAAGCTAGTGGTTGTTGGAACTCTAGCTTATAAAAGCTAGTCAAGTTACTGAGTCACACACGGATGTACTGTGAGTGCCTTTATGAACACGTGCTTTAAAGTAATGCACACCTGCCCTGGCCAGTGTGGCTCAGTTGGATGAGCATTATCACCTGCACCAAAAGGTCACTGGTCCGATTCCTGGTCAGGACACATGCCCAGGTTGTGGGCTCAGTGCCTGTGGGAGACAGCCAATTGATGTTTCTCTCTCTCTCTCCCTCTCCCTTCCTCTCTCTCTAAAAATAAATTAAAAATATATTTTTTAAAGATGAACATGTGCCGAAACCGGTTTGGCTCAGTGGATAGAGCGTCGGCCTGCGGACTGAAGGGTCCCAGGTTCGATTCCGGTCAAGGGCATGTACCTTGGTTGTGGGCACATCCCCAGTGGGGGGTGTGCAGGAGGCAGCTGGTCAATGTTTCTCTCTCATCGATGTTTCTAGCTCTCTGTTCCTCTCCCTTCCTCTCTGTAAAAAATCAATAAAATATATTTTTTTAAAAAAGATGAACATGAGTCCATTCTCATTTAAGTCTCATAAACATGGAACCTGTTCTTGAGAACATAGATTAGAAAATACAAATACTCGAGTTTATATTTTGAGATTAACTTCCTGGATCCTGATAGTTAACTTAGCACATTAATGGCTGATGCTTTGAAGAAATATAAAAGCCCTTAGGGTAGCCCCACCCCAATAGATCTGCATAGTAGGTTAGTAGGTATAGGCATTAATCAACACAGACCCAGATTTGAACCCCAGTCACAAATCGCCTGGTTCAGAAAGAAGCCTAGTTTGCCCCAGAGTACAGAAATGTAATAGTTATGTGAAAGAGAGAGAGGGAGGGAGGGAGGGAGGGAAAGGGAGGGAAGGGACGGACTGGAGCCTACTCAGCTACCAAAGAATTTCCTTCTCCTTCTGTAAACAAGTTTCTGGCACATTCACATGACCACGTGGTGGCTGGGTCGGGGCTCAGTCTGGACTCTAGACTGAGAAGACCAGCCTACAGGGGCCACGTTGAAGGCACAGCTGGCAGTACAGGCTCAGGGTCACTGTGAACTTTGAACCCACATTACGACGAGCTCTGCAAGACCCTTTCTGCGGACCCGTTGTTTGCTCAGTTCTGCTTGTGTGAGAGTTGTCTCAGTCTTCAGGTATGAGCGTCCTTTCATGGTTGCCTGGCGAGCAGGCCGGGCCTTTGGATACACTGAGCTCGCCTTGTAGCCCTCACCTGTGCGCAGATCACTCTCTTAGCCAGAGTCTGAGTTTCTTTAAGGTTAAGGTGCAGGTCCGTGGCAATCTCTGTATAATCCGGGAAATCATTTATTTTAATATCCCGGGATTTTCCCTTTTCCTGAAATTGAAACATATAATGAAGTCATTTAAAAAAATATAAATTCTAAATGTGTGATAGTACGTTTACTACTGGTTCTCCTTCACGGAACATGTCACATGTATGTAACATGGTACTCATGCCCCACGTGTTTGGAATGCTCAGGCGTTGGTTGGCATCCCAGCCTTCCTCATGGCTTTGGAATGCCATTTTCAAGCTACTTTGGTTGTAAAATGTTATACTGAAACATTTTATTTTAAAAATTTGAATTGCTTTTTGCTTTACTGCACCATTAACTTGAATCTAAATCAAGGGAGGGCCATGCAGTGTGATGTCAGACATGCTTTGCTTTAAGAGGGCATTTTTTTGTGAGATGTGCTTGAGTGATGTGGGCTTTTCAGACGATTAATAGGAAAAGTCCTGGGGAACAGGAAACTAGATTCATTAAAAAAATAACTGAGGTCAACATAAAATGATTCCGAAGAAGGTAGGCAGTCGGCTTAGTGATGAAAGGAAGGAATGTGGCCTTTCTTCTTGAACTGAGTTGATCTAGAGACTTCCCTTTCTGTTATATAATTGGTTGTGAGTTTTCTCCTGGTTACTTGCGCTTACCCGTGCCATTTCTTACAGAATGGCCTGAGATGAATTAAACTGGTCTAGAACGGTTTTTGTACTTCTTTGTTCAGCATTTAATTCGAGTCATGAAAGTTGGGTTCCCTCGGTGTTATGGGACTTGCGCGGGGCACGCTGCGATGCGGGGTGTTTGTGACCAGCGCGCTCAGTCAGCGGCGGTGGAACTCCAGGAGCGTAGCTCAGAGCTCCCTGTGGACGGATCCACACCCCCTCAGCCGGAGGATGCCGTTCCTTGTTTAAGTGAATTGAGGTTGGGCCACCACAAGCCACGGCGGTGGTATTACTTTACCCCGCAAGTCGCCAAGGTCTGCCTGAGCAGCTGTATCTTGCTTTCTGGCTTCTTTCTGTGTTTCCTACTGAAGAGTGAGAAGGACTGGCCTTATTTACCCCATGATAATGATAAAAAGAGGCATCTACCTTAGTGCACGCAGAGCTTTGGAAGGAAGATTCTTTTACCAGGAGTAGCTTTCAAGCTCCCCCTGATACTACTGGCAAACAAAGTCCAGCTTCTTGTCCTCACATACATATAATTAGGTGAGTGCTTTCCTCCAAGATGACCTATAAATATCAGCCGCCCCTTGACAAAGCTTTAGGAAACTTGTATTCAAGGAGAGGTTGCTGGCTTTATACCATGCGTATTAAAAATACATAATGCTATTTAGCTACCATTTTGAGGTTTTCATGAACTTACTTAGCTCTAAACTGTAATTTCCTTTTCCATATTAGTACATCTGTCCCACAGTAGCTTCACGGACTCTGAAGCGTGGACTCGCCCCCCCGGGCCCGATGGCTTCTCAGCGGACGCTCCTGGCTCTCTGATCAGGACCCGGGGATTGTAAGGTTTGGACAGCTGCTGAGGCTCTGTGGCTGGGTTGCTTCCGACTCATTTGGAAGCCTTTCGAAGATTGTTTAATTGCTCGTCTCCTAGCTTTTGCCTTCTAAGCCAGCCTTGGCTTGCACAGCTGGGGGCATGCTGTGCCTTGGGGAGATGAAAGGAGGCGGGGGGCCACTCCCTTAAAAGTTTCAGTGCCACCGTGTCCACGTCCACAGCAGCCGTGGGAGCCGTGGGAGACCTCAGGGGCCGGCGGGAGACTCAGAGGAAGTGGACCAGGATTGAGAGCACATGGCCAGCTACAATCTTTTTGTTTAGGTTCTTTTGAGATGTACATTAGTGGGCAAAATCCTGATTGTGTTGCACCTTAGCAATTTTATTTTAGTGTTTAAAATTTTTTCTACAAGCAGAGGAAGGAAACCAGGTTTCTAGAAGGCGGTCTATGGAAGCATTATGTGTGTATGGTGATTCTGAAGCACGATGTGAGATGACTTACACAGTCAGCACAATAGGTATGTTCAGATGCCGTGTATATGAACGTGTAGATCATATACATGATGATAAACGTGTAGATCATTCCTAATTCTCCTGCAGCCTTGCAGGGGCACCAGGTGCCCCTGCATCGAGGGTCTAGGTGTCCAGTGGGCCATCAGAGATGGTGTAGGAGATGAAAATTGCACTTAATCAAACTGCCCTCAGAGGCCCCGGATTTCTCATTAAAAACAGCTGATGCCTTTTCTAATCTATTCAGTCCCCTTTGGGTATGTATAATAATGTGTGAGGTAGGTGGTGTGGGTTTAGGGGCTTTGTTGTATGAAAAGTATGTCTCTTTAAATGCACAGCTCAGTGTGGGGCGATGGGAAGCGTGAGGGAGCTGTGCCTGACCGGCTCCCGCTCTGCACAGCCACACCTACTGCGAGCACGGCAGGTGCAACTGCCGTTGGGGCCCTGACTAGAGAGAGGCATGGAGATGATGCCATTTAGCCTTCGCACTTATCGTAATTGACTGACAGGTACACTTAGTAACTGAGCATTTCACTGCATGCAGATTATACCGCAACCTTAAAAAATGGTAAAACAGTTCCTAAGAATTAACAACCATTACAAATTATCAGGTTAACATGTTTTTGCTTTTATGCCTAGACTCTTGCCTACTTATGGGGCTGAAATGAACCTTTCCACAGTCCCAGTCCTTTGGCCACTTCTCGAGGAATGGTGGTGAATATTTTCTTTTTAAAAAAATGTATCTTTATTGTTAAAGATAAATTAAAGCAGGAGCTCTGTTTTAATTACAGGCATACCTCGTTTTATCACATGTTGCTTTATTGTGCTTCACAGATGTTGCATTTTACAAATTGAAGGCAAGACCCTCCATCAGCAAAAAGATTATAACTCACTTTATTGCGGGACTTGTTTTATTGCAGGGGGTCTAGAACCAAACCGCACTCTCTACCGAAGGTCTGCCTGCACTTGCGTGCTTTTGCGCCCATGTGTTTGCACTTGGCCTTTCGTGTCCCCGTCAGCTCGCTCTGCCTCTTTTCCGGGCATGTACATGGGGATTTTCGCATTGTACTTACTGGTTTATGACCCTGACCCCATGGCAGGGAGCCCCATGAGGAGTAAGGCCAGATTATCTATTTGTGTCCTCTGCTCCCGACACAGTTGAATTGGGTAGGGCTCAGTCACGGTTGACTAAATGTGTGAAGGATAACTTCACTTTCCTATAAGCAGCCCAAGAAGCAGGATTTTCCCTGGTCATCTTCCTGAGAATGACGGTGCGCTTACAGGTTCCATGTTTAGATGAGAAGGTCAGGACTTCAGCTGTTACTTAGTGATCACTAACTGCACGCAAGGTGCTGGGCAGAATTCGCAAAGGACTGGAGAGAATATTCGACTGCCTTAGGTAGAAACCATGGATCAGAGCAGGACAAATAAGAGCTATAGTCGAGATGCAAATTGTGATGTGAGTAGGAAGGTCGATTCTTCAGGGACTCTAAGAAAACAACTCAAAGGAGGTGACCTATAGGTAGAACCTTGAAGGGTTTATAAGATTTGTGTTAGCCAAAGTGGAAGGAAATGCATTGTGTGTGTGTGTGTGTGTGTATGTGTGTGTGTGTGTGTGTGTATGGATGTGTGTGTGTGTGTGTGTGTGTGTATGTGTGTGTGTGTATGTGTGTGTGTGTGTGTGTGTGTGTGTGTGTGTGTGGTCTTTAACTCAGAATTTAATCCTCTGAGGCGGGGAAAAGAAATTGCCTCAATTCTAGTCCCTTGTAGGGCACAAACATTTGTTAAGTGATACTTGGAGGAAGGACAGGGCAGAGCCATTCAAGGGGGGGAATGTTACAACAAACTAAAGAGAGGAAGCTTGAGTTGGGTCAAAATCTGATGCCCTTCTTTTGCAATTCGTATCTGGCAGGCTGACTCATGGGCAAGCTCACTCCTTGCAGACCTGCACTAGGCCATGTGCTCTGACTCTCTCTCACCCATCCATAGTCAGAAAGCAGAGATGGTTCTTCAAGTGGAACTGTCCTGTCCTTTCTGAGTAGCTGTTCTTGATTTCATTTTGTACCTTAGTTTAATTGTAACTGTAAGAATTACAACATCAAAAGTAAATTCTATGGTGTGACTGTATAGAGGCAATAAGCATGTTCAGTACATGCATACTGGGGTAGATCATAGCATGTTCTTTTTTCCTTTTTTAAAAGCTATATTGATGCCAGAAACCAAAGATGCAAAAATTTTCTATTTGGGGAATATTTTTTCCCAAAGCAAAATTGAGTTTTTATTGCAAAAGAACTATGGAACAAGTCATTTTCAAATATCTGTTTCAAATGCCTTACACAGTCAGCACAATAGATATGTTCATATGCCATTGAACAAGGATTGCCAGTTTTTGAACAACTGTTATCTCTTTTGATTGAATTCATTGGACCTTACTTTCTACCCAGCTAGAATTCAGAAGATCCTACTCATCTTTAATTGTTCCTTTTGCAAAAATACAAATTAGCTTCTAAGTTTATAGAACTTGTAATTGTGGCTCTTGAGAATACTTGGATGGAATGTGAAATAAAGCATTTGCTTATTCTTAAGCCCCAAAGCGCATTTCTTTCCAGCTATTCTGTATGCTTTTCAGCATTGAGAGCTTCTATCTGGAAATTGACAATCTGTGCTCTGGTGAGCGTCACAAATGTGCTTCAGAGCAAAGTCCTCATCAACGCTTTGTGCATATTACCCAGTACCTCCCTAAGGAGCCGTTTTATTTTGAACAACTTGACATTTGGTTTGAAGAGATGGCAACTGTAAGAACATCCTGGAGAATTGAGGTTAAACAGGACCCCAATTCTGTCATGCTCAGATTTCCCCCATGTCATCATACCTAGAATGATGCGGGTGACTGCCGTGCTTCCTGTGGGGTGAGGAAAAGAGTTTGCTTAAAACACTGCGTTTGTCATGGCTGCTTAAAATATTTGCAAAGGTGAGAGGCTAGTGGAAATCTCTGTTCTTTTTAAAAGTCTGTAAATTGTTGATGCTCTGGATAGGTTTGTTGGAAATGGCGGGCACATGCATGAATGTAGTATACACAATTGAGAAGTATTTCAGGGACACCTGAATGAGCAGTGGTCTGTTGTAGGCGAGAGCTCCAGAAAGGTGGATAAGAAAATATTCACCATGGAGCAGACTGTGGAATCTCACCCTGCGGAAGGCAGGGGTGGGCAGGAAGAGATTAACCAAAGACCTTGTATGCAGAACTCATGGACACAGACAATAGGGTGGTGAAGGCCTGGGGCGGGGGATGGTTGCGGACTAGAAGGGGTCAATGGGGGAAAAAAGGGGGACATATGTAATACTTTCAACAATAAAGATAAAAATTTTTTTAAAGAAAATATTCGCCATCATTCCTCGAAAAGTGGCCAAAGGACTGGAACTGTGGAAAGGTTTATTTCAGCCCCATAAGTAGGCAAGAGTCTAGGCATAAAAGGAAAAAACAAACAAACATGTTAACTTGATAATTTGTAATGGTTGTTAATTCTTAGGAACTGTTTTACCATTTTTTAAGGTTACGGTATAATTTGCATGGAATGAAATGCTCAGTTATTAAGTGTACCTTTCAGTCAATTATGATAAGTGCGAAGGCTAAATGGCATCATCTCCATGCCTCTCTCTCGTCAGTGCCCCAGCCACCGGAAGCAAATCCTGATCTCATGTCTGTCACCATCATGACTCTACCTACTCTAGAATTTCATAGAAATGGGATCATACATATGTTCATTTTATTTGTGGATTTTTTAATTCAGCATCATAATTTTGAGATTCCTCTATGTTGGCCTGAATCAGTAGTTTCTTGTTTCTTTTTCATTGCTGAGTGGCAATCCTCTGTATGAACATGTCACCATAGGTTGATCCTTCATGGAAATCTGGGCTATGTCTAAGTGTGGGTTATTAAGAATAAAACAGCAGTAGAGGGCTTTTTTCAGACATGGTTTGAATTGGTGGATGGTACAGTGGATGTGTGTTTAACTATAAGATACTGCCCAAAAGATTGTCAAGGTGATTTATCATCTTATACTTGATCAGCAATATTGATGAGTTTTGTTTACCCCACATCCTCTTCAGCATTTGGTACTCTTCGTCTTTTTCATTTATTCATTCATTTCCCGTATTTGTGGGTGAGAGTGGGTATCTCATTGTGGCTTTAATTCGCCTTTCCTGAGTGGAAATGAGGTTGAACACTTTTTCATGTGCTTCTTGACTGTTTGCTTATCTTCGTTTGTGAAGTGTCTCTTCAGGCCTTTTGCCCATCTTTTACTATGTTGTTGTTATTGTTGTTTATTGGGTATTAGAGTATTTTTATACACTACATGGAATCCATATTTTAGAAATCTGCTTTGCAAATATTTTCTCCCATTCTTTGGCTTACCTGTTTATTCTCTAGGTAGTACTTTTTGATGAACAGACATTTTGAATTGTGATATGATCCAAGTTATTTTTCCTTTTATGTTTATTCCTTTCTGTACTCTCTCTAAGCTATCTTTGCCTACTTCAGCATCATGAATCTATTATTCTGTACTTCGTTCTAACAGCTTTTAAAAACCTTTTTGTTTTGAAATAATTTTACATTTATAGAAGAGCTGCAAAGGTAGCACATTGAGTTCCTATAATACCCTTCCCCCAGCTTCCCCTGATGTGATCATCTTACATGACCTTGATCCAATGATCAAAAATAAGACATTTACATCCATACAGAGTATTCAGTAAACTAGAGATTCTGTTCAGATTTTGCCAGTTTTCCCCTTAAAGCCCTTGTGTTCCAGGATCTAATCCAGGATTCCACATTGCCCTTAGTTGCCATTAGTCACTAGTTTTCTCCAAAGGTGAGAGTTCCTCAATCTTTCCTTATCTTTTATGATCTTGATACTTGTGATGACTACTCCAGGAATTTTGTAGAATAACCCTCAGTTTGGGTTTATCCGAAATATTTTTCCTGATTAGGCTGATGTTATGGATTATTGGGAAGAATGAATTCTTACAGAGTTGATGTATTCTAATAGCTTTTTTGTCTATGATTATCTCAGATTTTATTTGTGTGCATTTTATTTTTAGAAAAGCTTGCTGGAATTTTGACTAGAATTGTATTGAATTTTATTTAGGTCAATTTGAGTATATTGACATCTTAACAGTATTGAGTTTTCAGTGTATGTATTCATGCTATAGCTCTCTATTTATTTGTGTCTTCTGTAATTTCCAGCAATGTATGAGAGTTTTTAGTTTAAAGATTGTGTGTGTCTTTTATTAAATTTCTCCCCAAGTATTTGATATTTTTGTAAATAGTATTTTTAGCAGTTGTTATTGCTGATATATTGACTTTGTGTCCTGGGACATTGCTAAATTGATTTAGTAGTTTTCTTTTAGATTTATTCAGACTTTTTCTATACACAATGTGTGATCATTGAATAAGAAGAGTTTTTTTTATCTTCCTTTCCAATCTGTATCATTTTATTTCTCTTGCTTATCTGATTGCACTGGCTAGGACTTCCAGTAAAATGTTTAATAGTGGTGCTAAGAGCAGACATTTTTGTCTTCTTTTCAACCTTAGGTAGAAGCACTTAATATTTTACTATTAAGTGTTTTTAGCTGTAGATATTTTTATGCCTATTACGGGCTGAGGAAATTCTCTTTTATTCCTAGTTTACTGAAAGTTTTTCACATAAATGGGTTATTATCTATAATAATAAAAGTGTAATATGCTAATTAGACCAGGCATCCTTCCAGACATCCTTCCAGATGACCTTCCAGATGAAGCTGGGGCTGCGAGGGAAGCCCGGGTCTCGGGTGCCATAGGGAAGCCGGTACTGGCAGCTGGGGGAAGGAAGGCCTACTCTTGCGTGAATTTCTTGCATCAGGTCTCTAGTGTAACATAAATGGATGTGTCAGATGCTTCCTCTACATCCACTAAAATTATATGAATTTCTCCCTTAATCTGTTTATATAGTGAACTACATTAATTGACTTCCAACCTTTAATTTTTGGAATAAACACTACTTGATTATGTATTTATATATTGCTAGGTGATTTGATAATATTTTGTTAATTTTTTTTAATATTGATGTTCATGAAGAATTTTGGTCTATAATTCTCTCTTTTTTTGGTCTTGGTAGCAGAATTATAATGACTTTATAGGATGAGTTGGGAAATATTCTCTTCTTCATTTTCTAAAAGGTTGTGTATGACTGGTTTCTCTCTTTTGTCAATTTTTAGAAGAGTTTAACAGTGGAGACACTTAGTCCTAGAGTTTTCTTTTGGGAAATTGTTTAATTACAAATTCAATTTCTTAAACAGATATAAAGTGATTTAGATTTTCTATTTCTTTTTGTGTCAGTTTTAATAAGTTGTATCGTGAAAGGAATTTGTTTCATCCAAGTTGTCAAATTTGTTAGCATAAAGTTGTTTATAATATCCCTTTATTATGCTTTTAATTTTCGTGCAATCTGTAGTCATATTCACTGTTTTATTCTTAGTGTTGATAATTTCCATTTTCTTTCTCTGTCTTTATTAAAAATCTTGACTAGTATTTCTAGATGGTTATCAACTTTAGCAATCTTTAAAAAGAACCTACTTCTGGCTTTGTTGATTTGTTTTATTTGTCAGTTTTCTATTTCATTAATTTCCTCTTATTTTTATTATTTTCTGTCTTCTACTTACTTTGTGTTTAATTTGTGGAACTATATTACTTTTAACCTTTGCTGTAAAGGAATTGTTAGTTAGGAAGGAAAAAAGATTAATCAGTATGAAAATTTTAAAATAAGGGAAAAATGTTTATAAAAATATCATAGGCAATTTGAACTAATATCAGTTTTCTAAATATGAGCAAAGTTCACCTATTAGACCTAAAATAATCTGAACAGTGTGGTTGCTTTGGTTTTGGTGGCAGCTGCCCAGAGGATTGGACTGTTTCATAGAAGGAACCATCTCGTATTACATGCCCTTTCTAGACTTGGCAAAGTAATGCCTCCTGGAAGATAGATACAAGAAGGCATACAACAGCTCTTCTTCCCAGATTTAAATTCATTTGAAACATAAAAATTATACATTAGTTTTAATTGATGTGTTCAGCCATGGACATTGATGTGAGAAAGATGATAATTATACTTAAGAGATAAACATTAATAGTTTTATGCTCATGGATCATCCATAAAAGAATTAGGTGCCCCAAATGTTTTTCACCCACGCCCTTTATGAGAACATTACAGTGGAGGAAATGAATCTATGCTAGTACGGGGAATTAATGATTATTGTCTATATTCATAAAAACCATACAGTAACTGACATGTACCATAAAACAATAGCTATAATGATTATTGGAGGATTAATACACCTCCTACTTTTCAAAGCGTAATAGGCAGGCATTTTAATGCCCCAGATAAAAACCACCTTTACTGTGAGGCCAGTGGGAGGTATAGTGGTTTTGTGCAAAAGTGGTTTGGATGACCAAGAAGGGGGTAAGATATCCAAGTTTTAGTCTTCATACTGAACTTTTTCTACAGAATTTAGTATTTTTGTTCCTGCTATTCTTTTTCATAATAATATTTGAAAACAAGATAAGAACATGTGAAGTTTGCCATTGGCACCGATTCAGTTAGGTTTGGTTTCAAGGAAGACTTCTTCATACTGCACTTAAATAAATACCACGTCGTACGGTAACCTTCAGGCTGGCACTTCCTTTGGTAGTCATTTGATGCGGGTTGGTGGTATGTCTGTCCATCTCACCTTCTAAGTATTTGTTGCCAGGATGAAAAAATGAATGAATGAAAGCAACATCCCAGTTGTTAATTAAATTTTGGAATGATTAATATTACAGACACTGACACCAGAACAGATGCTGTTCTGACAGTGGCAGCGTCTTTGTGGAAGGCAGGAGGGGGGCATGGTGTGCGGAGACTTGCTCAGTCATTTTGACCTCCGGAATCTCCAAGGAACTAGTAATTGGGAAATGAAGATGTTCAGTAGATGTTCGTTAGTATTTTTAAAGAACATAAATGTGATGTAGAAGTCACCTAATTTAAATAATTTAAAATTATTTTAAATAGTCCAATATATTCCCAGGATATTTCAGACTTTGATTGATTGCCTTTTTCCTCATTGTCTCCAAAGAAAGACGATGGTGTTTTGCAAACTTCTTTATGACTTCTGAGTTACCATGCTCATAGTCAAAAGATAAACAGCCATGTAAAGGGCAAACCAGAAAAAAAAAATCCGTATTTTGTTTTGCAACTGCGACTAGGATATATTTTTTAAATAATAGCAGAGAATTGCTTGGCTGAAAGAACAGTAAATTATTTATTCCCTTTGGAAAACTACACTGAAAGAGAAAAGCTGTTTTCCCTCCTTTTTGTATTAGAATTGATTGCACACTGGCATAATATTCTTCAGTTCTATAAGGATTTGTTAGGGTTTTTTCTCTTCATAGGGTTTTTATTTCTGTAATATTTCCATGTAATGGCCAAGTAATAAGTACCCCATGGAAATTTTTTCAAGCTTTTTGTGGAGCAGATAATGTCGTTTTCTTGTCAAATAGCAAACTACTTTCATCATTTACTTTTCTTACTAGATAGTGCTGTATCTCGTGTAGAAATGTATGTTAGTTGGTGCAGAATTCTGCCTACTGTTAATGAGATAGATGCCCATTGCTGTCACATATCATTAGAAAATTGTAATTCTGATACTTTCAGGTCATTTTTAGTATCAGGAAATCTTGACAGCCTACGTAGTAACCTACCATATCATCACTAAATGATAGTGTCGCTATGAGGTGATGGAGAACACAGGAAGAATAATATGTGGCCCCCGCCCTGAAGAGCTTAGAGTCCAGCAGAAAGAAAGGCCAGCACACGGCAAACAAGGGCCCAACTCAGACCAGGGAGGATACAGCTGTGCGCCCCTTGTTACAGGTGTTCGGAGCAGGAGAGCCATTGTATTTGGAGTTTCTTCCTTTTGCCTCCCCCGGATCTGCTCTCACTTCTTCTTCTGGCTTCTTGTTGCGCTCAGCCAGTGAGGAGATCAGGAGGGAGGAGCCTGAGGTCCCATCGCCTCCCTGCCTGCTTGCCCTCTGTTAGCAGTCTGGGCTCTGGTCCTTCCACCAAGGGCGGTCAGACCTCTGTTTCTAACCTCAGGCAGGGTGCTGCACTAGCCTGCAGTGGGGCAGGCAAACAGTCCCTCTGTTAACTCTTAAGCCAGGTCTTAGGTACCCAGTCTGCCAGGCCCCTAACTATCCGGTGGCTCCAGTAGTTAGGGCAAGTTTTACAAAGGGAAGCTCATGCCAGTCCTGCAGGCTGGGGAATCGAGACCCGGGGAACAGCATCAACAAGAGCAGTCACACAAAGTGCACCACCTTTTAGTGATTCTGGCAGTTCTCCTCTTGCCAGGGTGGCCTAGGGAATCCCTGGCCTTAGTGTCAGGCCTTTACCGGTGGGGGCCTCTTTGCCTGTGGCCTCTCCAAGATGAGGATCTCACACAGTTTCATCAAAATGAAAATGTGAGGTCATCACTATTGATGACATTGGGAGGTTGCGGCCCCGGTAGTGGCAGCTCATATTTGTGTGCAGGGGTATTGCCTGGAGCAGCGGTCACCAACCTTTCGGACCTCGCGGACCACCAGTGGTCGGCGACCGCTGGCCTGGAGTGTTTACTGAGGACATGAATGGAGAATGCGATTTCCAAGCACCAGGTGTCCCTGGCCACCTTCACGTCTGTGCAACCTTCAGGCTCTTAGAAAACCTTGCTGTGAGCTTGTTCCAAAAGCATGGACTCTTTCAGGCTTCTCCCCGTCTCTGCAAATCTCTCTTCCTTCCTCTTGTTTTAAGTTCATTTTATCAACAGACATTAGATGCCTGCTGTGTGCCAAGCCCTGTTTGGCTCCCTGGAATATATAGTAGGGGGCAGGGATAGAGAGCCCCTTACCTCCCAGGGTTTATGTTCTAATGAAGAGGATATAATATGCATAACTGCGTAAATACATGACAGAATCTCAGAGAGTAAGTGCTGTGGTAAAAACAAAATAAGGTGAGGGATGATGGGATGGCATGTGGGGTGGCTAAAGAAAACTTCTGAAGAGGCCATGTTTCAGCAGAGAAGTAACTGCCACTGCTTCAGACAAGGGAACCACATCCTAAGCAGAGAAGTTTTCTTTCTTTTTTTAAAAAATAAATTACTTTATTTTTTTAAATATGTTTTTTATTGAGTTTTAGAGAGAGAGGCAGGGAGAGGAATAGAGAAATGGAAACATCAATGAGAGATAAACATCATCCGTCGGCTGCCTCCTGCATGCCCCCTACTGGGGATCAAGCAGGAATTGAACTGGTGACCTCTTGGTTCATGGGTCGAAGCTCAGCCCTTGAGCACACCAGCCAGGTGCAGATAGGCTTTCTTTTAAATTGAACTCGAGTTTAGGGCGACTCAGCTTTGAAATGCTGAATATTGTTTGTTTATTTTTTGTTTTATCACAGGCTAAATTAACATCTTAAGATGAACTTAAGAAAAAGTCTTTTTTAATTTGGAAAAAAATACTGACACCCAGTACAAAATGAACATGTGTGGTCCCCTGTCAAAAATTAATAAGAATTTCCCTAAATAACTTATAGTGATGTTTCACATATGTGTTTTAAATGACATAAATGATACTGGACTATCCATGGCATTGTGTAACTTGCCTTTGTCAGTTAACATATTTTTACTATGTATTCCTACTGATACATGTATCTCTGTATTTTTCATGTTAACTGCAGTTAGAAGCTAATATGTAATATTTTAATTAATCTATTTTATTATTGGGTGAATATTTTTAAATAATTTCATATTAAAAGTTGCAAGAAAAATAAAAATTCCCTTACACCTTTCACTCAGATTTGCCAAATGTTAACACTTTACCACAATCCTTTATTCTTATCTTTTTCATATTTTCTTCTCTTTGCTTTGTTTTCTGTATATGTTTATAGTATAAAATATATTCGCATGTATGCATAAAATTTTCTCTGAACCATTTGAGAATAAGTTGCAGACATGATGCTCATTTTTTCCTAAATACTTCGGTGTGTATTTCCCACAAAGCAAGAACATCCTCTTACATAACCACAGGATAGTAATCAAAATTAAGCAATTATCTTCACTTCAGTGCTACTATAGGCCTCATTTTATTTTCTCAAATTGTCCTCGTGATATCTTCTCTTCTTTGCCCGGCCCAGGATTCTCTTCAGGACCAGTGAGTTGTCATGTCTCTTTAGGCTCCTGTAAATGCTTCAGTTCCTCGTGCTTTTTTTTTTGCTTTCATGACCTGGACATTTTTGAAGACCAGAGGCCAGTATTTTATAGACTGTTTCTCAATTTAGGTTTGTTTAGTGTTTTCAAATGATTAGATTCAAGCTTTGCATTTTTGACAGGAAAGCCACAGGAGAGGTGCTCATCCTTCTCAAAGCTCATGCCCAGAGGCCCATGATAAGATTTGTCCCAGGACTGATGACGTGAATGTCATCACTTGGTTAAAGTGGTGTCTGCCAGGTTCCTCCCCTGAGGTTATTATAAGTACTGTCAGTAAGTGTCTTCGAGACCATGTCCGCATTCTTTGATGTGTCCTGCCTGATCCATTGTTATAGTGGTGCTGGCAAGTGGTGCTTTTCTAACTGCCGTGACTGGTACGCTTATTAGTTGGCACTCCTCTGTAAGGAGGGGCCTTCCTTCCCCCTTATTTACTTATTTAATCAAGATGCACTCATGGATTTCTGTTTTATCCAGTGGGTTACATTCAATTATTCACGTTATTTTAACACTCAAGTTACCCTGGAATTGATCAGCAGGAATCCCTTCAAACTAGGTTCTTTCCATTTGACATTTTCCTATCATTCTTCATTACTCCCTTTTCTGGTACAACAAGATGTTCTAGAATCATTTTGTAGTTCTCAAGCCCCAGATCTGGAATCTGGAATCAACCATTTCTCAGGGAGCCCTGGTCGCCCCCCCTACCCCCCAAACCACCACCACCAGAAATGGTATTTAGAAACCAAGATTTGGGTACTATGTGTGCTCACTGATACTTGGCTATCCTTGTTTCTAGGCCCTTTCATTAGATGGAGCTACTATATATTAAATATAATACACACACACACACACACACATCTGTATCTACTTGAGTATCTACCTAATATCTATCACCCATATACCTGTTTATCTACCTTTGTATCAACAGAAATCAGGGTTTATACTGATACTTCTAATTCCAATTCCGTTCCACAGGGTTCATTCTAGTCTTCTCCCTTTCTGTATTTATAACTCCCTTTTCTGATAGTGAGAAGCCCTGTTCCCATTATCCACAATATGTATTTTTTATTTGAGTATTTGAATGCACAAACAGTAGATCCAAAGTTTCTAACACTACCACTGTGAAAAACAAACACACTGTCAAGAATTCAAATAATAAGGTGAAGAGAGCAGCCAAGGAACATACACACATAGCCCCTGGACAGACAACAGAGGGGTGAAGGCCAGGGAAGGGGTGATGGGGGCTGGGGTGGAGGTAGGCAAAGCTGGGGGAAATGGGGACATCTGCAATGGTGTCAACAATAAAAAAAAAAAAAAGATTCACTATCTATTTAAAATGCTTAGGTAAAGTTCTTACTACATTAGGGACAATAGTAGGTATACCTGAGTAAGACATTGTCCTTGTTATTAAATTACTCCAACTCTTCCTTTCTTCTCCTCTATGAATGGAAGGAGTGAGCTGGCATTGGTTTTGCCCCAGGGCTTTCAGAACCTAGGAAGGACTTAGAGAGTTCAGGCTTAGGTGGGGTGTAGGGTCAGTGGGGACACGGCGTTGGGAGTGCGGGTGGAGGCTGTCCTTTCTCCTCCCTGTTTTGGTACCACTTAGTATCTGTCTCCACAGAGAGGATGGTACCTCATGCATCTTTGTACTCTCCTTATAGGATAGTTACCCCTTGCTGTATGGAAGTCCACTTTAGTGGTTTAAAACTTAGCAGCTTAAAATAATGAAGCGAATTTGTTTTGCTCATGGATGTGCAATTTTGGCAGAACAAAATCAATCCCTAATACAGAAACTGCAAGCTAAGAATTTGTTTCCCTGTGTTATCATTTGGGGTTGTATGACCCTGTGAGATTTTGATCCTCATTAAATCTGTGGTTTCCTGATGACAGATGTAGCCCCATGTTTCTTTCATACACTAGTGATTCCTGATTTTGAGGGATCATATGGTGGGAAATACAACTACATTTATTCAGGTTAAAATATGATCTTTCGAAAGCTCGGTATGATTGGAAGATAGCCTAATGGAGAAAAATTTTTGCAATCAGTGTGCAGAGAAGTAATATATTGGGTTTTAATGGGGACATACAGCATAGTTATAACTATGAGGACAAGTTGTAACAAGTTATGTGGTATATAGAAGCACATATGCTGCAAGTGTGACTTTTGGCTAATAATAAATTTTTACTAATGTAAATTACCAAGTGACATTTATAGACTGTGTTTGTGATCAGGCATAAATGTGGAATGCTCATCATTAGTTTTCTGGACAAATATTTCCCCATGGGTCCCAGTGGATTTTGCCCTAAGCCTCTAATAATACTGGGTTCTTAGGCTAATATATAGAGTGGCCTTCCTTGTATAGGCTGATCACTTGGAAATATCAGGATTCATCATCCCCAGTAATGAGAATGTGGCCTTACTCTCCTTTGGGCTAAAGAGCAATCTCTCCCTCCCGTGATCTCTGAATTATTTCCACGTCCCAAGGAACACCATCTGAGGCTATGGACGGATTCTGTTCCTCTCTTCCATTTGAGTACTTTCCCTTGCCAGCTATGGTTTTGTGCTTATAAATTCTGCCCCTCTCAACAAGACAACCCTGATGAATCATTAGAGACGCTAACCTTTACCATCTAGAGCTTTAAAAATTGTGAAATGGTTTTCAAATACCTGGTTCTTCTTGGAATTTCATACCACAGCTGCAGCAGCACGGGGTTCTTCACCACCCAGCACAGGTGTGTCCCAGGTGCCCGTCTTCCCTTCCAGCCCCTTGGCTGCCAGAACTCAGTTCACCCCATTCAGCTCCCACTCAGCATCCTTCCAGGTGGATGGCGGCAGCTGCTGGGTGCAGCAGGGTATCCTTCTAAAGGAACAATTTGTGATAAAACGTAACACACATTTATAATGTTTTTATATGCAGTTCAAGTGTTGATCTGTAAAATTCTGCATGAATCCTGGGCACAGGAAATCCTTGATGACTGTTTGACCTTCCTACTTGGGATTTTGCCATATCAGAGGTCAGTACTTGCCGTAGCAGCCAGCCCCACCTCCTGTGTGAGTGAACATAAAACGTGCAAATCTTCAAATGGGCACAAATGTTCAGCAAAACCAGACTTGATCTATTGAGGCTGCTAGTCTGTAATTTGCGGTTTCTACTGAGTTTTTATGAGGAATCCTTTTCATATACATAATACGTTTGTACTAAGTCTTGGAACATTCTCAGCCTTATAAAAGATAATGACACACAGAAATCATAGGTCAAACAGTGATTAAAAGAGATTGGGATGTGCTAGCCACACACAAAACCACAGACCCTTGATGCCGCACTTCTCGCAGCTGGCTGGCAGAGCAAATGGACTGATATGCTCCACCCCAGGGAGCCCTCCCCCAGCAGCTCCGACTCAGACAGCGTGCTGGGTTAGTACTCTGTGCGCATAAATCATAAGCACTTTTATGCTTTCCTTAGCATTTATGTAAAAGCGTTCTTTTAAGATTCTTCAGTTAAACTTCACCAATTGTCAGAGTAGCCTTGATAAGGAGGAAGGAATTGTAGAGTCCTTAATTCAGTATTTGGAGAAATATGTGATGTTAGCCATACAGCAAAGCCAGTCAGAGCCTGAAATAATTCGATTTAACTTGGTCTGCCAAACTACAAGGTCTCTTATTCAGCAAAGGATGTAAGGTAACTTACCCAAATTCATACAGTTATTGCAGAGTAAGTAAACAGCCTGTAAATGGACTCTGGGCTTTCGAGCAGCTAAAGTGAAAAGAGAAACGTGGAGGGCTTCAATAGTCACGTAGTCCTTAAACATGAACTTAGTCACCTGGGAGGTGCAGAGACTTGCCTTATAAATGTGGTCCAAGAGGAATTCCTCCTACGCACCCTCCTAGACAGTGACACAGAAGATAAGGTGTTTGTAACGTTCTTGCAATAACTGGACCTGTTCATCCAGAGGTTGTTGTTGTTTCCCTTTGTGCGTTTGATGATCAAAATGCTCAGATGTGGTACTTGGTGGAGGATGAATGCATTGCTGTTTTACCTCTCCCCTCTCTAGGTCTTTCTTTAATGCTTTAACACAGTATCCAAATGCGACTACCATCAACAGTATTTTAAATGATTAATCAAGTCTAATCTTTAATATATGCCTGGGAATGAAAACAAATGGACAATAGAAGGTTTGCTGACAATCCTTAGTGAGTCAGCAGTGGGAGGGTAGTTTCTAGCCTTGCCTGAACAGAAGTACATCTGTTCCCAAATCAAGCATCCGCGGTGCTTTTCTCCTCAATGGCCGTGTCAGCACGGTTGGCGTTTAGTGAGTCGTCTCTGCGGTGGAGCAGACATTGTGGTTATGCTCCTTCAGACACACCTGCACATTGTTACTTCAGAGATCATCTCAGAGTGAACATGTTGCTGTACGTGAAAGGCAATTTGTAAACAATTGAGGCAGGAGCGAAGGGTTGGAAATTACGTTCAGTGGCTTATAGGTGACCAATTGTTGGTTTTAGACCAATAGACGGGAGGAGATAAAGTAGCCAGCACAGATTCAAAAGTATTATGGGAAATGGGAGTCATAGGCAGGTATAAGCCACCTGAATAAAAACAAGCATCAGGTAGTTTTGTTGGAGATGTAAGGTAAGCTGTAAGCAGCCTGTAGGTGTAAGGCCAATATTTACTAGTATTTGACTCAGGATGGAGAGTAAAGAATCAAGGTTTCCCCTGCTAGGAGAATGCCAGGGTGGACAGTGGTGGTGTAAGGATGGGTATAGTGAACCCACGACTGAACATGTTGGTATATACCTGCTTCATATTAAGAGCAGCATTCCTCAGCACTTCAGAATCTCTTATGAGTAGACTGAATCCCGTGTTAGTGACTTAAGATGAGGGGGGAAATGACATCAGAGCTCCACAGGTGAGTCAGTGAAGTGTTGGCAAGCTAGGAGCTGATTCACAGGGAAGCATGAGGGAGCATGGGTTGTTTAACACAGAGAGTAGAACCGGCTTTTCCAAACCAGCATCTGAGGAATGATATTTTGGTAATACTGGAAATCCTTCACTTTAATCTTGCACTTGCAGTGACTGAGTTTTGCATGAACTTGTTAATTATGCAAAATGGTAAAACTGTACACAGTGTAACAGAATTGGGCTAGAGTTAGGAAGCTTATACAGATTTTACATTTTAAGATAGTTTTTTTCAATGACAGCATGAATATATGAGTGACTTCAACTATATGAGGAGAGCAGTTTGTTTTCTGCCTCCATTAAGGATAAAGGGAACCCTAAATTACAAAAGGAGGAATATGAATTGTCAGAATGAAATTGATTGCCATGTAGGGGTTGGGGGAGGTTGCCTGGCATGTAGTATATGTGCAGGCTTGCTCTACATTAATAGGCCACAGTGCCTAACACAGTATTGGCTCATGATAGATCCTTAATCATCAGTTCATTTCTTAGGTGGGGCATCAGTCAGGGTTTCAAGAGAGAACCAGAAACAGTAGAAGATATGTGGCTATCTACACTAATAAAAGAGAAAGATGCAAATTGACCATACCTCTGCAATACTCGCCAGCCAATCAGGAGTGAGTATGCAAATTAACCCAACAAAGATGGTGGGTTAATTTGCATACACAGGCATAGAGTGAAGACTGAAGGTTTCGCCCGAGCAAAGACTGAAGACTGAAGACTGAAGACTCCGCTGTGGCCGGAGCCAAGCCTGAAGGCTGAAGGCTTGGCTCCGTTGAAGGCTGAAGGCTTGGCTCTGCTGCAGCTGGAGCCAAGACTGAAGGCTGAAGGCTTGGCTCCACTGTGGCCCGGGTCCCGGGTACCAGAGGAAAACCATTGCCAGCAGCCAGGGGAAGGAAGGCCTATTGCACGAATCTTTGTGCAATGGGCCTCTAGTCTATATATATAAAAGGCTAATATGCTAAGTGTCCTTCCCTCCATCCGGGTAATGACATCACGTAGCAATGCCCACTTCCTCTCTCTAGTGATGACTAGCCTCCTTGCAGTTTCTTCAGCCCAGGAACACGACTTGCTTTATAGCCAGGTGGAAACACTTTACACTGTAACCAAATGTCTGTGAAGCGTTTTCCCGTGCCTCGTCTCATTTGATCCTCACAAAAGTCCTGGAGTAGATAGAGAGGAGACTCAGTGGAATCCTATTTTCTTTTCATTAGCTGGAAAATGAAAATTTAGAAAGTATAGAAACTTGACCCGACTGAAAAGAAGTAAGAAATGGTGGATCTTGAAAATGACTTCAGGTTTTCTCACTGCGCAGAATATAGTCAAACACTGCTGCAATTAAATATTTTACCCTTTGTTCTCCCTGCGTGATCTACAATAATAATCTGCTTCGTGTTGATATTTACTGCTGTGTTGCTGACAATTACCTTAAAGAGAAGTTGGGGTGCTTCACTGGGCTGGAAAAAGTTTAGCTACATCAGAAAGCAGGTCTAATTAAGCATGTTTGTTCTATATCTATAAAAGGCTAAGTTGACTCGCACATGCACGATACATATAAAGCTCTTGCTGGCACCAATTGCATGCGTGTTTCCATCTGTCATTGTTGATCATGAATTTGGTTGACACTTCTATTATTGAGGAAGGGCAAATAGCAATATTGAAATATTTCTTCTAATTGATTTCCTTTCAATGTGCACAAATTCGTGCACCAGGTCACTAGTCTATAAATAAAAGGGAAGAAGGTGGGTGGATAGATAGATGAATGGATGACAGATTGATCACATTAAGTTGGCCTATATGGTTGTGAGGAATTGACAGGCAAATGCAGAATGCATGGGGCAGGCCATCAGGATGAGCAGGCTGGAAGTTCGGGCAGGAACTGATGTTGTAGTCCACCAGTGGAATTGTTGGAATTGCTTCTTCAGGCAAGCCTCAGTTCCACAGTTAAGGCCTCTCAACAGACTGGATTAGGCCCACATTGATTATCCAGGATAACCTCCTTTATGTGAAGTCACTGACTGTGGATGTTCACCACATCTGTAAAATAACGGCACAACACCACCTAAATGAGGGTGTGATTAAGTGACTGGGGGCTTTATCCTAGCCAAGTTGACGTGTACAGCTGGCCATCCCAGGTGGGTAGGGATAGGACTATGTTTGGAGGTGACAAATCAGTTCTAACACACCCGCTTGGTAGCGGGGGAGCCTGGGTCTAAAGCCCAGTGCTCCGCCAAGTCTGGCTCTGCCTGCCAAGCACAGTGGGTAACCTCTTTGCTTCTGTTTCCTCGTATACAAAATGGGGTCAATATGCCAAATTTCTGGGTTTCTTGGATGATCAAGTGAATATCTGGCATGAAAAAAATACAGCTGACGCTAGCAGTCGTGGTTTGGTGGGTTTTAAGGTTTACCATGTAATTGAGAGTTGTATCTTCACGTGGTTCGGAATGACATCCAGAAATGTGAGATGCCTAATTAGCTGGACACGGTAGCAGGAAAGGAGTCGGAGAACTATATGTTGGCGTTGGGACTTTAAGAAGTTTCTTTCTTCTTCTGTCTCTCACCACACATTAGTCAGGCCTGGTTTTAATAGTCTTTTATTGCACAGAGCAAAGCTTATCAGCTTATTTATCAAACGCAGGGAATAAAAAACCGTAAGTGAGCATGACTCTCCGAGGGCAGTGGAGGGCATGACACACGCTAACATCAGTGTGAATTCTAAGTGGAGTCATTAGGACTGATGCTGCTGGTATGAGTGCCAACTGAATTCCTAACGATGGGACTCGTGAAATCCTGTGCCACTTAGGATGTGAGGAAGTGAAGCACTTAGTTTTTCAGTTGGTTTATTGCAGCCCTTAACAAGCGTGACTGTAGTAAGTAAACAGTCAAATTAAACTCATGAATATCTGTTATAGTTTTTACTAGGTGTACCGGTTAATAATGGCGGATTTTGTAATCAAAGAAAACATGATACTTTCAAGAGAAACATCAAAAGTGCTTTATTCAAAGTATTGTCCATCGATAGCTACACATTTCCCCATCTTTCAGGTAATTTGTGGATACCGTCACAATAGAACTTTTCTTGTTTTGAGGCAAACCATTCAGAGACCCAACTTTTCACTTCTTCGTATGTTTTGAAGTGCTGCTCAGAAAGTGCGTGTGCCATCGATCAGAACAAGTGCTAATCTGAAGGAGCAAGGTCTGGTGAATACAGCGGGTGGGTTAATACTTCCCAGGCAAGATCTTTTAACATGTCTTTAACTGGTTTTAAAGTGTGTGATGGTGCGTTACCATGAATCAAAATTACTTTGCCGTGTCTTCTGGCATATTCTGGTCGTTTCACGATCAAAGCATGGTTCAAATTGATTATTTGTTGTCAGTAGCAATCAGTATTAACGGTTTCACCTGGTTTTAGAAGCTCATAATACACCACACCTTCCTGATCCCACCAAACGCAGAGCATTGTCTTCTTTCCGAAGCGATTTGGCCTTGCAGTTGATGTTGATGGTTGACCTGAATCAACCCATGATTTTGTGCGTTTGGGATTCTCAAAATAAATCCACTTTCATCGCCAGTCACAGTTCGATGCAAAAAAAGTTTTTTGTGCCCTTGAAGCAACATTTTACTGATGACTTTTCAGTTTTCCATTTGTCTTTCGTTCAGTTGATGTGGCACCCGTTTTCCTTCCTTTAAAATCTTTCCGATTGCTTGTAAACCATCAGAAATTGTTTGCTGAGCAACATTTAATCTTTATGCAAGTGGTTTTTGAGTTTGACACGCATCTTCATCTGATAATACTTGTAATTGTTGGTCTTCAAACATTTTCGGTTGACTGCAGCTCGCGAGCCCACATGCGGCTCTTTGGCCCCTTGAGTGTGGCTCTTCCACAAAATACCACGGCCTGGGCGAGTCTATTTTGAAGAAGTGGCGTTAGAAGAAGTTTAAGTTTAAAAAATTTGGCTCTCAAAAGAAATTTCAATCATTGTACTGTTGATATTTAGCTCTGTTGACTAATGAGTTTGCCGACCACTGACCTGGACGTTCTTTGTCTTTCACATCGAAATCATCACTTTTAAAGCATTTAAACCAGCGTTCACAAGTATCTTGAGATGGAGCATGTTCACCATAAGCTTCCCGAAGTATATGATAACTTCTTCAAAATAAAGTAATGAATTAAAACTTCCTTCAAATGCTCTTTTTTTGGCATGAAATTCGACATTTTTAAGCATAAAAATATCTATGATGTTAATACCTTCAGCAAATTTGACATATGAAGTTTTGAAGCTTGCTGTCAATACAACAAAATAGCAAACATCAAATCGCATATATATCAACATATGTGTAACACTATCTATTGAAAAAAATCCGCATAATTAACTGGTACACCTAGTAAAACATAAAATTGAAACAAACACCTTTTGTACCAATGCACTGAAATGCATGAAGCAAGGATAAATACAGGAGAGCAAAAGAGGCAACTAACCAGGGTGATTCCTCCTTGGTATCTATAATAATAAAAGCATAATATGCTAATTAGACCAGACAGCGGAATGACCTTCCAGATGACCTTCCAGACGAAGCCAGGGCTGTGAGGGCTGAGCCCCTTGCATCGGGCCTCTAGCTTTATAATAATCAGCATCCAAAATAATAAGAGAAGAAACTGGAACTGATGATGGAATCTTAGTTTCTGAGAGAAAGGGAGGGAGTGTGGCAGGGCAGGAAAGAAGCATTTGGACTGAGAATGGGAGGCGTGTCAGCAGATGGCTATCCTTGCCCTTAGATGGGAAAGGTCACTAAGACCAAGAGGGTTGTATGTACGTTTTCATCAGAAGTTTCCCCCAAGCTAACAGAGTTAGGCTGGCAGGACTTGAGCAAGCATCTTCAGGGCTACTCCCTGAAGACCTGGGTGCCACTCTGGAGAAAGAGCGCAGAGCCTCCTGGATGGCTCACTATGGTCCCACCCAGTACGGTTCCATCCTTGAATGCTGGCCATAGGGTAGCGTGGGAGGAGAAAATGCGGAGAGTGACAGCCCAGAGCAGAGAGGAGGAGCCCAGGAGGTATTGAAGTATGGAGGGAGTGGGAGGAAGCCCCACGGTGGCCGCAGCAGCGGGGAGAATGGAGGAAAGGGAAGGCAGAATGGTGGGCCACCAGGCATCTGGCTTCATTCTGAGGCAGCTGGCAGGCATGGCCACAGGGGATGCAGGCACCAGATGTGTGGGAAGGGCTGTAACTCTAGTCCCTAGAAGGCCTCTGAGGAAGAGAACCAAATAGTAGTAGATTATGTTAGTGGTCCAGAGAGTCCTAAGAGAGACAGTCTTGTAGAACTGGCCATAGTCATCTGGGACCTTCTTTTTCTCTTCGAGGAAAGAGTGGCACCTGAGGACTCTAGGGAGAGGGCCAAGGCAACGCTGATCATTGAAGACACAAAACAAAGCAATGAAATGCTGCTACCAATATTGTTTGCATTGAAAATGTATCAGTTAAAAAAGAAACCCTCTTTTAATTAAAAACTCGGCAAGGCAGCTGAATCAGAGCATTCCAGTGCATGTGTACCTTGGAGATACTGCAGGTTTAGTGCCAGACCTCCGCAATAAAACATCACAATAAAGTGAGTTGTAATTATTTTGCTGGTGGCGGGTCTTGCCTTTGATTTGTAAAAACTCAGTATCTGTGAAGCCCAATAAAAGTAGGTATGCCTGTATTCCAGATTCCAGAGCTTCATCTTGGTATTTGCCTCACAGATCCTGAGAGGAAGGGGTGTAAAATAAAATTCATTCAAAATCAAGTGAAAAGGGCCCCAAGCCAGAGTGTATTTTTGGATAGGACTTATTTTCTGCATTTTAAATTTAACCGAGTGGAATTCATTTGTAACCACTGTCCTATTCAACCTTTAGAAATGAAGGGATTGCCGTTTAATGAGAGGTGTGCATTTTACTGTGGAGCTGGAACACAGTGTCCTTGCTTAGTGATTCTCCAGGGCTGCATTGAGCACAGAGGACACACAGATTCACCCCAGACCCGACAGACCTGCGTTTATACATGCACATCCAGGCTCGGGGCAGCCTAGCTTCTGTTCCCAGTGGAGCGTCAGATGGCAGAAGTGACATACCCGGTGTCCGGTGTCATATTGATGAGCCCATGAAGGCAGAACAAGTGAGGGAGAAAGGAGGAATTTTCAGGTAAAGATAGAATTTATAAAGAAGATGCATAAAGTGATTGACTAAAACTTAGCCAATATAAACAACAAATGAGAACTTTTTGAAGTCTTCCTTCGTTTACAGAAGTGCTATCTTCTGGGAATATCTTAAAGTGATGTCAGCTAGAGGAAGATCAATATAATAGAGAAAGAATTGTCCATGACATATATTTAGGGGGAAGATTTGTAACTGGTGACATCAGTGAGTGGTCAGCAATTGTGAAGTAAGGCATGATTCAAGATAAAGCCTAAGGGGTGTTTATTCAGTGACATGAAGATACCCCAGACCTTGGAGATAAGCCTGATGTAAGGAAAGCGCTTCAAGTAAAACTCAAGGGAAAATCTTTGCAAAGTATGTCAGAATGGGTGATTGATCACTTTAAAATCTAGTTTAAAAATTCTCATCAAATTTATATATGATTTTATTTGCATGACTTACACCTGACAGTTATCTATTTAGTGGAAGTTTGTAAAGAGGTAATTATCATTTATAGTCTAATTTCCTGAGCTGTAATTTAAAAGAAGAGACAACTTGGCATATAAAGCAACGACTATTCTTTAAAACTTTTGAGCAGTTCCTACAATTTTCATAATTTTCCTATATGCAAGGTATTTATTGCACTGCTTGAATTCATTTATTAGTTTTTCATTCACTCAACAAATATTTATAGAGTGTTTACTATTGTCAAGCACTGTTCCAAATGGTGGGGATAAAGCAGAAAAGAGTCTATATTGTATATCATTGGTTTCAAGATAAATATTTTCTCACATTTTAACATCTCTGAATTGGAATGTGACTTACAATCTATTATGTGTCATAATTTGGTTGACAGAAGTTTTTCTTTCTAAATGGCACACAACATCATGGTACAGCTCACAACTGACAACATCTTATAATTGTTGGAATAGAGTATAATGAAACAATTATAGTTACACACACACACACATATATACACCTAAGCAACTATTTCATGTTTATTGATTGGGAAAATAGAGATTATTCTCCTGAGAAACTCATTTCTGTACTTCTAGGAAAAAATGGCCCTAATATAGAATGCTGTGTCTGTTCTTGAGAGTTGTAAATTGAGAGTAAAATTTTTTTAATTAGCAGAGAAGATGGAATACAGACGAATGTAAATGCTAAACTTCCCTGTGTTTCTGCCCTCATTATACACGAGAGGTTTAAGTGACAGCTTAATCATTTCAGCGCTTGTGTTATGTAGGATCTTGGCAATGTGTATGTATGTGTCTTACGTTACTGTTTTTTCTCTGTGTTTTATTCTGTGACTAAAATCAATTTAATTACTTTATAATATTGCTATAAGTAAATCCAATTATGAAAGTCTGAATCATTCAAGAAAGTTAAATTAGGAGGTGATTCTTTCCTTTGAACATGGAATTATCATAGAATTTGCTCAAATGAGACATTGAAAATCAACTTTGAATCATAGAAATTCAGTCTGCATGCAGTTTTAAAAGCATGCTGTCATGAAAATGAGGTACACCTTCATTGATTAGGTACACCTGCATGAGGAGGTACACCTGCATGAGGAGGTACACCTGCATGAGGAGGTACACCTGCATGAGGAGGTACACCTGCATGAGGAGGTACACCTGCATGAGGAGATACACCTGCATGAGGAGATACACCTGCATGAGGAGGTACACCTGCATGAGGAGGTACACCTGCATGAGGAGATACACCTGCATGAGGAGGTACACCTGCATGAGGAGGTACACCTGCATGAGGAGGTACACCTGCATGATGAGGTACACCTGCATGAGGAGGTACACCTGCATGATGAGGTACACCTGCATGAGGAGGTACACCTGCATGAGGAGGTACACCTGCATGATGAGGTACACCCGCATCTGAGATACACCTGCATGATGAGGTACACCTGCATGATGAGGTACACCTGCATGATGAGGTACACCTGCATGATGAGGTACACCTGCATGATGAAGTACACCTGCATGATGAGGTACACCTGCATCTGAGATACACCTGCATGATGAGGTACACCTGCATGAGGAGGTACACCTCCATGATGAGGTACACCTGCATGATGAGGTACATCCGCATCTGAGATACACCTGCATGATGAGGTATGCCTGCATGATGAGGTACACCTGCATATGAGGTTACCTGCATGATGAGGTATACCTGCATGATGAGGTATGCCTGCATTGTTGAGTTGAATAAACAATTGAATTCAGCTGACTATACTAAAAAAAACTCATAGTATGCTGTACATATATCTTTATTTAAACATTATCCAGAAGTCACCCACTGGGAATTAGAATTTATCACTCATTGATTTTAAACAAATGCTCAATTTTTCTGATCATAAAAAAGAAATATTTCCTCCATTGTATATTTATAAGCCAGTACTAATTGTAGCATGTGGCTCCCAGATTTTAAGACTGTATATGGCTATAAATTATTTATACTGTTTATTAAAGTTTATAACTTTAGTGCGCGAGCTTACAGTTTCAGCATTCATGAGCAAACATACTTCCCAATAGATCTGAAATCTGTATTTCATGAGCAGTGTTAGTGACCACACATGGAGTGTGTAGGCGTACTCAGAAGGGACCTTACTTTCAGATTCGAGGAGCAAATCACATCCAAGCAGGGACTTAAATGATGCACAGGGGCAGAGGGATAAACATTTGCGAAACCTAGACGTGTAGGAGAGAACTGGAAGAGACTGGGGCTGGGAAGTGTGCAGGGAATTAAAAGAGATACATCTGTGCCAGACCCTGAAATGCCTTCTTAGCCGTGACAAGCATTTGGCCTTTCCTTCTAAGGGCACAGCCATTAAAGTGTCTCAAGCGGGGCGTTGGGGTGTGATGTGATGAGACTGGTATTTTGGAAAGACCACTGTGGCTGCAGTGAGTTCAGCTGCCTGTGGGGAGATGAAGGGACTGTAGCAATTAGAGAAGAAGGACAGGAAGTGGGAGCTGGACTAGCTTCTGCAGGAGCAGAGGAGTGTGCAGAGAGCAGAGCTCCTCAGGAAAACGTGGTGATGCGCTGGACGAAAGGAGCCCAGAGCCATGGAGGCTGATTCCCTCAATGTCAGCGTGGCTAGCTGGAGGGACAGGGACGGCCGTGCCATTCTCAGAAATAGTGATCACAGGAAGAAAAGCAGGGTGGGGGCAGGGCGTCAAGATAATGAGTTCACTCCCAGTGGAGCTGTCCCGCTGGCGTGGGGGAAAGGCAGGGAGAGCCAGGGCCTAGAGCCAGCAGGGTTTAGCAGGGCCTGTTGGAACCTGGGAGAGGCTGGGTGAGTGGAGACACTCAGATTGCGCAATAGCCCAAGCACCCAAATGAAGCCCCGGTCTGCCTGGTTATGTTTAGCTTTTTCCAGCTGTGCTGTGTAACCCACATGTAGGTGACATCCCGGCAGGGGAATGGAAGCCTCAAATCATCTGCCCTGGAAAGGCAGGTACCTCAGGAGTTTGGGAGGAAATTTAAAAACATCCCCATCAAAAAAAACCTTGCTTATTTCTTTAGTGCCATAATATCAGGGGGTCTTTCTACAACACATTCTTAGCTGGAGGGCATGCATGCACACACGTGGGCATGCACATTCTGTTCCCTTAAATGACAAGGAGGGACATTGCCATTAGAGTGGGGCATGCATTTCTGCACGTCTGTGCCTAAGCCTGTACCCGCAGCTCTGTAGGAGGAGGAAAGTGACTAGCATTGTACCCTCCATGGATGTTTTCTAGGGTCCTGCCATCAGGGGAGTATGCCAGACCTATTTCTGAGTTCGTCCAAGCCTGCCAGACAGCCTTTCGTCATGGGCATTTCCCCCTTTGACTGTGCCCATGGTTACCGCTCCATTCCTGCCCAGGGTAGTGTTAGCAGCTGTTGGAACCACATTGCCAACACCCTGTGACCCTCAGAGAATCCCAGGCCTGGTCTGGCCACCCAGACACTCTCAGTCAGTAAATCCCATTGTATCCCGTGCCCACTGTGTCCCTTTGGGCATTGCACCAGCCCCTGGGAGAGGTACTCCTTTCAGCGGCCTCACCAAATGCTGAGCAGGCTTTCCTCCAACAGGACCCTGGAAAGCGCCCCTAGGGGGTGGGGGTGGGGTTAGGATTTGAAGGCAGCAGTGGTCCCTGTGAAGAAAAGAGGAGAAACCAGGAGCTTCTGAATGGGCCCTGATAGTTAGTGAGGAGAGAACCAGGGGTGGGCTTGAATGTGAGAGCTGCATACTAGGGACATGTTTCGTTTGAGAGCCCTTTCCGAGGTCGCCTAAACTTGACTTACAGTCTTCAGCAGTCCTTGCGTCCTGAACACTGTGCGACTCCCTGGGGTGCCGTCATGTAATTGGTCATCCTGGGCCGGAAGTACAGCACCCACTTGTGTCCTTTCAGCGTTGGTGCTGTCTTCACACAACTGTAGGCAAACCTTCTTGCCAGTATCATTTCTCCTGTAAGTTACAGCCTCCTCACAGGGCCCACTCCTCCTGCACTTGAATAAAATCTCTTCTGGAGCCGTAATCCCTATGACAGCCCCGATGCTGTGTTCTCATGGCCTCACGTGGAAATCTTTATGGGATCATTGTGGTGCTGTTAAGTGGTTATTAGTACCACGTCACTTAACAATAAAGCCCTGAGAAGCCACTGCAGAGCGTGGCCCATTATGACTCCTTAAAGTCTAAATAGCTGGGCTATTTCCAGAAGTACTTTGGGAATGCATGATGAGGTACAAATAGCCAAAGACATTTGTCTGCCTGAGGGACTCCAGCATTTCTTTCTGATTAAACAGAAAACAAAACAAAACTCTGTTTCTCTTGCATTTCTATTTCACAGGGGCTTGATTTGTGACCCCTATTTTTCTTGGCCATTGGGGCTTAAAATTTTACTTGGGCCCACTCACGTGGCTTATGTAGAAAGGGTGAAAAAGATGTTCGTATGTGGGTAGCTCTCATAAAAGCTGCTCAAACGTTAGGTCAATTGCGCGTCTTTCAGACAGCAGACTTGTCAGTTCTTTTTTCCTTCAGATCCTTCTGTCAGCAATATTTCTTTCATGATAACATTTATTTATCAAAGTTTATGCTACTTTGACTTTTTATAAAATGCCAGTGAAGATAAATGGATCGATTGACCCCAAGAGCAGTTTATTTATCCCTTTAGTCACACTTCAGTGGCAAAATCAATACCCCTGTGAAATATCTTGATATTACAGCGGTTCCAGTAAACAGTGACATTCCTGAGATATGTGCAAAGGGAACTAAAATTTATTATCAACTTAGATTTTTTAGTACCTGTATTGATTTTCCTGGAGAAGCTTGTGAATTTTTATTTATCTGTGGCTGAGCAAGTGACCTTTGTTTCACAAAACTGCAGCGTAAACTTGCCAAGATTAGGGGAGTTGGGAGGACTGGCGTATATTGGTGAATGTGCGGTGAAAACAGAAAAGTGAACAAGAACGTTTTTGGTTTTGTCCAGAAGTGGGCTTTTTTTTTTTTCTTTCTCAAATATTCAACATTTTGCATTCTTCAGTGTTGCCAAATCCACACATTTGAAATGCACAGTACTTATTAAGGACATCCTGTGCCTAGATCCTTGAGAATCGTTTTAGGGTAACTGGCATTAGAACTGGTCTTGGTTTTGAAAATGAGGTTAGCATGAGCAGAAGCAGGAGAGAAGAGGTCAGAGGAGAGGAAGGAGGTTGGTGTGGAAGGAGGAGAAAGGGAGGCGAGGGGGAGGTGTGTCCCACTGGGAGCAGGGGCAGTCATAGGAGATAAGGTGGGTCAACATGCGGATACCAGTCCGCGGGGCCTTGAGGCAGTGGGAGCTGTTGTAGTATTTAAGCTGAAATGAAATGTATTATTGAAAAGAGGGTCTGGTGGCAGGAGGTGTGCAGAGTGGGTGGCTGTACAAAGAGGCTTTGTAAGTCAATGGAGCTGGGCCCGTAGCTGGGTGCAGCCATGAGAGCTGGAAGCAACACGTGGTGGGCCAGTGCTGGCAGGAGCAACTACAGGACTAAGAACGATGCTGGGGAGAAACGGAGCTGGTCAAAGAGAAGGCGTCCAAGAGGTGGTTGTTTATGGAAGGGCTCTTCCTGATCATGACCTTGTTTTGAGATTTGAGATGTGGGGGTCATGGTCAGTTTCAAGGGTTAAGGCTTTGGAATCCCATGCTGATGCAAGAATGCTGGCTGGGAGCTGCCCGGCCCTCTGTGTGCCTTGGTGCCCTCATGTAAGTTGTGTCCCTTAGGGCTGGAGAGACAGTTGAATTCAGTAACTGCATTGGGCATCACTTTGGGCACAGGGTGGGTGCTCGGTGCATGTGAGCAGTTACTATTTTGAGGATTACATAGAGGAAAATGTGAAGACTTAAGAAGGCCAAAACAAAAAGCAAAAGTCATGCGAACTCAGATTTCTGTCATTCTGCAATCACGTTTCTGAATTAGCGGGTGGGGGAGGGGGGATCCACTCCTGTCTGTGTTCTCTCTATAAGGCTATGGGATGCTCAGTGGACATTGCAGAAAGGGTGGAAGTAGGGAATTTTTAAGGCTTGTTGAACCAGCTTATCAGATAAACTCTCTAGTATTTTTATTTTATTTATTTATTTTTTAAATATATTTTATTGATTTTTTTACAGAGAGGAAGGGATAGGGATAGAGAGCTAGAAACATCGACCAGCTGCCTCCTGCACACCCCCTATCGGGGATGTGCCCGCAACCAATGTACATGCCCTTGACCGGAATCGAACCCGGGACCTTTCAGTCCGCAGACTGATGCTCTATCCACTGAGCCAAACCGGTTTCGGCTCTCTCTAGTATTTTTGCAAGGTTAATCATTTGTGTTTTTCTTATCAATTCACAGTCCATGTTATTTATTGAACTGGCAGTTCATAATTCTGTTTGTGGGTCAGGGCTCTTAAATGTGTAATATTCACTTGTTGTACCTATGTCAAGTATGCCCAACTAAACACTTCAATTCAGTATTTACTGAACTTGCCAACTATATCTTCATCACTACTCTGGACAAATAAAAAGGTATAAAACGTATATTTTGCTCCTAAAGGGTATCTTATCAGAAAGTAAGACTATAAAATTATAATATAAAAAAATCAATAAGCCCTAGCTGGTTTGGCTCAGTGGATAGAGTGTTAGCCTGAGGACTGAAGGGTCCCGGATTCAATTCCGGTTAAGGGCATATGCCTGGGTTGCAGGTTCAATCCCCAGTAGGGGGCATGCAGGAGGCTACCAATGAGTAATTCTCTCCTATCATTGATGTTTCTATCTCTCTCTCCCTCTCCCTTCCTCTCTGAAATAAATAAAAAATATATATTTTTAAAAAGTAAATGAATAAGGACTGAAAGGAGTGGTATAGACAGTAAGTACTTCAGAAATTGAAAGAAGTTAGAAATGTGAAATAATCAGAAAAGGCTTCCCAAAGGGAGGTCAGCTGGGTTCCCAGGAGACAGGGCAGTGTGATGCGGAGGGGGGGAGTGGGGGGGAGTGTGAGGAGAGGGGGCACTGGAAGAGGAAACAGGTCCAGGCTGAGTCTTCAGGGAAGGTTGAGCACACCCACCTGGTCAGAGCTCCCCTGGACCAGGTCGAGGGGCTCATTCCCACGGTCTATGGGGACTCTATTTCATCCCTAAGTTCTCAAGAGAATCTGTTGAAATGGCTTTGGGCTGGGAGTTTCTTTCATATTTTTGGATATAAACCCCTCATTGGATATATAATTGATGAATATCTTCTCCCATTCAGTAGGTTGTCTTTTCATTTTGTTGATGCTTTCCTTTCCTTTTAAGACCTCCAAGGCAAAAACTTTTTGATTTGATGTAGTTTCATTTATTTGTTTTTTCTTTTGTTTCCTTTGTCTAAGGAGGCATATCAGAAAAAATATTACCAAGAGCAATGTCAGAGAGTTTACTATGTTTTCTTCTAGGAGTTTTATGGTTTTGGGTCTTACATTTACGTATTTAATCTATTTTTAGTTTATTTTTGTATACAGTTTAAGAAAGTGATTCAGTTTTCCCAACACCAATTATTGAAGAGACTGGCTTTACACTATATATTCTTGCCTCCTTTGTCATATATTAATTGGTCATATAGGTGTGAGTTTATTTCTGGATTCTTTGTCCTGTTCCATTGATTGATGTATCTGTTTTTATACTAGTACCATGCTGTTTTTATTACTATTGCCTTGTAGCATAGTTTGATGTCAGGTAGTATATGATACCTCTAACTGTGTTTTTACCTCTCACAGCAATGTTTCTCTTTTTGCCTCTCTCTCTCTCTCCTTCTTCCCCTTCCTTCCTCTCTCTCTCTAAAAATCAATGGGAAAATACCCTTGGGTGAGGATTAACTAAAAAAAAAAAAAAAAAGGGAAGCATATACTGTGCTCATGGATTGGAAGAATTAACATTGCTAAAATGTCCATACTACCCAAATCAATCTACAGATTCATTGCAATCCCTATTAAAATATCAATGGCATTTTTCATAGAACAAATAATCCTAAAGTTTATATAAAACCACATAAGACCCTGAATAGCCAAAGCAATCATGAGAAAGAAACTCATATAACTTAACCACATAAAATAAATACACAACCAAACAATCTGATTTAAAAGTGGGCATAGGACCTGAACAGACATTTCTGCACAGAGGACAGACAGATGTCCAACAGACATATGAAAAGATGCTCAACATCACTAATTATCAGGAAATTGCAACTTAAAATCACAATGGGATATCACCTCACACTTGTCAGAATAGCTATCATCAATATATCGACAAAACATGTGTTGGCAAGGATGTGGAGAAAAGGGAACCATTGTACACTGTTGGTCAGATTGCAAATAGGTGAAGCCATTATGAAAAAAAGTAAGGTGGTTCCTAAATAAATTCAAAATATGACTACTTCTCTCCCTTTGAAATCTAGGAACCAATGCAAATACAAAACCTGCAGATTCCAGGTCTCTGGGTTTAAACATTTTTTTCCTTCAGTGACTTTTCCAGGTACAGTCCTTATTGTTGGTGAATTTACTTTATGAAAATTAAAAACAGATTCTAAAAGTTAAGAACAACATCGAGATTTACTGAGAGTTTACTGTGTGCCAAGTATTACTGTAAACATTTAAATTTAATTATAGCAGCAGCAACCCTGTGTGGTAGGAGCCGTTATCCTCACTTTGCATACGAGGAAGCTGAGGTTAAGTAAATTATCCAAAAGTCTCAGTTGCTAAGATTCAAATCTGGCTGTCTGGCTCCGGAGCCTGGTCTCCATGGCTGCCCTGTATGCTCTCTATTTAAATTAAGCCTGTAAATACTATTATTATCAGCTTACTAATGTGTGCCATTCCATTCTGATAATCAGGCCCTTTTGCAGAGTTGTGTGGTTTTTTATAATAAAATTAAAGACTTTAAAGATCGGGGATGCTGTGGTCTGATATAATTCAAGTCCTAAAATGCATAACTAAGGAAAACCAGGGCAGAGTGGTGGCACTCAAAGGGGAACTTGGCTCTTCGGACTCCTAGACCTCGCTGGTGCTTTTGACAGACCTTCCAGAAACTCCATTTGGAATTTCTGTGAATTTGAATATTCTCACCTCCTATGTAATAGTTGATGTTATATGCTACAGTGTTGAAGGTTTCACATGCGTGATAAGCAGTGAGCAGAGCCCTTGAGCCGCTCTCTGCAACAGGCCCATTCCTGCAGGGACCTCTGACGCTGCCTTCCGTGCCCAGGGTGGTGGGGCAGGAATATGAGTAGAAAGAGCTCACATTTGGAGCAGGCTGACTCAGGCAGAGTTCTTTTAAGACCTCCAAGGCATCGGGCCTGCTTCCTTTTGGTGGCTCCAATTGAACATATTAAAATATACCCGTATCCCACATTGAGCACACCATCTTATTGTTTTATTTTAATGCTATATAACTTCTGAAAGGGCTTTTATAATTTTGCTTTTGAAATTACTTGACTATAACTAATTCATTTAATTTACAGTTGATTTCTCTGTGATCATCAGGTAAACTCAGGAATTCTTGGGAAGTGAATTAAAAAAGTCTAAGCAACACATTATTGTCAAGTGTAATTGATTTTTGTTAAGTATAATGGACTTTTAGTGTTAAATGTAACAATAAAAATGACTTCAGATTGTTTTTGGACATTTAATTATAAGCATTCATTACTTTTGACATTATAGCTTTCTCTTTTTATTTTGGAGCTGATATATTTTCCTTCTTCAGGTCTCATGTATTCGTTTGGGACCTTAAAAAGCTGGTAGACTTTAAACCCAGTGCCTAAGAGATAGAATGATCCTGAGCCCGGATACAAACCCTGACTCGCCTGCCTGCTAGCTATGTTACATGGGAAAGGCACCTTCAAACTCTGCACCTCAGTGTCTTCATCTTCAAAATGGGGGTGATAGCATGTGTGCTGCCTTGGTGTTGAGTGAGGCACCCTCCTGCAGCTCCCTTCCATCTGTTACAGGGACATGGTGGGAGGGTTGAAATAGGGCCAGGGAAGTCTCTCTTCCAGTCTCAGCATCCCCCAAACCGCCCACTGCTCCTCGCTCCTGTGTTAATCATGTGTTTTTATTATGTGTTTTTGATGCTTTGATATCTTTGGGCCAGCTGACCCGGGAGGACTGCCCCGCCCAAAGTCAGCTGATTCCTAGAGAAAGTTCCTGACTCCCAGCTGGAAGTGCCCTTTCAGATGCAAACCAACTAACCAGACTCCCCTTCCCCAGCCACCTCTTTTATCTGCCCCCCACCTCCCTGCCCTAATCACTCCAGGGCCTGGCACTAGGGAACTATGGACAGCTCCTGACCCAGAGCCCTAAAATGATTCAAACTCTCCGACCCTGAATCTGCTTACCCTCCCTGCTTGTTCCTTCCCTAGAAACTACAGTAAAGGCTCTTGGTCCCTTTCTCCCAATCCCTCTGCCTCCTGACTGACCCTGGTCGCCCCCATCTGGCCCCACCGTGTGGTGTGCTCCTTTCTCTCAGGGTCTCTGCCTAACAAACTGTTTCTTCAGCAGTCTCCCAATCTGCTGCCTCCCTTACCTGAATAACGGTAAAACCTGCATGTCAAAGACGGCAGGCCCAAGGCAGGCCCCAGTGAGCCAGGGAACTAACTCTCCGTCCGCTGGGTCCCATGCTGGAGGTGGGGAAGATCAGTGACAGGCCTTGATCCTGCACCTGGTGGGCCAGGGGCACACGGAGGTCACGGCTACCCAGACAGAACAGGAACACCAAAGCCTGTCTCAGACGCCCCTGCTGTTTGGAGGACGGGGGTGGAGGACGGGGGGAGGGGCTGCCGGTGTGCATGTGTGAGAACACAGAGGCTGTGAGGAAGCACGGAATTCAGAGGCGGCGTGCGTGCCTCCTCCCGCCCAGGCCTCTGCCCGCTCTGGCCCGCGCCCCGGTTTGCCTGGTCAGGCTCGTGGCGTCCTAGGCAGGGCTTGCTTCGTTTGCGTCTCCGTTACAAACCAGGCGCCAGCACATGTACTTCAATCAGGTGTGAAAAGCCGGCTGTTTCTTCTGACTTCTTCCTCTCCATCCCGTGTTGCATTTCTGATGAATTTTCCATTGAAAATTAATACCAGAAACAAATGATTCGAAGCAAAACATGTAAATGTGTAAAGCTGGTTCTGAAAACCCTGAGCATATGCCTAACGACAAGCTGTCAGTCCCCTAAATGGTGTGACCAGCGGAAGGCACTCCGCCGCGGTGCCCTTCCCCTGGCCCCCGCCATCGGCCGGGCCAGTCATCCAGCGGCGCCTGCAGTTTCCCAGGATGTCACGGAACACGGGGGGCGGGGGGGGGGGGATGGGGGGGCTGAGTGGTGTCCCCGCGCTGCTCTCTCCAGGCCTGCTCGGGCGCAATAGCGCAGAATATGGGGGGCAGGGGAGGCCGCTGGTCGTGAGACCCACGGAAAAGCCCAGCCCATTCAGAACTCACCCCTGTACAAGCAGAAGGACACTCGTGTTGTGTTTCCCAGCGGATGAGGCAGGGGCAGCTTTCCTATTAAATTAAGCTTAAATCTTAGGCTCCTGGGTCGCATGGGCCTCTTACAAGGCCCTGTACATAGTTATGCAATTTTTAAAAGGGTGCTCGATAGCCTTTCAGACCCACAAAACCTGGGTCTGCCCCTAGGAAGGGGTTACAGGGTTATGTATGTGTTGAGATGACACGTGTCAGCATGATTGAGAAACAATGGCACTGGTATTACTGCTTACACACGATTTCAAATACATTATTTATAGTACCTTAAAGGGCTCGAAACCTCTTGCTTTTCTTTACAAGATTCAGATCTATTGGGGCCGTGAGAAAAAGAATTGATACACAAGTGCTTTTAGTTCTCAGCTATGTCTGTCCTGGGCTTTAAACCTAAAAATTATTTTTTAAAGCCTTCAAGCACACAGTTGGATCATTACTTCTGTGACAGTCAAATTAATTCTTTCATCCACCACTGAAACCAATGCTGATTGCAGGCCCAGTCTTCTTCCTCTAACGATATAATCTCATTGGAAATGAAGCTCCTGGAGGACAAAACGGTGCCGTGACTGCTGTTGATTAACCGTCTCGTTGGCTTCTTTTTGGGCCCTCCTTGGCCTCGTGGGCAGAGGGAGGCCCCAAAACAACAGCGCTGACATCTCCTTGAAAAGACGCAATGCTTTGACAAAGAGCCTGCATGCTTTCAGACACAGTTTTGATGCACACGCCTTACTCTTTTCAGAAGTACAGTGATTGATTACAGTGCATCAAGGAGAAGACTTCAAGTTGATTGGTTAAATGTCCATCGAAATACTTAAATATAAAAGTCATTGTCAATGGTGACTATTAAGCAGCAAAGTAGGAAGAAATAAGGGAAAGATAATGAACTTACCTACAGGTACTAGGGTAATTATAGCATTAATTTAAATAAAAATTTCTAGTCTCATAGCTGTGAAATCTTGGATGTAGTTTTTAATATGACACAGAAAAGGAAATGCTATTTTTAAAAAGTCTTTATTGTTTAAAATATTACATATAGTATTACATATGTCTCCTTTTCCCCCATTGACCTCTCCCTGGCCACCCCAACCTCCCAGCACATGCCCTCACCCCCCAACCCCCACCCCCAGTGTCTGTGTCCACTGGTTATGCTTACTAGTATATGCATGCATACAAGTCCTTTGGTTGATCTCTTACTCTGCCCCACCCCCGACTTCCCTCTGAAGTTTGATGGTCTGTTCGATGCTTCTCTGTCTTTGTAACAAAAATAGATCCAGAAATTCTATTTTTTAACGGCCAAGTTAAAATATTGTACATATGTTAAAGCTTCTATTTAATTAACAGTTTTAATTCACTTGAAATTACATATAATGTCAGCAATGCCTGTGCTTTATAGGGGAGATTCCTTTCATGTATGCCAACACTCCCATTACCTCTTATCATTTGTTCTTAAGTTACAGTGAAGTTTTTCTATATTTCATTTTTAGAGTTATGTCTTCCCATCCATGTTTTATTGGGAATATACATTTTCATCCCTTGCTTTGGAATTATATCTAAAGCAGCGGTCACCAACCGGTGGTCCGCGGAGGCTCGAAAGGTTGGCGACTGCTGATCTAAAGTATTCATTCACATTAGGTTCATTACCAAAACATGAGAAGCAAAGTTGTGACAGTACATGACAGTGTTTGTCAGGTTATTAATCTGGCACTTGCTGAACTTGGTTACCAATGATCAGCGCAGGCCGTGGCTGTTGGAGTCATGTGCTCACGGGTGTTCAGTGCTGCTTAGTAACCTGTCTGCCTGGAGTTGATGCCTGTCTCCTCCCCTTCCATCTGTGAATGGAGGGAAGTGATACCCATCTCGTGGGGATGTGATGAAGGGTTAAATCAGATGAAATATAGAAAGAGTTTAGTACAGTGCCTTTTACAATAAGTATTCAATGCTTGATAACTGTTAAAATAGCTTAATAATAATAAGTACAACAACAATAAAAATATATATGTGTACTGAATGCTAATTGTGTTCCAGGTACTGTATTATGAATTGGAACAAAAACACACACACATACACCCAGAATAACTCCTACCATTAAAGAGCTTATATTTTCTAGTAAAAGTACATATACGTAAGTAATAATTATAACAGGATGTGATAATCACATTACTATTAACACACACTGTGGTGCTCTGTGAGCAGGATAATGCATTGCTTAAAAAACAGTCAGCTTCATAAAACTGCGCCGATGCTGAACGAGCAAACACAGTGCTGACACCGGGGCCCTGAACACCAGCTGTAAAGAGGACTGGCCGTCCAGGAAGCACCCGTCGTCCTTCTTACAGATGATCTTAGTGACAAGGGTGGGCTTTTCCCCCTCTAATTTTGTGTTTCTAAAAGTAAATTGTCAGGAAACTGTATTTTAACCTCTTCTGGATTCAGAGACAGGCTCTCTGACTTGGTGCTGAATTTTGCTCATTGCTCTTCCCCTTAGACCTCTGACATTCCAGAGACAGGCCAAATTTAGCATGATGGGGAGGCACAGGTGCGTGGATCAGCTCAGCTGGCTGCCATCGCGCACCTGCTGCGCTGAGATGCCTGCCCACCAGAGCGGGAGGCCGCTGCCACCTGTGAGGGCAAACACGGCGTCCCGCCATTCCTGTTTCCAGCGCTGACGGGTGAACAGCCTTGGGTGCAGGAGCGAGCTCAGCCTCCCGGCAAAGGGAAGTGGGCAGAATTTCAGTGATGTGATTTTTAAAGTGAGGCGTCACTGGAAATTTAATTAAGAGAAATTTGCTACTTCCCATAGCATTGGATAAAAGTGGAAATGAATAGTTTTTTTAAAAATATTTTTTTATTTTTCATTTATAGTTGACATACACAGTCTTGGTGTAGCTTCTCTTACGTATTCTTAGTTAGAGGACTTCTGTTCAGCTAGACTGTGGTGTTTCTCCATGGTGGCCGATCACAGTTTAGTTGTAATTTCGATGTGGCCGAGGGAGGTGCGAGCAGTGTTCACTCCGCCATCCTGATGGGCAGTCTCTGGAAGTCAGTAGGTTTTAGGCCGTTCTCCGCTCAAGATGGCCTGGACTCCCTCTGTGCTGGGGTCCCGCCGTCCCGGGAGTGCCCGCAGCGGTGGTAGTCTCTCCTTGTCAAGGAGAGGCTTTCTGCCAGCCCCTGCCGCTCCTGCGAGATTTAACTTTCCCTCACTCACTCTCACACACCCCACGCACAACCACACACTCTCCTTTCATACCCTCACTCACTTCCTCTCTCTCCACTCCGTCCTGCCAGCCGCCACCTTCCAACCCGAAGTCAGTAGATTTTAAAGATGGTTTTTCTAAGTTGAAGTCTTTTAAAAAAAAATAGGATCTTTAAGAAAATATCCCAGATTAATATAGTAAAGCCTTTTCATGAGTACTGTCGTTCTTTTGCCCTTCAGGAAGTCTACAAACCAGATGTTACCCTGCGATGTCTTCTGCAGCAGTTGTTTTGATGACATGCAGGGTGGGGCAAAAGTAGGTTTACAGTGGATCCTATAGAAAATAATACAGTAATTAATAATAATAACACAAGAATAAACTCTGTGCTTCACATACTCACAACTGTAAACCTACCTGTATATGTCTGCCTTATTGTCATTAATTATTTTTACCAATTTGGCTAATCAAATTTCTTCCATGGAGCATGGTATACAGAACCATTTTTAAAGGACTTTAATCCAATGGACTTGAAATTAAAATAGCCCAAAAGCAATTAGAGATTTTCCTGATAGCAAACTTGCATCCTTGGCATTTTTCTGGCAGGGAGGGGAGAGACAGGGGACTCCCCCCAGGCCCAACATCAAGGGAATGTGTCCATCCTGCTTAATTAAGGGGGCTTCTGACCATGTATGTCCCTCCTGTGTTCCTGGCAAAAAATGTTGGTGTAATGACTCCAGTGTATTAGCTTTAATTGAGCCATGGGCATCTTGGGGCATCCATGTGTTCAGGTCGCTAAGACCAATCTGAAGAACAGGTTCCCCAGCAAGATGAGTTCTCCCAGTTCTGGATGTGTGGTGGGAAGGAATGGTAAGATGTCACTGTGTGAGGTTGAGCTCCCGTCTCAGAGTCTTGTTACCTTTTTGAAGTAGCAAGAGGTAGCAAATCTGAAAGGCCCATATAATTGAACAAAAAGTGACCAAAGACTGGACTCTGGCAGAGGGTGCATAAGAGGTATGTTTAAGGTAGATTTTTACATATATTTTCAAAACCTAAGTAATAACTGCACTTCCGGTTAAGGCCTTGTTCCCCCTTCTCCAGATTAATCATTAAGAGTAAACTGGATCGATAAACTTTTACTGCCTACATGTCCACTCTTCCAGTGTCTACTGGAACTTCTCTAGACAGTTGGAGATGAACTAGAACTAGTCAGTAACAGGTTCTGAGAATGTAGCTGGACAGGGTAGGAGGAGAAGCCTGTCACCTGATCGATTCCAAAACTGGTCCTGTAGGTTACATCTGCTCAAAAGTGAGGTCTTCCCGCCAAATGAGCTTGTTCAGATGGCCCAAGCAAGTGATTGAATTTCTCGCCCAGGTTCACTACAGAGAAATTGGTGATCGGTGCAAAGGACCCAAAGGGCTCCGTATCTTTCCTCACCTCTAAAACTTACAAGGGGTCAAGGATGGAGTTTTTAGGGTTTGAAAGGCCTCTACACCTTCATTCCTGAGACCAGCAACTACTGGCCACAAACACCTGCTTAGAGGTCTGGAGAATCTCTGTGAGATTCCTGTTTTCTCCAGTTGAAGATGGAAGCAGGAAAAGAGTTTTTAAAAGATGATTAATTTTATTTAGTCTTTACCATGGGTAGGTTACATGCATGGCAATATCAGGCACACTTCCTACTCAGAGATGTTGGTAACACCTAAGCAGGTGGGACATTAAATAGCTCAGAAAGATAGGAAGGAAGGAATATCAAGCAAGAGAGGTGTAGACATTGGGTTTGGGGAGGAAGGTGAGAGAAAGACTTCATAGTGAAGTAGGGTTTGAGCAGACCTTCAGAGGAAGAATTTGAATGGGAGGAGGAAGTAGGAGCTCCCAGCAAGAAGGGACACTGTTCAGAAGGAAATGCCTAAATGAGCCAGACAGGAAGGCTTAGTGTGGGGCTGCGCTGGGCTCTGTGGACTGTAGATTTATCCTCTAGGTCCGTGGTCGGCAAACTGCGGCTCGCAAGCCACATGCGGCTCTTTGGCCCTTTGAGTGTGGCTCTTCCACAAAATACCACGGCCTGGGCGAGTCTATTTTGAAGAAGTGGCGTTAGAAGAAGCTTAAGTTTAAAAAATTTGGCTCTCAAAAGAAATTTCAATCGTTGTACTGTTGATATTTGGCTCTGTTGACTAATGAGTTTGCCAACCACTGTTCTAGGTGATGGGGAGCCACTAGTGGTGGGTAAACATGAGAACTAAATGGTGAGAGCTCTATTTTAAGATTAACCTACTAGTACAGGGGAGAGTTCTTTGGAAGCGGTGGGTAGCAGACCAGCTTTACAGGGGTCATTTCTGGCTGAAGAACACCAAAAATGCAGGAATACACATGGATTGTTCCAGTGAAAACCCTTGAAGCACCGGGGTTGGAGAGGGTAGGAAAAGAAATATAGTGAACCCAACAATCCCTAAACCAGAATAGGTCTCCTCTAGGACATGGCTTATGTGCTCTTCACAGTGAAAGTTGGGGATAGTATAGACATATTCTGCTTTAAGTAAACATCCAACTTTGAAAAATCTGGAATAATAAGCAAATAAGGAATGGTTTTCTGCTTAAGAAGGCATTACAGTAGAATTACTTCATAGACCAAGCTCTCCTAATGTGTTTAAAACATTATGTCTGTAGTATCACACACATCTGGTGAAACGAGGCAGCATTTATCCTGACTGTACACAGACTTCATCCCTTCATTTGGCCTGTTAAATAAATAAACATTATTAATCTTTGGTGGTGACACTGTGAAATAATCAAGCTGAGTTTTGTGTATATTGTATAAACAAGCCCCCTGCAGTCCTATATAATAATCCTATATAATAAAAGGGTAATATGCAAATAGACTGAATGGCAGAAAAACCAAACAATCAAAGCATAATATGCTAATGATATGCTAAGGCTGCTCAACTGCTCACTATGATGTGCACTGACCACTAGGGGGCAGACAGTCAACTGGTCGACCAGTCACTATGTCGTGCACTGACCACCAGGGGGCAGATGCTCTGACCGGTAGGTTAGCTTGCTGCTGGGGTCTGGCTGATGGGGACTGAGCAAGATGGGCCAGACACGCTCTGGAGCCCTCTCATGGCCCCTCCCTGGCCCGATCATGCACCACTGGGGTCCCTCAGCCTGGCCTGTGCCCTCTCGCAATCTGGGACCCCTCAGGGGATGTCGGAGAGCCAGTTTCAGCCCGCTCCCACAGGCCACTCCCCTTGGGAGGGCGCCAGAAGCAGGGCTCATGGCTAGCAAGCACTGCTACAGCAGCATGAGCCTCTCCGATTGGGACTGATTGGGCGCGAGCTTGTGGCAGGCACAGTGGGGCTGGGTTGAGCGGCAGGTAGGAGCTGCAGGCGGCCTTGGACTGCGGGTTTCAGCCCGATCCTTGCAGGCCACCCAGAGGGACCCCACCCATGGCACAAATTCATGCACCAGGCCTCTAGTAGAGAATAAAATCCCAACTCTGGCCAGTGTTGCCCAGTAGTTAGAGCAGTGGCTTGCACTCTGATTCCCGCTCAAGGACCTGTATCTGGGTTGCAGGTTTGATCCCTGGCCCCAGTCAGGGTGCATGAGGGAAACGTGTGTCTCCCTCACATCAATGTTTCTCTCTCTTTCTCCCCATCTTTCCCTTCTACTCTTTCCAAACATAAAAAAACAAAAAAATCAATGAAAACATATCCTCACCTGAGTATATGTTTTCATTGATTTTTTAGTGATGTGAGAGACAGGAACATTGATGTGAGAGAGAAGCAACAATTGATAACCTCCCACATGTGCCCTGACTAGGCATTGAACCCATAACCCTTTGGAGTACAGGGTTGCGGGTTCAATGAGCCACCCATCCAGGCCCCCAACCATTTTCAGTGTAGCAAAATTTTATTAACTATAAGGTGTCCTTCTTCCGAAATTTTTAATAATTCCATCTAGCCTTTTTTGTTCACATACACGCAAAACTAAATTTTAGTCCCTTTCTGGATGTCTTTTGATTTTTTTTCTAGGATGTTTCAGTTGAGAAGGAAAAAGAAGCCACCTTGGGGGTGAGAATGGGGAAATGATACCAGGAAGAGCATGTTATGTACCTTCTCTCCATGAAATCCTGGTTTGCCACAGAAAATAGACCTTTGTGAGATGCAGTTCTCTTCCCAAGGAAACTGAAGGGTCACGCCAAAGATTAGTGATTCTGAGCCGTTAATTCAGAAGGGGGTTTATTTTTGAAGGCCGTGCTGTGTTCTGAGCCAGAGGATTCCGAGTTCAGCCGGGGGACTAATGAAGCATGTGTTTTACCTTGTGGAGTTCCTAGCGGTGCTGTCAGCCATTTAACATGGGGCCCATCGGCAGGAATTTTAAGATCTGGCTAAAAGTGTGCATTCACACTGTGAGATCCTTCCTCATTGGGAGTTTTCTCAGGAAACATTCAGGGAGTAGCTTATTTCTTTTATACTTGAAAGGTTTTATGTGTGAGAATTTATATTATTGGTGTGAATTTATATTATTAACGTACTGCCAAGGTTAAAAAGCATGCTCACCACAGTAGGGCACTTTCCAGTTCCTGTATTGTACGTTGTGTTTACCGCCTGGGGGTGGAAAATAAAACCGTTTATTACTCCAGACGAGGCTTAAACTCCACTTTAAAATATGTCTCTCGGTGTACAGTGCTTTTTCAGAGTTAATATCTGTATAGAATAATACCCTGTGTTGCTTTGTCAGGATTAACATTGACTTTATCACTCAAACTGCTTTCCTTCCCTGTTCCTTGTCCCCAGTACTTCTCAAGGCTTATGGACACATAGCATTAGCTTCTCTCTTACTAATTAGTGCTGTTCTTAGATCATAACCCAATCAACGTGCCCATCAAAACGGGCATCATTAGGAAACTGAGACGCAGAAATGAAATAGCCCCAGCTTGGGCTGAGACCGCAGTTTCTTTATGTGGCCAGCTGTCACGGTGACAGTCCTGAGCCTTGTATTGAATCAGCTCTATCATGCTGAAAATAAAATTCTCCATCAGATTACCTGGGACAGTATGTTCAGTGGAATATGTACTGGTAGGCTTAACATGAGCTACCATCAGTCGTGATGCACTCTTCCATTAGCCAAACCTTCAAAGAGAGATGCCCCTCGCTCAGAGGTGGGCCGTCGCTGGGCACTGTCACGGGGCATGGGTGCTGCCCAAAATCAGCCACCCCCATGATTCAGACAGGATTTGGGGGTTGACCTCAAGCCAGACCAGCAGTTGGTCCGTGGCCACTGTAAGAACCCAGGCTTTCATGCAGTGCTGTGCGCTGGCTTACTTCTTCCCCAGCTGGATGGTTTCTGCTCTCCCTCTGGGTTATTTCCCCAACATTGTGACCCCATAAAATATAATGTCTCTAGAATACCTAGACTGGTTAATGATAATTTATTCTGCAGATTGGGGCTGGAGGAACCCCCTTGGGCAGATTAATGGCTGTTCCCTGGACAGGAGGTAAACCTCAATAGGGCAATTATTTGTATCTTCATTTTATATACATTCACTCACACACAGAGCTAAGAGCTGGGGAAGACACATGGGTAAGCTGAGCTCTCCACGCGCAGGGACAGCCAGAGAATGCAAAGAATGATTTATATGTTGCAATAAGAGAAGATGGGGTGGGGGTGGGAGAAAGAGAGACAGAGAGAGGCAAATGAGAACCAATCAGGCCGAAATGAGACATGATTTGTTGCTATTTTCCTTTCTCTGTATTTTTCCTGGATCCCTCCCTAGCCGCTGCTCAGTCCCTCCTGTTGTGTGTGCTCATGCATAAATTCAGGTCAAGTACAAAACCCTGATTTCTCTATTCATCCCAGGAACGGGTAATGTTCTTATCAATACATAACAAGAAATCACAACTAATTTGTCTCATGACCTTAATCTTTTATCATTAATGGCTGAAATGGTGTTTGCCTAGCCATTAATGCATTCGGCTCAGTAAACTAAAGCTGTTTGAAATTTTCACTAATCCTTTCTCATTGAGGGCCTCCCTAGACCAAATCACTTCTGAATAAAACAAGAAAGCAAATGCATGCCCAGGTTCCTAAGGTTTTCCAGATCAAACATAATTTACAGGGCACAGCATTTTAAAATGAGATTCTGTTTCTTTGAAATTGCAGATCCCAAAGTATTGAAGAATGAATGAATGGTTTACTGAAAATGTGAATTGCATGAACTTACCCCGTAAAGTGTTCAAGTATTGAGGGACCTTTTTTTCCCAATGCAAAAATGAACCCGTATCTAAGAATAAAAGTAGAAAAATGGTTTAACACCTCGCACAAAGATGCTTCTCGAACGAATCCGTCTTTGCTGTTTAATTTACATTTTGAGGGCTCATTAGGATGATGAATGGCACGCCTGGAGAATAAGGCACACTTCCTGAACAAAGGACGGTGTCTGTAGCCTAATAACATTTTATGCCAGCACTTACATTTGTCAGAAGTGGATGCTATTTATCCCTATGATTATTTAAAAATCATTTTTATTGTCCTTTGTGCTGTGTCCTCTTCTGGGAATTTTAATTCAGAGTTTGACACCTACTTATTAACTTCGGTGAAGTATGGAGTACAAAGGCGGGTACTCTATAAAGAATTCTCCACAGCCATGTTGATGCCGCCTGCAGCTGCGCGCGGGGAGCTCACTTCGGGCTTGTCTCCCGCAGAAAGGGAGGCCCTTGGAAGAGCAGGTAGCCACCCTCGGCTTCCTCGCCAGGCCGGTGCTCTCTCCGTCTGAACCGAGCAGGGCTTAGGAGTCCACAGAAGGGGATGTTTCCTAATTATGCTCCTGCCCTTCCATTCCCCTTGCCTCCTCCAACTGTTCCTCCCAAACAACACTCTGTCATCTGTCACCGCTGCTGTCCGTCCTCTCCTCTCTGATCGTCGCCCAGCCTACACTCCGACTCCCACACCCTCACTATTATTCCACATTGCTGCTTCCTGAGCCATCTGTTTGCCTGCCTGTGTTTTTTCACAGCTCCTCGGTGGGCTACGGTGTTTTTTTTTCTTTTCCAGGGTGGGTAGCACCCTTTGAAACTGAGTAGGAGGCCTGTATATATGATGAGATCCACAGGGATTCTCCCCGTGGCACAGCCGTGAAAACCAGCCTCCGCGGCCTGGGCACCAGGCACAGGACCACATGGTCTCCTTTCAAGCCTTACTTCTACCCGCCACCTCCCAACGCCAGCGAGTTTTGCTTATGACTCATCCTAGAGGTTTTTATAAAGGACAAGTGTCGGGTCCTTGCCCAGAGGAAAAACAGCCCTGGTGCTGTGAGCCAGAGCCTCAGAGGGCGCCATGGCCCTGGAGGGCCTCAGCAGGCCCCGGAGCTCTCCCAGGGCTCCCGTCCACTCCATACGAGGCACACCTGTTTCATCAGACTTTCACTCCTCCGCCTAGACTCACGCCCGCTTGCTTCAGGTGATCTTGCTTTTCTTTTTAGCAAGCTGGAGATAAAACAGCCAACAGCATAAATGCAAAGGTGAATTTTTGGAAAGTAAAATTCTGATACTCATTTTAAATCTCTGTTATCAAATGATGGTACTTTGCTGATGGTACTTCAGATCGATATTCTACAGGGAACTCAACTTTGAATTATTGGTTTGGCTTCATTAGCAATTAATTGAACATATAACCATCTTGCCACTTTCATTGTTATTTTAAGTGCTATTAAAAAGGGAAGCTATTTCTATTGGATCCTTAACTGCTTTAATATTTTAATTGAAGTTACAGTGATAATTGATGATAGCTCATACTTGTTAAAAGAATAGCTACTTTATCTGTTTCCATGGACATTAATAAAATCAAAAAGGAAGGGAAAACTCCAGAAGGGGTGAAGACCATTAGCATCAGGGTTTCCCTACTTAGGGCAAGAACATATGTGGCCCTGAGGCACGTTGGCAAGACCCGATGCCTTGTGAACCTGGCCATGTCTGAAATGTTGACCAACTTCTTTTGCAGCCTTTTGCAGAATATGAGATGATAAAGACCAGTTGTTTGAGCCCAGTTGATTGAGTAAATTATCCAGAATTCCAAATTACCTTCACAGAGAACCTCTGACTGTTCTCCTCCCGTGAAGTAATAGAGAAATTTTATGAGGGTGGCTTGCTGTACCTCCAGGAAATGGAAGAAAAACTGATGTACCCTCTAGTTTTTATGTAATGCTTCATTAATATTTTTAATATTGTTATATAGACATTTATGGAGCTACTAGAAGTTGATGAGCACGGCTAGAAGATATAAAAATAGTCCCTGTTCACAATCTGAATCTAAATAAGCTTCGGGATGGAGAGTATAAACAGGAGAATTCAGCTAAAGGGAATGACTTCAAGGAAGGAATTCCATGAATCTGCAGAACTCATTACGGACCGCGTGAGGAAGTCACTGGTTTTTTTAAAAGCATAAATAATAGGTGCCTTTAGTTAAAGGACCCAGTCTGGAAAACAGCTTTGGAACTGCACGCTCTGCGTTTCCACCACAGTGACCAGCTCTGCAGGTTTGCCAGCCCCGTGTCACTGCCTCACTGCTTCTGTCCAGCAGACTCCTGGGCCCCGAGTGCAGGCTTGCCCTCACAAAGAAAGCCTGACATCTCAAAGTGACCTGGTCTCATGGCCTAGAGTTGTCTAGTTTCCTTTACCTCTGCCCACGTTTAATTCAGATATTTGAAAGATTTTCCAAACACTTAAAGAATCAAGTTGTGTAAAAAAAGATTACAGCTTAAATCCAGATGAAGGGTATTGACCAGGATGCTGTTAAATCAGAGTGAAAAAACAGCACTTGTTGGCAGACTTCGGGAATCACCCGTCCACCTACTCTTTACTTGAGAGACTTCCAAATCAAGAGTTTAGTGATAGCTTTCTTAAGTAATTAATTAAAATATCTTGCATGTTCTTAAATTTATACTTACCATTGATTATTTTTAGATTGTATCAGTTTTCATGGAAGGATAGCCCCAGAGAGCATGAGAATTGGAAGAAATATAACTCAGTGCCTACTGACAGAACAGAATTTTTGCCTTTGTTTTTTATTAAAATCTACTTACTGTAAAATAACATATTAAAGGGAGAAATCATGATATGTGGAAGGCTATGAGTGTTCAAAAAGCCATCATTAATGAGTAAAAACACTTAGTGTATCCGAATAAATAGGTGATTATAGCATGGAATTTTCCTGACTCTGAAGTACCCAAAAACAAAAATTGAGAGTAAGACTAATTACACAGGAAAGAACATTCCATGGCAGGAACTATTTCTCCCAAAAGTTGTAATTTAGCCACTTAGAATTCAACCAAAATAATTTTATTCCAAGGTCAAATTGCCCAGCTTTGATTTTTCTTCTAAACTCAAACTAAATTCACTGTTGATCTGGAGAATATTGCCATAGAGGTTATGCAAACTTCTTTCTGTTTTCTCCTACATATTACTATAAAATTGCATCTCATTGGATGTTTCTTTTAACTATTAAATATTTTTGCAACATTTAATGCTAACTGATCAAGGTAAGCTGACATATAGTATCATGTATGTATAATTGGGAAATCCTACATACCACACTGTTCTAAAAACAATGTTGAGGGTCTAATATGATAATAGTGTGATTTGATTTGATCCATTCATTCAGCACCCATTTTGTGCCTCCTATATGTCTTTCTTACCACTTTATCTCTAGCACCTAGAATACTGTCTGACACACAGGGGGACCCAGTGAGTAATTGTTGAATGAAGGGTGAAGTGTTTTGTGAATTACATTGTTTGGAATAAAATTAATGTCTACTATTTAGATGATAGTGTCTAGTCGCTGTTTAGCAATGTTTATGCTAGTGGCAAGCAGAAGTTATAGTTTTCTTCAAACAAAGTAGGATATTGTGCTTATAAAATAGTTTAATATTTCACTTAATATTTTTGTAACATTGCAGAAGTAATGCTGACTTCATGTGTTCTGTGTGGCTACAGAATAATGATCTTTAATAAAGTGCCAATGATAATCTCAACATAAAGGAGGTTCCTTATCTGGGTGCCAATGGCTCTGCCACCCATGGGCTCTCAGTCTCTATTTCTCCTTGTTCCTGCTCAGCTCCCTTTCTGATGTCTCATAGTAGTGGTACCAACCTGCTGCTACCCTCCACGCCCCCCACCCATCATGGCAGGTGATGGATATTTCTACCTGATGTCCCAAATTCATGCCCCAAACAGAGTTCATTATCCTCCTCCCACCCAATATATCAGTGACATCTCCTCCTACACACCCCAGCTCAATGGCATCACTGCTTTATCCTCGCCACTCCAGTTCATCTTCCCTCCTTTTGCCTCTATAAATTACAAATTTGATTTAAAGCACTTTTTTCGCATAAAGTCTTTCAATAAATGTTTACTAAAACCAAGGTTGTTGTGGATCATTCAGACAGCAGAAAAGTTAGAAAAAAGGTATTCCAGGCTAAGGGAACAGGATGGGCAGGGGTCTTAGGATAGGGAATATCTTTATACTTTGGGGACACTGAAGGAAAACCAGTGGACCTAGATCTTAGTGAGCCAAGGGGAGAGTATTTTGGAATAATGGTGAAGAGAGTGGGACGAACGAGACCACACGGGACCGATTAGGCTATGTTAAGGATTTGGGTTTTTATCATGTAGATCACAGATGGTTTTAAGCATGGAATTGACATGATGTGACTCCTCTTTTATAAAGAAGACTCTGGCTGCTATATGAAGAATAGAACGGGGCAAGGAGAGAAGCGAGGAAACAGGTTAAAAGATGAGAGGTGATGATACCTTAGGGTAGGTGGTGAATTGGAGGTACACCAGAGTACGCGGATGTGATTATCTTTTGAATTGCGTGAATCACGTGACTTTTTGATGAAGTGGATGTATAGGAAGACAGCAAGTGGATTTTATGGGGTGCAACATTCCTGAGTGGGAAGGATGGAAGCAGTTTAGTAGGGAAGATTGAGTTCAATTTTAGAAATTTTGACATTTCTGTTAGATATTCAAGTAGATGTGCTAGTCAGGCAGCTGGAAAATGAGCCTGGAACTTAACAAAAGATCCAGGCTGGAGATACGCATTTGGGGTTTAACATACAAATGCTGTGTAAAGCCACAGGAGAGCATGGCATGGCCTCGGGAATGAGTGTGGCTTGAGAAGTGCAGAACCGAGTCTTTTGTAACCACCAGGAATATACATGGTTAGGGCGGAGCTGGCAAAGTGCAGAACCGAGTCTTTTGTAACCACCAGGAATATACATGGTTAGGGCGGAGCTGGCAAAGGAAAGCGAGAGTCAGGGAGCAACCAGAAGTCACCGAAGTCACGGGGGCCGTGAAGGAGGGGCCCCTGTCTCGCTGCTTAGAACAACAGGAAAGATGAAGATGGGGAAAAGCCTGTTTGATTTGGCAACGCGGACATCATGTGTGACTCTAGCATGAGCACCTTCTGTGGAATGACGGGGGGGAAGCCAGACTGGGGTTGTTCAAAGCATAACTGTCAAAGCGTGTGCCTGGCAGACTGTCCAGCCAAGCTGCATGTGAGCTTCTCTGTGCAATTAGTGAGGTCGCTAGCCTTCCACAATATAGTCCTTTTTAGAGTCAAAAACTCTCTGATTTATTCACTCATTTCCATATTATCACTCAGTCAAAACAAATATATATTGAGTACTCAACATGGCGAGTGTCCCTGATGGTGAAGACTGCTGCCTCCTGCCAAGTGTTCGGGACAGCTGCTCGTTCACTCAGCTGACAGGCATTCAGTCGGTGCCTGCAGCGCTCCAGGCCCTGCCCAAGGGAATTGAACATTGGTCTTTCTTTTGAAGCATCAGGCAGACAAACCTTATAACATTAGTGACCAAAAATACCAGGTCTCTACCCTCAATGGAGAATAATTTTGTTGGAGGAAGATAGGTAACTTAAGCAATTTCAGATACTGATAATTTTATTTAAAAACAGACAAACCTGGAATGGATAGAGAGAGAGTGACTTGGGGGGGAGTGAGGGAGCCCTTGTAAATAGGGAGGTCAGACAAGGCCTCTGAGGAGGGGATTCCTGCTGCACGGCCTGCCTGTGAGGAGGAGCAGCCCTGGGGAGAGCGCAGGGGCGGCCGCAGGCGGAGCAGACCTGCGCTGTGGAGGCGAGAGGAGGCTGGCTGCGGTGCTCTGAGCCAGGCAGGAAGCTGGCCCTGCACGCGGCCCAGCAGGTCAGCATGGAGCACATGACCAGTGAGCGGCGTCATTCATAAGTGCTCTTAACAAAAGAAAAAGGTGCATTGTCTAAACAACGCCTACAAGTTTATATTTTGCTCCACGATACATCTGTGTCGGCCTTAATTTTTTAAAAAAAGTCACATGAGTGCCATCAGGAAAAAATAAGCTCCGAAATCAGTTTCCTGTCTTGTGGGTTAGAGGGACAGATGTTTGTGCCCCGAGCCTGGCGTTTTTGGAAAGGACACTGACCTGCAGAGCTGACCTGGAACATCAGCTTCAGGGTGCAAGCCGTTCTCCTGGCACCTGGTGTCACCTCCCTCTGAGGACCCAGATGCACACAAAGGCCGGATGTAAATGTCAGCTCTTTCTCCAGTGCCCGGGGTGATTTCCAGGCAACTCCTCAGAAGAGAGGCGCAGAACTCTGCAGAAGCGGGGAGGTTGTATTCTCAGGCACAGAGGGGGAATTCAGCAATTAGAGCTTTTTAAAGGGAGGCACTTGAAGGAGTCTCTGACCAGTTTTAATGACGTCAGGGAAATAACCAAGAATTTTCAGTGGAAATGACTGACAGATGTTCTCCTTTTCATTAGACACTGAGATGGTTATTTTATCACACCCAAATGAACCAAGGGTCTCGAGTGATCCCTGATCTCCTTTTAGCGGGTTTTTTGTGGCACTCACTATAGGCCAGCTTTGTTCTTCCGTCTTTACATGGTTTATTCCATTGAGTCCTCACGATACCCTGTGGGATATGTCCTACGAGTTTCCTCCATTTTACAGATAGGAAAATTGAGGGCTGGAGAGGTGAAGGAATCTGTCGAAAGCAGTTTGCAAAGTGAACTCTCTGAAGGCTCCAAGACCCTTACAGTGGGTACCTCAGATCAAAGCTGTCTTCACAGTAATACAAAAATGGTATTTGTCTTTTCTCACTGTGTTGACATTACACTAGGTATAGAAACAATGGAGGGTAAGACCGCAGGCAGGCACCTTGGCATGAATGACAGCAGTGCCCCTAACTGCCATGCACACACAGTTTAAAAGGGATTCCAGTTTCACTGAAGAATGTCCCTGCTAAGGAAGCAAAAATTATTCACGTTATTAGATCTCATTAGCTGAGTCCATGCCTTTCTAATACGTCTGCCGCTGACCCGAGAATGGTCGTCATGAAAAAAGCCACCTGGTGGCACGAGGGTAAAATGGAGCACGATTTCACTTTAAAGCACGGCTGAGAGACAACGTGTGAGCTCAGACTTGGGTGTTTGGCAGACTGTTCTCCAAAGTGAATGAAGAAAATTGTCACTTCAAGGCAAACAGAAGACAGCGTTTGTTGCTGCTGATAAGACTTGAGCTGTCAAGCGAAAGTTAGGATTTTAGCGAACCTTACATCCGCCACTAGCAGCCTGACAGTGACTCTGACTTGAGCTTAAAGACTTTTGATGACACCAGTGGTGATATAAACAAATAGGATTTTGCTGTTCCATAATGAAATGGGTTAACTAATATGGAAGATACATATAAATCAGTGGAACTGATATTTGCCAGTGACCAGTGAATGGCATTACATAATCATGCTGCTGTGAGAGATGCATGTGCAAAGTGCTGGGAGGCCAGTGGAGTTTAATGTAATGGAGTTTGAAAAGTTCACTGCTGTGATGTCAGAGTTCACATTTACTTATTCTTATTTTTAATTTCTCGATAGTATTTACAATACTGCCTTCAATGAGAATCAGCTTTGAAGAAACATCTGTAAAAAAGCCATTTTTAAGAGCATTTCCTTATCATTAAGACAAACACTAACTGTATTCAGCTTATCCAGGTTTTTAATCTGTTTCATGATGGGTCATAGGACATCACTGAGGTGAGAAATAGAACAAAACATAGTGTCGTGAAATAAACATTTAATAATATTATTAATCGCTAATATTCATTGAGATTGTGTGCCTAGTATGTGCCACACCCTTGGCCATGCACTAACACTTCCAGTTTTAATGACGTCAGGGAAATAACCCAAGAATTTTCAATGGAAATGACTGACAGATGTTCTCCTTTTCATTAGAAACTGAGATGGTTATTTTATCACACCCAAATGAACCAAGGGTCTCGAGTGATCCCTGATCTCCTTTTAGCTGATTTTTTGTGGCACCCCTGTGAGGCAGGTGATCTCAGTTCCTCACCGTGTAGGTGAAGAAGCTATAAGGGTAAGTCACTACTTCGTGACAGAGTCAGCATTCAGACGCAGGCTGCTTACTCCCAGAATCCAAGCTTTTGATCCTTTATGGTTTCGCTCATCCCACAGCTTGGGAGGGAAGGCTCCATGGTGGGTAAGGAGCTTCCTCAAAGGCCCAGGAGGCTCCTGGTCACTGAGGTCGTTGCCTGGCCCAGCCTGTGAAGGATGCTCAGGTGGCCGCCCATCTCCTGGTCTAAGAAGTTCTCCAGGAACTCAGGGGGTGCAGTCTGTCTTGCCAGATCCCCAGGGCTGGCACAGGTGCTTCACAACCCCAGGATGCCCCTGGTGCCACCCCACTCATCTTGGCCAGCTTCCTGACCATGGGAGAGGCGGGCGTGTCCTCCCATTACCCTCCACCAGCTATGGGGAGTGGAGTCTAGGTCCAGGGGGAGCAGGTGTAGGAGGCTGATGCAGGCAGCCAGGCAGCCGCGGTGGCTTCCCCTGGGGAGAAGTGCTGCTGTTGGATCTGGAGTTCCTGTCTGGTCGGTGATAGGATGCCACCCACAGCAGGGGTGTTTGCTGCTCCCAGTGGCAGAGGACGGCAGGGAAGATGGTCCAGAGGCCCTCACGTCTCTCTGAACATAACGATGCCTACTCCTTCTGTGTTTTCAGGACCAGTATGAAGTTAGCTACAGAGAAGAACAGAATTTCCACTAGTGAAGAGTAGAAGAGTGTATCCACTAGTGACAACATTTTTAAGAATATATGCTTGTCCCCCTCCCCCCACCGCCCTATCAAAGTGGCCCTCTGGTCAAGGTTCTGTCACTGGGCTTTGACTTTACTTGCTGTCTGGCACCTCACTGCACACCGGGGCGCTGTTGGGGGTGACCCAGGGCAGGCTGTGTTACTGATGTCCTTTAAAAGGGCACACAGCGGTGACTGCTATGCTGGTGATAAACGAACACAGCTGAATACTTCTTGTTCAGCATTTCTTATTAATCAAGTTTGTGTCAGTCCCAACTTCCTCAGGACAGCTGTCATAATTTCCAAAATTATATTCATGACCTTTTAAACTATGGAAGTCTATGCAATAAGTACTCTATCTTAGTCATATTGAATTCTCTCCTCCACCCACCCCACCCTCTAACCCTACACCTGACCCAGAGGCAGAGTGGCTTCTGGGTACATGTTTATTGAATGAGTACCTTCTTTTATGGAAGACCCTTGCTGAGATTTAAGAAGTACTATAATTTTATCAAGTCATTACAAATCAATTCTGTTGGCTATTTTCTGGGAAAATTATTAATCTCATCAATTCCAAATCCTGAGCATATGTTAAAGTTATAGACTACAGCCCTCTTTGAACAGGATACTGGAGGCCCCACTGTGCTTGGGGTCAGTTTGGTGTGGCAGGGGCCACCTAGAAGTCCAGAAGTAGGACCTTGTATGAAAAATAGGACTGTTGGATCTTGGCATAGCTCCCTTTCTTCATGCAAAAAGAACACACTGTCCACCCAGAGAACAGTAACTTTATCCTCTTTGGCTCTTTGATATTGTTCAGGGGGTCATAGATGGAACTGATTAAGATGCTCAAGAAGCCACAGGGTCATCCAAGACAGACTCACGTTGTCAGTACTCTTCCCCCACTCTCATTATCTTGCTGTTTCTGTACAAAACTCCCAACCGCTTCTCTAGAACTTTCATAGCAAGCTAAAAGCCCCTCCCCCAAGTCCCTCCTGCTTCAGGACACATCTCCCCTCAGGGCACCACCTGTCAGCCACCCTGCTGTCTCCCCTTCTGGCTGACATTGAATTTCAGTTGGTTGCAGCTAATGTTGAATATATTTCAGATGCTGTGCCCTCTCTGTGAACTATGAAGACAAGATTAGCAGACACAATTAGCTGCTTTAGGATTAGAAGAAAACAACAAAAGAACTGGATTTTAATTATTGCCCTATTGGTTATTACTACTTGGAACATTGGCTTCTGTAATCATCTATTTCTGAAACAGAAAGAGAGTGGAAAGTGGGTAGAAATTAGAATACGGGGTTTTTTTCTTCATAAGGAAAGGAGCCCAGCACACTTTCCGGAGCTGTGAAAGTGTTCTCATGATCTCGTAGGTCCCATCTGTGCATGTTTTCAGCTACATACTTCAAGTACACGAGCTGCAGTCAAAGGACCTAAGAAAGAAAGAAAGAAAAAAAGAAAGAAAAAGAGAGAAACGTGGGTGTTAATGAGAGGGCCCCAGCTTGACAGCTGGGGGAAAGCTAATGTCTCTTCACGTGCCCACCTGTCCCAGGGGCACAGTTAGCATGCTCTGACTTCCTGCAGGAAGTCTGGCATTCTAAGGAGTCACCCAGAGTCCACAATGCCCCCTTGGGTGCATTCTGAGGTGTGAGGTCACTCGGCTCTGACCCAGCACTGTCCCATGGAAACCACAGTGAGATTGATGGAAGAGATGGTGAGCCCCTCCCTCAGTTTTCACTACTCGGGTGGTGAGGATGTGGAGGGAATGAATAAGACATTATTGAGGAACATTCTGACCACGAGCTGTAAGACACCTGCAATTCCTGATTACCTAGGGAGGTCATCAAATGACCTGCTCTAGAGGCTTTTAGAGAGAGGGGGCTGCCAGCCATCATTTTGGAAATGCGGGCCCTGGGGACACGGTGTGATGGATTTCCTGACTGCTAAAAGGTTCTTCCAGTCCTGTGATCCTGGTGGGTTATTCTTGGTCACCGTTGCGGTAACTAGTTCTCCACAAGGCTGACTTAACACACGCCTCTACCATAATACAGCCCAACCCCCTCCCCCACCCCCGTTTCTCCTAGTTTCCTCCTGTTACCAGTTTTATTTCAAACCCACCATGACAATTTCCGATTGGTGTTAAGCATGTTTGTGAAAGACCATGACTATCATAATTCTTCCAAAAAGGGGATTTGGAGAAGCAAACACTCTCTGTGATATTAAGGAAGTTATGTTGCCAACTTTAATTTTTTTTCCACCTTTTGGGCTTCTGTTTCCATTATTTGGCTTTGTTAAAGTGTCATTGGGAGAAGAATTGCCATCACTTCTGTTGAGTGCTTTTAAACCTTTACTACATTTTTGGGAATCTCAGCATCTGAGCACCCTGGTAGGACACCCCACCCCCGCAGTGAGGCAGAGCCCACTTGTCAAGCTGAAAATGCAAGATACTTGATCTCCCAGCTTCCCTTAAAGCTAGGGCTTGGGCCCATGATCCAGGCTCTGCCAGTTCAGCTCATCCCTCCAGGTACTAAATTAGAGGCTAATGCTATGACGATACAGGAATGCATGGAACCCCTTCCAGTGAGAATGGGAACGATGGTGGCAGTTCTCTGGATACTGTTCTTATAGCACCATCAGCAGTCCCCACAGCAGAGGTGTCCTGACCAGACCAGCCTGGCCATGCACACTGGGGACCTTCCCTAAGACCTAGCTTTGCAGGTTTCCTGGAGACTCTATGAAAAACCCTATCTTCTTTAACAAATGGAATTTCTATTTAAAATATTAGTAACCAATGTTGGTTTCTGTTGCTTTCTACTGAAAAGCATATTGAGATAGCCTCTTTCTTAGAATGTGGAAGAACTGAGAAAGAGATGCATGGTGGAACTCGTCGGGGAATCATAAACTACTCTGAGGCTGGGAGCTTCAAATTCATTGATTACCATTTCCAACCGTCTAAGACTAAAATGTAGCTTCCAACTTTTTAGGCAGCCAGTTTTTTTTCTGGAAACCTCTGACTATTGGGGAAATTTCCCTTATCTTGTAATTCTGCTGCCTAGCACAATGCCTGACATAGTAGGAGCTCCACAAATAGTATTTGTTGAATGAATGATTAAACTGTAATGTCTAACTGTGGCTCTAATTTTGCCTATAATAGCCTCATAGAATAATGCCTATCTCTTGTCTACATAGCCCTTCAAAAACATGAGGGCTTTCTGATATCCTGGTGTTCTCATATCCCCTGAGTGAGCATTTTCAGTGACTTAATGCAGCCTCTTCTTTGGACATGGTCTGAATGGATGCACCCAGAACCCAGCATATTTGATCCATGAAAAGGATTGTCCTCTTCTTTTTCCTACATAATCAATTGAATTAATTTATTGGTCAATGTTGCTTCATTGTTGACTCCCAGAAGAAAGTTTATACACATGAAGCTCCTAAGCTACAAGTTATAGGTTCTTAGAGTTATATCTTTGGGCCTAAATATAATTCTCATGGATCTCTCATAAATTCTATGTTGTTGGTATGGCTCATCCATCTTAATGAGATCTTTCTGAATCGAATTATTATTATTCAGTATGAACTATGTGAGGCTAAAATAAGCAGTTTGACAGCCAGAACCTTCAGTGCTCCTGTAAATAATTCTTTGGTTTACTCTCTATTTCCATAGCCCATTGCTCATGGGCCATAGTTGCCTGCTTTTTGTCCTTGAATCTTTCAGTTTGTTCCAAGAAGCTCTCCCCTTTCCACTGGAGATGATTGTCCCCTGATGTTCCCCCAGCACATGATGACTGGGCTACAGCTATTGAAGGTATGCCGTTGTGCCCTGAGAGCATTTTATCCACCCATATAGCTTCTGTTCACGTCCGTTCAGCATTTCGTGCAGCTATTGCTTAGCTGTCTGGTTCTATCCAACCTCCACATATCCTCAGCAGTGTGGGCTCAGCAAATCGATTCTGTTTCAGAATCTGTTTTCTTTCTATTTAATGCTTAAGGAGGTACTTAGGGGATACTAATTAAAATGCCTAAGAAGCATTATGTGCCATCTCTTTCACCTCTAAGTCTCCAGCTGCAGAGAATGCATGACTCTTTGCCCTTTTGTTTGATTTGGAGTTTCAGGGGGCCTTGATGGTGTTGAACTCTATCACCCTCCCAAAGACCATATCAGCTCTTACTTAATATTTCATGTCCAATGAACACATTTGGTTGTGAAAGGGGATTCAGACAAGGCTCCCAGCTTTCTTTCTGTGATGAAGCTCTTTGGTTGCTTACGGGATTCCCTGGCTTGGCTCACATGTTAACCTCAGACTTATCATTGCTCATTGTAGGTACATTCGCAGCAGAGTGGTCATCGGATCTGGAAAGTGGGCTTTACTCAGAGCAGTCACGAGCAGGCTGCCTTTGAATAGTTGGTTATATGGCTGGTTGAATGGCTGGTCATAACTTTTTGTAGCCTATTAACTTAAGAGACTCTCCCGAAAGACTAGATGCATAGTTATACCAGTCTAAAGATCTGTGTTTGTGCTTTTAAAAATAACTGCATAGGCTGGCCAGCATGGCTCAGTGGTTGAGCATCAATCTATGAACCAGGAAGTCACGGTTTGATTCCCAATCTAGGGCACATGCCTAGGTCGTGGGCTTGATCCCCAATGTGGGATATGCAGGAAGCAGCCAACCAATGATTTTCTCTCATCATTGATGTTTCTATCTCTCTCTCTTTCCCTCCTTCTCTGAAATCAGTAAAAATATATTTTAAAACTGTATTTAAAAAAAGAGATTGAACAAAATGGAAGCCATTATGGAACTCTGCTTTACTTACGGCCCAGCTAGGAGACAGTATTGGTTCAGACGTGTTTGCCACTCCTGGCCTCATCATCATGCTAAAGACTAGGTGGACTTTTAAAGGCATTTGGACCTTTATTAGCAGACAAACTTATCAAGACCCCAGAATCCAAGTCCAGCAGTGATATCAGACATTCTTTATCATAACCTGTTTTTTGTATTATGCAGCCATCATCAAGTTCCTTGCATCAGAAAACTATATTAGACTGTAATTCTCCAAGGCCAGGGCGGGTGAGATTAGGAAGTAGATAATCTGGTCAGACATTTCCAGTCCTAGTGAACTGTCCCTCAGGACCACAGCCCCAACCAGCTTTCTTGGCTTCCCTCCAGGAGGTGATTCTGTGGAACTGAAGAAGCAAATACATAGTTTATATCTACTTCACTTTCCTGTAACTCTGATGGCTTAGAAGGGCCTCATAATATCTCTTCCTTGTTCTTCCTTGTCATGTCCAACCTGGAGAGTTTGCTCTACCATTATGAAAGAAATAACATCTTTGTGGCATGTGGACTTCTAATGAAAATTGATCATGAACCTGTCATGTTCTTTCAGCCAAGACTTCCATCCTAATCTGCCTCAGAGCTGCCAGCTGACTCATACCCTCTTGCCACACTCATTCCAGTAACTTCTGGATATAGCCTTGATGAAAAAGGGTCTGTTGTGTGGATATGTTTGGTCTCCATTAAATAATATTGTTTCTTCAGATAAAAGCATAACATATATATGAAATAATTGATTTTTCAGTGTTCTCTGTAACATTAAATATAAAAAATAACATAATTCAGTAGAGGAATCCAAATATTTTTCAGTATCTCTAAGTCATGCTTATATCTATTTAAGATATTTTATTTGGTGGCTAAAGGATTAGGGTTGAGGTTATGTGAACTCTTTTCTGAATTTCTTTTAAAAGGGGAGACAAAATAAACAGAAGGGTCTGACTTTGATGCTTGTATAGTTTAAATCAGTCATCATCTGACTTCATGGCCCATGATAAAGTAATGTATTTAAACTGGAATAGTTATCTTCCCAGCACCAAAGTCTTACATTTACTCTGAGATGGTTATCCTTTTAACACAAGATAAATTTTTACCTTTTGGGAGATCTAGAATAGGCAATGCAGAGCTCCTTGGTGAGTGACAAAAACATCTACCCTTTAAAAAGCTTACTTCTTCTCAGCTTCTGTTATTAACTGCAAAAAATCAATGCCCATAGGAAATGAACAGTGGAGTCCTTATTGAGCTATGTGGATGGATTAGTTTTGAATTTCTGTGGTTCCATTTCCTTTGTAGGAAAAATATCTATTGAGATATTTTATTGAGTGTTTCCATTTAAAACTACATTTATTTTAATAAACCTTTGTAATATTAATTTACAAAACAGCATCATTAGATGATTGGAAGTGGTTGGAATGCAGAATAGGGTAGAGTGACTGAAGGGGTCTTTTTAATTGCTATCATAACTGTTTAAAAGAAGAAGGACAGAAAGAGGAAAGCTTTGATATCTGGCACTAGATTTTAACTTAGAAAACTGAATAAGTTTAATTGCAGCCTCATTCAGTGTCATTTGTGATGTCTTATCATATTAACACATCATAATAGCTTTCAAAGATCCCTTTTATGTTTGTAAGATAGTGATTGTTTTTACTTAGCTCTCACACAGGGTAAAGAGCATGAGGAATGAGGTGAGACTGGGAATTCCCTGTTGAATAATTCAGCCGGTGTCAGGACCACACAGTGGGGCATTGGGACAGACCAGCGATGCTGGGCATCATCTGTAGACATGACTGGAGAAGCTGAAACATTGGGTGAGGGTGTCATGGGGAGGAAGCCTTCCAAAACTAAGCACTGGAGGAAAACTGACCACTGCGGGGAGCAGAACATCTTTCAGAATCTGTGACAGTGCCGCAGTTGAGGAGAATGAAGAGCCTAAAAATAGGTGGCAGATAGTGTTAAGAAAATAGGTCATAAAAGAATTTATGAGCAACTTACAGAGTGTCCTACAAATAGTAATAAGCAAATAGATATTAAAACTATAAAGAAAAGCAAGAGAATAACAAGCACACCATTTGGCTAGTGAAGGCAAGGTGATGACCTAAGTAAGAAGCCCAATGGATCAAAAAGTTTATTGTTATAAATCTGCCTCTTAAGCTATTTGGAAACACAAGTATGTGCTTTACTGTTATTCTTTAAAATGTGCATATACATTATGGATACTCTTTTGTATGTCTGCTATATTTTGAAATGAAACATTCAAGAAAACAAAAAGGGGTTGTGTTTAAATACAAAGGAACTTAACTAAAGATTTACTAGTATAACAATGCCAAGAACACTCACGGATTTCAAAATAATAATCACAGCAACTTACACATCTTGACTTCTGCTGAACCAAGTACTGTGCAAGCACTTTTAAATGTAATCAATGTGTAATGCACAGGCTGGTGTGGTATGCTGTTGTCATCCCCATTTATACAGTGGGGGAAACTGAGGCAGAATAAAATCAGGGCCCCAGTGCAGGCACTTTGGCTTCAAAGCCCATGCTTTTTCTATACCATCCACATGGTAATAAAGAGACTAAATAAAATTTTGCATTCGTTCTTACATAGAATAGAAGCCACAGAAGAAACAGAATTACTGGCAATTTTGGAACTATTGACCAAAACCTGTCATATAACTGGCAAACTGCTAAAAACCTGACCAACCACCAATTCTACATCTTTCCATAAGAAACTCAATGAGTTAAGACTTGTAAGTCAGTTCCATGTGAGACCAGCCAGTGAACTCCATTAAAGGGGAGGATCACTGAAGGCAAATGTAAGGGCAATTCTTTGGAGGGAAGGAATTATGACTTCTATGGGGCAAATATGTAACGAACTCAAGTGCCACATTTTTTTAGAGAAGATACAAATTTGTTAATGGAGAAAAGTCATTGAAATAATTTATTTAAATTATCCAAAGGTCTTTAAATAGTATGTACCAAGGTTACTAAAACAAAATTTGAACTTTGATGTCATTAAAAGTGGAGGTAAGAAAAAAAGTCATTGTTTAATGTAATAGATAATGAACATATAGAAAACAAAAATAAAGAATAAACAGATATATTTCTGGATGAAGATATATAATCATTTAAATCCTCTAGGACTAGGATTGGCTTCAGATCTGGTAAGTTAACATTTATACTATTCAAGTGTTTCACAAACTTTGCTGTAACGTAAGAATTTCCTAGGGAGCTTGTTAAAAAATGTAAATTCCTGGATGGCACCCCAGAGACTCTGACTCAGTAGACCAGGAGCTGGCCCAGTAATTGCTAATTTTAACAAGAGTTCTGGGTGACTGCTGCAGGTGGTTCCTGACCACTCCGAAAACACTCCATCCCCAAAACGATGTGATTCTAAAAGACAGCATGGCAGAATAACATGTTTGCAAATAACTCCAACTCTGATGAAGAACAGTGTACTCAGGTGGTCAGGACAAATCACAGGAAAATCTTCAACAACTAAGTGGACAGGAAAGAGAAACATTAGTCTTAATGCAAACAAGTGTAAGATAATGCCATTAGTGGAAAGCAATGTGGACTCAAATTAGCACTGTACTTAGGGCATAGGAAAGCGGAGCTACTTCATTTGGGGGATTATTCCAAAATGTATGTTAACCCCGGACATATTCCTAGTGGATAAAACCCCACGTTAATGTGTGCATCATTACTGAGGAACATCCCACCCCAAACTCAGTGGCTGAGAACAACAGCCATTTATTCTTGCTCTGTATCCAGGCCTGCCAGCTCCATGTTGAAGGTTGGGTTCAGATCTGTTCAAAGAGTTAATCCTCCTTCAACCACATGTTCTTTTCATGGAGATAGCAGGAGTTCGGAAGGGCAATCCCTGCTGAGCAAGTGCCTTTTAAGCCTTGACTTGTATCATGTCTACTATGTACCATTGGCCTAAGCAAGTCATTTGACCAACCAAGATGGAGGGGGGCACGCGGAGAGGGGAGAGAATGTTCCATTCACAGTGGGAGGGGAAGGGAAGGGAATATTTTCTGAACAATAATTCAAAGTAGTACAATAGAGATATTTTCCTTTAGTTTATGTCAGGGGGAAAAGCTATTAATGAGATCCCCATGGGTACAAGGTCAAGTTGAGAAGGTAGACTTACCCAAATAAAGATAGGCTGGGAGAATTGTGACAATGGAGACATAGGCAAGGTACTTTGGGAGAACATAAAAGAGAATGATTAATGATTTGGGGGGCCATCTGGGAAGGTTGAATTAAGTAGGGTTCATAGGGTACATGGGATGGGATCTTTCACCATCATGAAGAGAAAGTCAGTCTGACCCAAGCTGGGATTTATGTGCACATGTGCTTCAGGGTTATATTTCTATATATTAATGCCTAGTCCTAGTGCACATAAAATCCACAGCATATATTCCCCTTAGTTTATTTTTCTAAGGAGCTATTGACAGAGTGACTTGGAAAAACTACATTCTTGGAACTAAAGCAAACAATGAAATAAAAAGCTCTGTAGTTCAGGATCTATGCATGCAATCATTACATAAAACATTTTCTAAATGTTTTAAAAAAGCTAAATAATACAGAATCATTTGATAATCAGCCTAATTATTTTAGGATTAAAAGTTATTCATTGTTATAAACAAACTGCGACAGTTTATCACAATCACTGCAAATAAGTGGGGTTCAGTATTCTGTTCTGATTCATGCCATTGTGCCTGTAAATGAGTGGCTCAATTATAGGAACAGTTTGCTAATGAGCTCCCAAACAAGGACACCAATTATGATTAGTCATTTATTTAGAGTGAAAGATGATCAGCTCTACAGATTTTTCCCTTTGAGAAAATAAATATTCATTTGGACAGTCTTTTTGAAACCTATATGTATGACTCTCTCCAAATAATTTAGTAATCAGTAGAAATAAAAACTGCAATGCTATTTGTCTTTGTGGTTCTTGCTAGGAAAAGACTGAAGATTTTTTTTTTTTTAATCTTCACTGAAGGATAGTTTTCCATTGATTTTTAGAGAGAGTGGAAGAGAGAGAGACAGACAGAGAGAAACATCCATGTGAGAGAAACACATCAACTGGTTGCCTCTGGCACATGCCCCGACCAGGGCCCAGGTCGGGAGGAGCCTGCAACCAAGTTGCAGTATGGAACCTGGGACGCTTCAGTCCGCAGGCCGATGCCCTCCCTGTCCACTGAGCCAAACCGGCTGGGGGCAAGACTGAAAATTTTAATGAAAATTTTAAAATTTTAATACTCTAGAAAAGAAGAACTTATTAATTTCTAACAGAATTTCAATGCCAGAGGAATGGAGGGGTTTTAATAGTTCTCTCCTACATGGCCCATGCCAGCACACCAGTTGAGTCACCATTTGAGACTTCTGAGAGATGTTAATAGACATGCTTATGTGGTACATTTACATAGTAGAATATTACTCAGCCATAAAAATGAAGGAAATCTTACCCTTTGTGATGGCATGGATGGACCTGGCGAGTATGATGCTAAATGGAGTAAGCCAGTCAGAGAAAGGCAGGTACTACCATATGATTTCACTTCTGTGTGGAATCTAATGAACAAATTAAAGTAACAAACAATATAGAAACAGACTCACAAAGAGAACAGAATGACAGTTTCAGAGGGAAGGGGGTTGAGGGGCTAGGTGAAACAGGTGAAGTGATTAAGGGTAAAAAAAGAAACACAGACTCATAGACATTGAAAACAGTATGGTAATTACCAGAGGGGTTGGAGGGAGATAGGGGAAGATAGAAGAGGGCAAAGGGGATCTAAGTGGTGGTGGAAGGAAACTTGATTTGGGGTGATAAACACAGTACAGATTCCATATACAGATGATGTATTATGGAATTGTATACCTGAAACTTCTATAATTTTATTAACCAGTGTCACCCAATATATTTTTTAAAAGACATGCTTATATATAATTTGTTCCCCCCCAAAATCAGAAGTTTCATGTTTCTGGGTTAAAGATGGGATCTCTAAGGTGCCATGCTTTCTATAATGTTTGGTCATCATTAAGTTAAGAAGGGACTAGTTGCCAAAAGATATTTTTTAAACTGATGGTTTGAAACTTAAAACATAACTTCTCAAAGAAACAATGCTTTGAATGGTGGTTTAGTTTCAGAATAGTCCATAAGAATCAACTTATCTCAAACTATAACCAAGCTGATAATAATATATTTCAACTGTATCAATCCTTTTAAAACATGTTCTCATTTTGTTCATTTTTGAGGCATCATATCTATGTATAATAAAAGTCTTAAGCGACCCTTACAGCAGAATGACCAGAATGACCAGTCACTGTGATGCACACTGACCACCAGGGGGCAGATGCTCAATGCAAGAGCTGTCCCCTGGTGGTCAGTGCGCCCACAGGGGGAGCTCAACTCAGCCTCTCCTGCCTCCGAGGCAGCGCTAAGGAGCAGTGAGCTGAGAGGTAAGGAGCAGTGAGCAGGCAGACATCCCCTGAAGGGTCTCGGACTGCAAGAAGGTGTAGGCCGGCCTGAGGGACCCCCCCCACCCCCCGCCCAGTGCACGAATTTTGTGTACTGGGCCTCTAGTATATATAATAAAAGTCACCAATTTTAAGTAGACAATTCAACAAATTTTGATCATTTTAACATCTATGTAACCTCATTATTGGCATCTCTTGTCTTTTCCCATGTGAGTTGAGATTTTTCCTGGTTCTCAGTAACTTTGGATTGCATCTTGGACATTTTGAGTATCACCCAAGAAGACTGGTTCTTGTTTAAATCTTATGGAGAGTGTTGATACTTTTGTTTTAGCGGGCACTCAGCCTAGTGGGATTCAGGCTTTCAGTTCTGATGCGCCTTCTGTGGATTTTAGTTTCAATGTCAGTTTTATTTTCAGCTCATTTGCATGCCATTCAGAATAGTTCTGGTTGCATGCCATTCGGTGTCCTGTCTGGGACCAGCCTATCCCAGAGTTCAGATCTATGGTTTGCTGTTTAGAGTTATATCCAAGCACGTTTAGCTCAGTGGTGAGCACAGGAACTTATTTAAAAAAAAAAAAAAACTATATACAGTTCATTTTCCAATCATTTCCCTCTGTGATGCCCCTAGAATCTTCTGGTTCCTTGGGATCCTCTTTTTAGACATTCGGCCAGAAATCAGGGACTTTCTGTCACCCTGTCACACACTTCCTACAACTCTTCTCAGGGGTTTTCCCCACACTCTTAGGGTCCATATCTGTTCTAAGAAGTAATCCTCCTTCAACCACGTGTCCTTTTCATGGTGATAGCAGGAGTTTAGAAGGGATTTTGTGTACATGTGTCTCATTGTTACGTTCACATAGTTCATGCCGATTGGGCATTCCTCTAATCAGAGAGGAAAGTTCTCCATCATAGACCTAGCCCCTTGCTGGCTCCCATTGCTGCCATTGCCAACGATGCTATCACCACCCAGGGATATTTTGAGGGACTGAGAAGTGAGAAAATGGAGAAATGAAAAGACACCCCCTGAGGGTCAGGAGAATCCCTCCTTTGCAGCCATGTTTGTAAGCTTCTTCCTGGTACTCTCTCCCTCTCAGCACACAGTGCCTGCTTGTGGGTTTCAAACTTAGTAGAGAACAGACCCAGAGATACCAGAAGAAGAAGAAAATGATTCATCTAGTACTTTAGATTCTGACCTTCTTTGCCAATCAGACTGCTGTTTAATTTTTTCATCTATGCATTCTGTGTAGGTATTTTTAGTTACATTCAGTGTGAGAAACAGGTTAAAGTAGGTTACTCCATCTCAAATGCAACTAGAAGTAAACTTGTCAATCTATTAAATTTTAGTCTAATGAATATGAAGTGTTACCTTATTGTGCCTTTAATCTGCACTCCCTTTTAGCCATTGATGTTGATCATCTTCTGTTATTGTTAATCCTCATCGGAGGCTATTTTTTTCCATTGATTTTCTAGAGACAGTAGAAGGGATGTGTGTGGGAGAAAGAAAGAGAGAGAGAGAGAATAGAGAAGAGAGACACATCAATTGGGTGCTCGAGGCCAATGCTCTAACCACAGCATACCGGCCAGAGCGATGTTGATCATCTTTTCATGTGTTCTTTGCTACCTATATTCCTTCTTTGGCAAATTGTTTTTCAAAATCTTTGCCCATTTTTTTAAAGAAAATAAATTTTCTCTTGCAGTATAGTTTCATATTTGCAAAAAGAGTTTCAGATAGTACTGACAGTTCCTTTTTCCCTATACCCTTCTACACTCAGTTTCCCCTATTCCTATTATATTTGTACTAAAGGCCTGGTGCACGGATTCATGCACATTGAAAGAAAATTAATTAGAAGGTGGCTGGTGGGGTGGGACTGGGTGAGATGGGCTAGACACGCCCTAGAGCCAACCTCCCGCAGTCCCTCCCCAGCCAGTCGCACCTGGGGTGGCACTGGGGCTCAAAGGGCATTTGTGGAGTCTGTGGGGTCCCTCCAGCAGGTGGGGTCCCTCGGCCTAGCCTGCGGGGATCAGGCCAAAACCAGCAGTTCAACATCCCCCAAGGAGTTCCAGAGTGTGAGAGGGCACTCTGCAAAGTTGCTGTCGCTCAGCAGCTCCTGCATTGAGTGTCCGCCCCCTGGTGGTCCGTGTGCATCATACCTACTGGTTGGCTGGTCTGCTGGTCAGCCAGTCAGCTGGTCACTTAGACTTTTTATATATAGACTAGAGGCCCGGTGCACAAAATTCGTGCATGGGGGGGGCAGTCCCTCAGCCCAGCCTGCACCCTCTCCAGTCCAGGACTGCTGGCTCCCAACCATTCGCCTGCCTGCCTGCCTGATTTCCCCTAACCGCTTTTGCCTGCCAGCCTGATCACCCCCTAACCATTCCCCTGCCAGCCTGATCGACGCCTAACTGCCCCCCTGCCGGCCCATTTGCCCCCAACTGCCCTCCCCTGCAAGCCTGGTTGCCCCCAACTGCCCTCCCCTGCAGGCCTGGTTCCCCCAACTGCTCTCCCCTGCTGGCCTGATCGCCCACAACTGCCCTCCCCTGCTGGCCATCTTGTGATGGCCATCTTGTGTCCACATGGGGACGGCCATCTTTGACCACCTGGGGGCGGCCATCTTGTGTGTTGGAGTGATGGTCAATTTGCATATTACCTCTTTATTATATAGAAATAGTACATTCACTACAACTAATGAACCAATAGGGATACATTATTATGAACTAAAGTCAATATTTTATTCAGATTTACTTAATTATTGCCTACTGCCCTTTTTCTATTCTAGGACCCCATCTAGGATGTCACACATTGAGTTGTCATATCTCCCTAATCTTCTCTACAGTGTGACAGTTTCTCAGACTTTTTTTTATGACCTCGACAATGTTGTGGAATACTGGCCCAGCATTTGAAGAAAACCCTTCAATTTGGGTCTGTCTGATCTTTTTCTCATGATTAGACTGAGCTCTGGGTTTGTGGGAGGAAGACCACAGAGGTCAAGTGCTAGATGCATCACATCATATCAAGGATGTAAGCTATCAACGTGACTTATCACTGTTGGTGTTGACCTTGGTCATTTAGTTGGAGTAGTGTTTGCCAGGTTTCTTCCCTGTAAAGTTAGACCCTTTTTCTCTTCATGCTATAGTTTTTGGAAAGAAGTCACTATGTGCAGACAGCATTTAAGGGGGATGGGGGGGCGCTTCATTTCCTTGAGGGAAGATTAGCTACATAAATTCCTTTAATTCTTGTCCACAGGGGATTTATCTATTCTCCATTTATTTGTTCAATCATTTGTTTATATCAGCGTGGAGTCATGGATATTTATTTTATACTTTGAGTTATAATCCAATACATCTTAATTGTGTTGTTTGAGCTTTGCCATTAGGAACTCTTTCAGTTAGTCTCTGAGTCCCTTTCACATCACCCCATCACTATGTTTTTGCACATGTTATATTGAGTTGTTTGTCCCCTTCTTACTGAGTTGTAGGAGTTCTTTATTCTGGCCCTAGCCAGTTACGCTCAGTGGATAGAGCATCAGCCTGCAAACTGGAAGGTCCCAGGTTCAATTCCGGTCAAGGGCACATACCTGGGTTGTGGGCTCGATCCTCAGTAGGGGGCGTGCAGGAGGCAGCTGATCAATGATTCCTTCTCATCATTGATGTTTCTATTTCTCTCTCCCTCTCTGAAATCAATAAACGTGTGTGTGTGTGTGTGTGTGTGTGTGTGTGTTGTGTGTGTGTGTTTTATTTTTTTAAAAGAGTTATTTATTCTGGTTGCAAGTCTTTCTTAAAATACATGTTTTGCAAATATTTTCTCCTAGAGACTGTGGATTACCTCCTCCCCCTCCTCTTCCTGCGCTTCCTCTTCCTCCTCTCTTCTTCTTTTGGATAACAACTTTATTGAGATAGACATACACCATACAATTCACTCATTAAAAATGTACAATTCAATAATTTTTCATATGTTCATAGTTATACCACCATCACAACAGCCACTTTTTGAACATTTCTACCATCCTAAAAACAAACCTTGCACCCTTTATTTCTTAAGTCTTTTACAATGTCTTTTGAAGATGGAAAGATTTTAATTTTAAGAAAGTCACATTTATTTTTCATCTTAAAATTTGTGCTCTTTGTGTCTTAAGAAAAATTTGCCTAACTAACCCCAGGTCATTAAGATTTTTACCTGTGTTCTCTTCTAGAAATTTTATATTTTAGCACTTATATTTAAGTCTCAGATCCATTTTGAGACCATTTATCTGGTATGAGGCAAGATTCATTTCTTTGCATATGGATATCTAGTTGTTCTGACACCAGTTTTGAAAAGATTATCTTTTCCTCATTGAATTAACTTTTAGTAAATTACCTGCCTCAAAAATAAATTGGCCATTTATAGCCAAGTCTATTTCTTAACCTTCATTAAAATGTTTGTTACTATTGTAAAATGCCCGGAAACATACAACCTACCAAGACTATGTGAAGCTATTGAGTTCTATGAAACTAGTTTTTTAATTCATTTGAAACCCCAAGGATTTTCATCACAGATTTGTAATTCTCTAGGACTTGATAAAATTTTTATTTTTTACCAAACATTGAAATTGACTTATGAGATGAGTTATGAACTCTACCACAACCTATGGGCTTCATGTTGCTTTTCCATCTCACAGGTTGAAATATTTATCACAAACACGTGGCTGATTTCTCTATAAAGCCCGTCCGCTGGTGTGCTTGGAGCACTGGCTGCCTGGCCCAGGTGCTGGGAAGTGTCCTCCAGCATAAACTCTGCCTCTCCGATTGAGATAAAGTCACTTCTTGGTGGTGGGGGTTTGGGCACACCACCTGTGACGACTGTAAATGACGTCTTTGTAAATGTCACTTTAAAAGTTAGGTTGATCTTTTTCTTTTAACTCCTCCTCAGAAACCACACTGGCAGTATTAGTCCACACAACTGCTTCCCTTTGTCCCTGGTTTTCCCAACTCTGTGACTGCCATTCTGTCCTCTGCCTCTGGAAGAATTTTCCTCTAGACGGTTCCTCCGTTCTGTTCTTTTTCTTTTCTAAGATTTCCGCTCACTTTACTGTTAAGTTACATTTTGGGGCTGAGGCTGGTTGATAAGCTTAGATAGGTTTCAGTGGTACATTTCTAAGGTGCGTGATCTGTATGTTGCACTGTGTCCACCACCCACAGTACCTCTGTGCAGCATTTAATTTAAGGCACTTCTCCCAGAGTGCCTTCTTGATGCGATGAGGGAGGTCTCTACCCTTAACACATAGTGCTCGTTCTTCATCTTAGAAAGCCAACTCAGGTTTGTGCCCACAAACATCTGAACACTGATGTGTTGCGGGTAAAACAAGCCAAGAGCACAGATGTGGCCCACAGAGTTGGGCCTGGACTGGCCTTGCCATGTGCTAGCTGTGTGACCTTGAGGAAGTTCCTCTTTAGCAAAATGTGGATAATAACGTTATTGACTTTGTAAAGCTGTGATGACCGAATGATACAATGAATGCAAAGCACTTAGCACAGTGCCTAGAAAAGTATGATGGTCAATGAAGCTAGCTGTTATTACTGAGAGTGGGAGGTCACTAGACCTAAAGCAGGATGTGTTCAAGAAGTTATATATAGTCACCCACGTGCCCCTTCTTCTGGAACACTTGACTTGAATTTTCCCCACTGTGTTATCTCCTGCTTCAGAAAGGGGGAAATGAATATTATGAATCTAGCTATAATTCAAGGAGCTGTAAATACCAAGGAAATTAACAGGAAAAAAGGTACTCAAATGAGAAAAAGAAACATGTTTTAAAAACCATTGGGATGAAGTAGAAAATGCAAGCAGGGCGAATTTTTTTTTTAAACCTGCTGGAGGGCCATATGGTTGATGAATGTGTTGATGCTGGCTTTAAGATTCTTGAGTATTTTAAACTTGACATGTTATTTTTTTAATGATTTCAAACATCATTTCTTTCAGAGCCTTTTCCCAGTGTTGCCGTAATACTGGACAGATGGCTCAGCAGCATTTACATTTGCATTTTGCAATACTGCCATGTTATTTGCAAAATTTCTTATAAAAAAACCTGTGGTTCTTTCCCTACCTTTTCAGTATGGCTGCGATGGAACTGTAAATAGGTTTTTCCCAGAGTCGTGAGGATGTGATGGAAATTGGGACCACATATTGCTGCAGCTTTTCAATTTTATTTTGTTATATTTTGAGGTTTTGCACCAGCTGTTTTTAATCACTCTCTCATCTTAAACAGGCCCCTTTCATCCAAGGGACAGTAAGCTCCCATTGTACCTTGCATTGTGGGTAAAGTGAGGTGATATAGTGCTGAAGGCAGTCTTAATGACTGTACCAGCCCCTTCACGTCACCGTGCTTACTTTCCGGTCTTCACTCGTCACTCTCTGAAACGGGCCTGTTGTTTTGTTGTCCGGCTCCACCATGAAATGTAATGAGCTCCGTGAGAGCGGGGGCCTATCTGTCTTGTTTCCCGTCCCCAGCATTGGCACAGTGTCCGTGCCCAGTGACCAGCTGTGAGTGAAGGAATGAGCACGTGAAGTGACTAATAAGTGACCTTCTAGATACTGGGGTTCTTTCACAAGCAGAATCTGAGTTCCCTGAACATGGTTGCTTTCTCTAATCTTTTTGTTCATTTTACTCAGCTGTGTTTTCAAGAGGTTTTCTGAGGAGCGTTTTCTTTATAGGCTTCACTTTCTTGTTTTTTTATGTGTGTTTTTTAAATGAAATAAAAAGGCTCACGCTTATAAATAGACAGCCCCTTCAGAGGTTTTTCTTCCCTTCGGGGCACAGTGGGTTAGTGCCAACAGAAAGGCGTTTTCTTGCTTGACAGATTGAAGAGACACAGGAAGCAGGAGAGGTGGTATTGATCAGAGCGGGCTCGGTCTTTCCTTTAAAAGGCCTGGGATGGAAAAGAGGCCCACCAACACTCCATTAAGATTATTTGATTTTCTCTTTTTAAATGAGGACCAGTAGGCTGCCTGCTTGGCTCGGAGTTGGCACGCAGCGGCCACGCTGTGATGACTGGCTCCTGGCTCACATGGATCTGGCTTTGTCCTGGGTCGTTGCTGGTCCCAGCCTGTGACCTACATTAAGTGTCTCCGTGACTTCAAGCTGGAAACCAGTCTAAGATCCGCTCAGGCTTAGCCTTGCACATAGAACAAATGGAGGGAGATTTCATATTGACGTTTCTGCTCCGTGATATTAGAAAAGGACCCTGTGCTCTGATTATTGGGAAGTGTTGGCAGGTTATTTGTTGGCAGAGTAACAGCTTCTGTCTGGCAGCTCAGAGGTACAGCCAGAGGTGAAGGAACACATTTACTGCCACAATCATGCGCCTAGAAAGCATTGAGGCTTCCCAGAGCGGGTCTTTGTAGACGTTACTGTCCCTGTGAAAAGGGGCAGGAGCTTCATCTCTCCTGAATGAACACTGATTTTCCTAAAGCCGGAGTTACAAAAGGACTGGAACGGGAGGGTCTTTGTACTGTGGGTTTGCGTCTCCCACCTCTGGCAAGCCCACGCGCAGCCTCGCCCTGCTCAGCGCTGGAGAGCTGCAGGGGGCAAGCGCCAGCCGAAAGCGGAATGAAAATCATTTGTAATTTCCTGGCCTTCACAACACACACAATATTTCTGTGAAACATTTATGCAGGTAGGATGTGAGGAAGCAGGGAGACAACGTAAAAGTTACCAGCTGGAGTTAAATCATGGTCAGCATGGTAGGATTCATTAAATCCAGGGAAAGTATGGAATTTCATGGACGCCTGGCTTGCCCGCGCCCTCACCTTGGGAAATCACCTGTCTCAGCAGGAAGCTGCAGCTGTGATGTAGTATTTTCTAGGACAGGGCTCTGCACTGTGAGGTTAACTGTATAATAAATGCTGCCTCCCTGCAGTATTTTCCTCAGTGATGAGTTTAACCCTTTGTTTGCTGCAACCTGTAGCCATGTAACCTTCCTCTCTCTGAAAATGAATATCAATTATTATTATAAACAGTTCTCATTATGTTTCCAGGGATGGCATATTTTATAGCTTGCTAATTATAAGCACACAGAACTGAAGTGCTTGAAGTTAAATAATGTAAACAGGTTGTAACAGATTTTCATATTGGATACTTTTATTGCTTAATTATTAATTAAAATTTCTCAAATCTCTACTCAATTAGTCTATTTAATTTACTGGATACTGTAATAGGTCTTATTCCATACCTGGAGATTGGTACTTTTAGAATATTCTTTTTATTCTTTTTAAGGTTGTTGTTTTTTTCCTAAATAACTCATATAGACTATACTAAACCAGAACATACAGAAATTTACCATTCAACATTTTATTAGTCAACAATTGGTTGGAAAGGACAAGAATTATAGATTTTTTTTTTATATATTTTATTGATTTTTCACAGAGAGGAAGAGAGAGGGACAGAGAGCCAGAAACATCGATGAGAGAGAAACATCGACCAGCTGCCTCCTGCACACCCCCTACTGGGGATGTGCCCGCAACCAAGGTACATGCCCCCGACCGGAATCGAACCCGGGACCCTTGAGTCCACAGGCCGACGCTCTATCCACTGAGCCAAACCGGTCTCGGCGAGAATGATAGATTTAAAGTGAGAAAGAGTCTCACACTTGGACGTGAGGTAATAACTAATTCTACTCAAATAGTCATTTCCCTTCTGTTTGGACATTTAGTCAGTATACCCATTCTCTATGTGGATGGTTTTAATTCTGAGAAAGAGCTTTCAGGAAGCGAAGATGATGCCTGTACTTTCCCCCACTGGTCTACACGCCCATGTCTGGAAGGAATGACCCAGGATGAGCTAAAACCCTTTTCTGCATCAGTGCCCTTTAAATGTGTGACGCCATCTAGGCGGGCCTTTCTGCCTCTTCACCTGCCCTGGACACGTTATCTCGCTCTCTTCAGCGGCTCCTCCAATGGCAGACCCTCCGTTAATCGTGCCGTCTTTTTCTAGAATCAAGGAGCTTTAATTCAGCCACAAAGGTAAACATTAAACACATCATTGTTGCTAAGAATGATAATATTCTCATAGTGGAAGGAAAAAACATTATAGCTTTATAGATAGGGAAGGAGGTAGGGGAGGGAGCTAACCTAGCCCAGGTCTTATTTCTGAGATAACTTGCTCATCAGATGAAGAGATTACTAACAATACCCCATCACACATTCCCAGACCCCTAGTCTATTTTTCTCCATAACATTTCATCTTCCATTGTACTGTAATGTGTTTATTACTTCACTGTCTCCTTTCATTTGAATCTAAATTCCACGATGGCAGGACTTGTTGCATGTTATATTCAGTTATGAATCCCTAGTATGGAACATGCTGGACACACTAACTTACTGAGGTGTGGCTAGTCCATTAGCTCCATCTACCATATTAACAGCCAATACAGTTTCCATTTCACCCACTGGGCGTCTTACAAGATCTTGACAGAGGCCTTGCAGAAAATGCAGATGTGTTATATTTTAAACCAGGGGAATGGTAGAGATCACAGCCCTGGTCTTTGTGAACTCATGCTGACTTCTAGTAATCATTGCTTTCTTTCCTAAGTACTAAAGTACTTTCTGTGTAATTCTAAAATAAAATAATTGTTCATATTTAGTGATCAGCTGTCATGTGGAAGGCATCCTACCAAATGCCTTATATGCATTTATGTGTCCCCTTATTGAGTCCTCCCATTTACGGGGTGCTGTTATTATTCCTATTTTACAAGTGAGAAGGATGAGGTCCAGAGGAGTTAGGTCACTTCCCTGGGGGACATGTGTGACAAATGGCAGGGCTGGATCTGGGGAAGCCCAAGCTTCTCTGCTGTGACTGTGGGGCCCTGGGAGCAAACTCAAGTCTGTAGTTTGGGGACCCTCCCATAGGAAGAGCTAGCGCATTTGCATTTTTGAAGGGGCTGTGGTTTCCCCAAGGTGGTGGGCCTATGACCACAGCAGCAAGTTCCTTCGGTGCTGTTAGTGACTTTTTCCTGGAGCGACCATGGGAAGTGGTTAAAGCTCTCTCTTAGTATTGCCACCTAACTGGGGCGCGCATTCCTTCCTAATTTGTTCTGCTCTTTATAACTTGGAAGGTGGTTCTGAGTGTGAAGGCAGAAGTACACGAGAAGTTGCATCATGCTCTTTTCTGTCATCGTAATACACCATCTACCTAGGCAGTGGCCAGCCTTTATTCTTCCATTTACACCAGCTTACAGGTTTTGTAGGTCCACTCCCTGGTTGCATGTCTCACTAATTAATGCCTAGCATTTATTCCATCAGGATTGCTACGGTTCTGGGTGTCCTGGTTCTTTAGCCTATAGGAAGGAGCCTCTACAACTCACCTCCTTCCCCAGTGCTGGAAATTGAGTCCATAATCAAACATTGCCTCTTAGTCCATTGGCTTCATGTGGGAGAGGAGGGTTGATAGATGACTGAGTGATTCTTTTCTTGCTTTTTCTCTAGGCCTTTAAGCCATAGTGTTAGATAGAACATAGCCTTGGCTAATTTTTATTCATACTTCCTGACTTAACTTGACTGCTCTTGTTGCTATTTATCACAAAATGATCATTTTTCATTAAATTATTCCAACATAATCTTGGGTGTGTTTTAATTAGATTTCCAGTCTTCTTTTCTTTTTGTAAAAATAAACACAGTTAAGGTTGTCTCCATTCAGAAGAGAGATTCCTGGTGCAGAAATTTGCCTTATGATCAGTTCTGTACTGTAATATCTACTGAAAAAAAGCTGAAGAGGCCAAAGGTTGTGAAACCAGAAAGTGGCCCAAACGAATGGATTTCTTTCCAGCTGTTCCCTGTAGGTGGAGGATCCCCCACCCGGTGTTAGATCTCCTTGAAAAGGGAATGCCTGCGTCCTGTCCAAATGAGATCTCGCCATAATAACCTCAGCGTAGTTCAAACGTTGCATTTATTTCATACCAAACTTTTGTAAAACCTTTGTTTTTCTCCCTCCGATTGCAACCCAAGGGATTTATGACAGTAGTGAGGGTATGAAGATAAGAGCGAGTGTGTTCCCCTGGGACCCAGAGGCTTTGGATTGGCATGGAAGACAGTCTGCCCTCTTTCTGGTAGGGGCCTAGGAGCAGGCGCGTCTCCTCTGCCTGACTTGCCTCCAAGGACCACAATAAAGGATGACTTTACCTGGTGATGTTTTACATAGCAGTTCTTCCAGGGGCCTCTGAGGCCTGCCTTGGTAGAGGAAAGGGCGCATGTGTGGACAAATATCCAAATTCAGCCCCAGGTACCCCAAGTTCCACAAGCCGCTGAGCTCCCTGGGCCTTACACTGGCGGACAGTTTGAAGGAACTGAGCATTTTCTAGGAGTAGCTATTGCCATAGTGACAGCTCTTCTCCAACAGCCTGCAAATATTTTCCAAGAGTCATAGTGAGTCAAGAATGAAAATGCTCCAAATATACACAAAGTTTTTAAAAAGTGAAAAAGAAGAAAGCATTTAAGTGTGGCATTGTAGATAGATTTATTTAAAAATATAAAACATGGAATGTTTAAAATTTTTCATCAGCCAGTAAAAATATGTACCAGTTCTCACTCCTGTTTTCCATGTTCCCCGCTCCCACCTCTCAGGTAGGCCTTCTCCCCTGCTCCCCAGCTCATTGCAGTTGTCTTTCTTTACCCAGCATTTATTTACAGCCCATCTCCTCAGAGAGCGTACAGACAACCAGTCCATGTCAGGCACACCCGGAATGAACGCTCTTCTGGAGGTCAGACAGACCCGAGAGCTCTTTGGAAAGGTGCTATGATGATGGAGAAAAAAAGAGTCATAATAATATCACATTTTAAGGGTTATTTGTGAATCTGTCCTTCATTTCTTTTGGCAAAATGCTGAAGTAAAATCAATAGCATGTGCCAAATAGAATATTGTCAAATCCATAGCACCACTTTTGGCATTTATAATAGTGGTTTCAGTTCCTGGCTGAAGAGGATTGATTACCTGCCTTCCCGTGGGACACAAATTAGAGCAGTCCTTAGTATCTGTAATTGGCTAATTTCTCCAGCCACACTGGGCTAGACTCTCCATCGCACAAGCTTTTATGTTCAGAAATTCATGATTATAAAAGAAAACTGTGTTGCCACCTCTAAATGATAATCAAATGTGTTTTTCCTGAACACTTTACTCCATCATTTAAGAAAAAAAAAAAAAGGACTATATTATAGCAAGCCTTCTGCTACCTAAAACATATTATTTATTAGGTTGCATAGACTGGGCACAGGCTGGGATTCAGGAAAATGTCGAAAAGGAATGGCCTGTTTTAGAAGTCTCACCAGAGTCTGCCTGTCACGTGAGGATTCGGTAACGTCCGCATCGTCACTCCTGCCTGAGCCTGCATGGTCTTCCTCCTGCTGAAAGCAGTGACCGCGCCGTCTTAGTTGACAGGACACAGGTCGTGAAGTACCCTGGTCAGTGTCAGACTGCAAGTGGGAAGCGTGTGTTCCTTATCCTGTTCTGTGGTTCCTCCCGGCGCTGACAGGACAGAGTGGAAGAGGCCCCCGGACACAGGGCTCGGGCTCTTGATTAAGGAGGAAGCACTCGATATCAATTAGCGATCAGGATGTAAGGCCACTGTATCTGTTCTGATCTCTTTATGTCATCAGTGGCTTTTGACAAGGTCATCGCACTGACAGACCACTTACCTTTCAGTGCACCTTTAACCACAACCTCTGATGGAGATCACTGATTTTCATTATGAAAATAATCACATAATTGAAAGACCTTGTCCTATGGCTAAGAATCTGAGAGCAAATTGATTATTAACTCTTTAGCAATATTGCCTGCTGCTAGAAGGCGAATACTTGTTCTCTGATTTACAGATACCAACGTGCTCCTGGTTTCTGTACTCATCAGAATAAGCTTAACTTACTGAAGTAAAGAAATGTTGATGTTCTGAGAATTTGTCTTTGGGTAACTCTAGTGATGATTTATTTTGTTTGTGGGTAGAGCAGACCTCCCTTTGTAATGTAGATGACCAGCCATATTACTTCTTAAATAGGCTTTTTTCTTTTTCTATTAGTATATTGACCACTGATTTATTTATCCATTCAACAAACACCATATGTGGTAACAAGTACTCTGCCAGGAGCTGGTCATTAACACATAAATGAGAACTGTATCAACCATAAAATCTACTAATATAAGTAAATGTACTCACCAACATTTTTCTGATTTTGTTCTTTGAGTTCAGTATAGTGTTTATTAATACAAAAAAGTCATACTTAAAAAGTTAACGTGAAGGGGAGTGTGGAGAAACTACTTAGGGGGCCAGAGGTTTTGTTTGGACTGACAGAAATGTTTTAGGACAAGATAGAAGCGATTGTGATTCCCAGCGTTGAATGCATAAATACCACTGAGTTGTGTGCACACTTTTTAATGGCTGATTTTCTGTTACATGGTTTTCATCTCATCTTATTTTAAGTTAATGCAGTTTGTGGTTTGTTTCTCTTGAGATATTATTATATGTTAGAGTTGGGAAGTATTTGAGAAGTCTAACTCGGTCCCTTTCAGAGATGGATTCATTATTTATTTTTATTTATTTATTTATTTGTTTGTTTATTTATTTATTGTATTCTTCAGTAGAATTTTGTAGATTTCTCTTAAAGGTTTTCAACATTTCTTGTGAAGGTTATTCCTCATTTATTTTTCTTGATATTTCAGGTGGGATTTATTGAATTATATTTATAATATTCTGTTTAGGATTTTATATTTAACTTCATAAGGGATATTGATTTATTTTCTTTACGTTAGGTTTTTATACTAATTTATAAATCGTATAGCTTTCTAGTACTTTCTACTCTGGAAGAGAAAGAATATGGGAATTAGTTCTTCCTTAAAAGTTTGAAATACTTCACTCTAAAATTGTCTGGCTTATCACCTTATTAGAAGATAAGTTTTCATTAATTTAGTCTGCATTCTCAAGTTTGTAGGTCTAATCTCATTTTTCTCTATTTCTTATGTTAGATGTTTTTCAAAAAGTTGCCAACTTCATAAAAACTTTTACTTACAAATATTCTATTTTAATATTAATATTCTCTTATAATTATCTGTTCCACATATTTTATTATCCCCTTATATCAAATTATGTTTATTTGGGCTTTCTTTTTATTGAACAGATTTTTAAGTCCCTTTCTATTATTTTGGGTAGTGTATTGTATTTTGGTTTTTAAGATAGTGTATTTTGGTTTTATAAATTCTGATATTTTGTTTTATAAATATTTCTTTGGTTTTCCCTATTTATTTTATTCCTTTTGTATGTTCCTTTTCATTTAAAAATTTTAATATATTAGTACATAAATTCCCTTTTAAAAATAATTAAAGCTTTTAGTATATGAATTTGCCTCAAAGAATAGCTTTGGGGGCATCCCATAATTTTCTTTTGCAGCATTTTAATTTTATTTTTCTGTAAATACAAAGAATTATTTATAAGTATGTGATATCCATTTTATTTCAAGAATTCTAGGAGATTTTATGCCTGCACAATGTTTATTTCATCACTTATTATTTTGATAACTTGTGGTTAAGGAATCTGGGCTATAAAACAGCTACTTTTTGGAATTTTTTGAAGCTGTTTTGTAGCTGTGTGTATGACCACTTCAGTAAGTACCATTCAGTAACTATCTCAGGCATGCTTGAGAAGTCAGGGTTTCCTCTTAGCATTCCAAGTTCGTTTTATCTATTAATTTAGTTTTATCTATTAATTTAGCCTCATTTAATTTAGCCTCATTTAATTTTATTTTTTTAATTATCTTCCTATGTAGCTTTTGGAGGAGTGCCCTTTGTCTATTAGGAAAAATAGGGGTGGATTAATATATATTTAATATCCATAATATTTCTATTTCCCTTCCTTTTCCCTAGCATTCCTATTAATGCCCTATTTTTACTCATTCTGTGTTGTGCTCTCTAATTCTTTCTTTCTATGACCTGTTTTTTAAGTTAATATTGTCTGCTGTCAATTTCTTTGCATTTTTATTATATGCCTTTATACATCTTTTATGATTTTGTTTGCTTATTTTTTCTCTCATTGTATAAATGTCTAGAGCTATAGTAGTAACAGTAGGATCATGGAGGAAGAGATGGATGTGAATGGCGGGCAAAGCAGATTCAGGAGATAAGGAGGAGACTGATGAGGGATGAAGCGGGGCTTGGGGCTTGGGTGACAGGGAACAGAGTGTAGCCCTCGGAAGGGGAGGTGATAGGTTGGGTGTAAGACAGGCTGAATTTGGAAGAGAACTGGCTGACTGCCTTCTCGTCCACAGGTAGCCCTAGCTTCAGGTGAGGCTGGGGGCACAGTCAGTGATGGGCTGGCCTTCATACAGAATTACGATGACCCCCCGAATTTGAGTTCAGACCCTCACCCACTGTTTTGGTGGCATTGATGGCACACTTAATTTCTTTGTATCTGAGGTGTTCTGTAAATCGAGAGCAGTAAGATTTATTTTAAAATACTTCTGGAGAAGTATTTAAGAGTGTGCACGTGATAAACAATTTCTAAATGCTTGAGGGCCTTTTGAGAGCTTGCAGACAAAGGCGCTGTGACTGTAAAGTAGTTTATTTTAGAATGAAAGTTCTGCATTAAATGTGTCCGATGAAGAGTTAAGCTATTTTTTAAAATAGGCTTCATCGCCTCTGCAGTGAAATGCCATTTCCCACTGATTTGATCAAGTATTTTCTCCTTAAGCCTTGCTTGCTTCTTCCAGGGCTCTGTGCTTGGCATGGTAATGAGGGGCTTCTGCTCTCACTGACAGAATGCTCTGGCTGATTCCTGAGCTATATACAGTAAGTCCTCACTTAGTGGCCAATAGGTTTTGTGACTTTAAGAGGAGCTGATGTATAGTGAAATTTTACCGTAGACTAATTGATGTAAACAAGAGTTAAGTTCCTATGGCATCTCATCGATATTGTAACAAATTGACGGATGAAACAACATTATTAGAGGACCTGCTGTACTCAGCTCCTCGCATTTCCCTGGCAGGGCGTGTGGTGTGCCTTCTTAAGTGGTAGGATTTGGGGAAAGCAGTTCCGTGAAAAAGGAACGTGACAAACAAGGCTGTGGAGGAGAATCAGCTGGGGTTGCTCGCTTTTAATTGAAGTTTACTTGGAGATTCAATGAGGTGAGACTGTTATGACAGATTTCAAAATGTAATGATAGCAAAATGGAGTGGGTTCATCAAAGTCGGAGTAAATAAGAACAACAGCTCAGCGACTCAGCATGAAGCAACAGCTACAAACCCTCAAAAAATCCAGAGTAATTAACATTTGCATTGTGCAGCCCTCCTTCTCAGCGGGTACCTTTCCAAGGAAAGCAGTAACTTTACTGTGAAAAAATAAACTCAGATTTGGAGATGTAAATTACATGCATGCTTTAATTTTGTTTATAAACACTGAAAGTTTTAAAATGTAATTATAATCCAAGTACACAACTGCAACTGAAACCAGATTTGAGAAAGATCTCAAGTAGGTGAAAGGCCCTCTGGTCTCCCCTCACCCCTACACACTGCCAACACAGCCCTCCCCACCTCCCCCCTTTTGTGTATTTGGGAGAGAAGAGGCGGAATTCTGTCCTCCAGTTTCAGAGCACACAAGTCCTGTCTCTCCTTTGTTAATGTCAGAGAAGGTATAGTAGTTTTAACCCTTTCTCTCCACTTCCTCTCCTATCACTTCCTGCTTTGGTCTATGCACGTGATGTCAGAAGTTAGTGAGGGAGAGACAGAATGACCAAGTGTTGGAGAATTTGCAGCGTTGAAAGGAAGGAGGAAATTTACCCCAGTACTATCCACGTTCTTTTCTTTTCATACTTCAAACATGACAGTGACCTCAAGTTGAGGCAGTTCTAAGGGTTGAACTGGTGTTGAAGAAATGTATGTGGATTCTGCCTTGACTGCCCCTTGCCACCAGAATGATTTTGAACAAAGTCCTCCACTTCTCTGGGCCACGGTTCTCCATCTGCTAGAGTCATTGAGTGGTCTAAAATGAGTTCTGGGTTTCCTTTTAATTCAAACTTTCTTTAATACCATGCCTCATGCATTCACTCCATTCTAGACAGGTTCCTAGAGATTCAAACCCAAATGTACTACCCTTCTTAGGTTCCACCTGTTGTAACACCAGGTGTCTCAGGAGTCAGAACTGTTTCAGAGAAGGCCCAAGAGTTCCCCCTGCTGAGGACTTTCCACATTGTAACTTAAGGCCAGGATTGCCTGAGGCTGTTCTTAGAAGTCCTTGGGTCTGGTCTCACTTCCTCAACTTTGCAAGGGGCTCTCCTAGTACAGAAGACCTGATGTCATTCTAGACCATCAGAGCTCACGGTTGGAGCTCCCTGAGATGACCCAATGTAGTAATTCTACATACTCTATCTCTGGGGCATGTACCCTGCATTTCCCTCCGTGTATTCCCTGTTCAGAGTAGGGTCATGGAAATTTATAGGATTATAGGGAAAGCTACTTATAAGAGCACCCTGTCATGTATATAAATCTACTTTCAGGAGAAGCTTAGCTTTAAGGGATCAAACCCAAAGTTTAATTTGATGATTCTTTTCAGTGTACTGTGTATCTGGGTGACTCCACCAGGAGACCATGAAGTCAAGTTTTCCTTGATTAATTGTTTTAGGGTGGAAAATATACACTGAGAATTTAGCATTTGCTCTACCCGTATGTTACATGGTAGGAAAGGGTTGAGACTTGGAAGTAGAGTAAGAGAAATGGTTGTGGGTTTGAAGAAACATTTTTTTAATTGAGACCGTCATTCCCACCACTAAATTCCAAAGATCATTTCAAAGGGCCATCAAGCCTGTGCCTGAGTAAGAATTGACCAGCAGCATTTGTGATGGGTTCTTCAGGCTGCCTTGGAAAGGAAGCAGGTTTGGGGCAGGTTCCAAAAAGACTCTCTGAGCCAATTTGATCCGAGTGTCAGAATAGTGACATTTCCAGAGAAGTCCTGAAATAAGTCTGGGGGTTGGAGTGGGGACTCATTAGATGTATGTCACCAAACTGTAACTTTTAAAAGAACAGAAGAAAGGGTGAGTGTAGGAGAGGGTAATGAAATATTATTGCTAATTCTGTCATGATATTTAACACAGTTTTTCTTGATTTATAAAGATAGACATGTATGTTGTGTTCATGCACCATAAGCAACAGTGGCTGTGCCTTACACATTTTGTTATTGATCTTTTAATATGGAGTCTAGAATGGAATAATCTATACAAGGATAATGTTTCTTTACCTAAAAGTTCTCAAACTATTAGATTAATGACTTAAATATAAAAACTAAAACTGTAAAACTCTTCAGATAAAATGGGTAAATCTGCATAACCTTGGATTTAGCCATAGTTTCTTAGATATGACACCAAAAATAAAACAATAAAGAAAAAAACAGGTAAATTGGACTTCATCAAAGTTAAAAATGTAGTACATCCATGAACACTATGAAGAGAGTACAGTCACAGAATGGAAGGAAATATATACAAATAATATAGCTGATAAAAGGTCTAATATCCAGAATATAACAAGAACTCTTACAACAAAACAATAAAAAGATAAACAATCCAATTAAAAAATTGGAAAAGGACATTTTTCCAAAGAAGATGCAAATGGCCAACATGTACCTGAAGAGATGCTCAACATCATTAATCAATGTGATACCATTTCATGCCCACTAGGATAGCTACTACCAACACAAAACTGGAAAATAACAGGTGTTGATGAGGATGTGGAGAAGTCAGAACCTGTTGGTGGGAATGTGAAATGGGACAGCCATTGGGGAAGGCAGTTGGACAGTTCTCAAAATGCTTAGCATAGAACTGCCATATGGCCCACCAATTCAACTTCTAGTTATATACCCAAACAAAACTGTACACAACAGTTCATAGAAGTGCTATCACAATAGCCAAAGTGGAAACAATAAAATGTCCACCAGCTGATGAATGGATAAACAAAATGTGGTACATCCATACAGTGGAGTATGATTCAGCCACAAAAAGGAGTGAAGTACAACGTGGATGAACCTTGAAAGCATAATCCTAAGTAACAATGGCTAGACACAAAGTCCACATATTTTATTGATTGCATTTATATGAAATGTCCAGAATTTATAAATTCATAGTGACAGGAAGTAAATTAGTGGTTACCTGAGGCTGGGGAGAGGAAGGAATGGGGAGTTCCTGCGAACTGGGCATGGGTCTCCATTCAGGGTGAGGAGAGCTAGGATGTCATGCTGATTGTGGTCAATATCATTGAATTAAAAGGCCAAGAGAACTCTCTCCCTGACACCACAGTACCACTCCTACTGGCTGTGTGGAGTGCTGCTTTCATGGCCCCACACAGCCACCTCCTGCATTCCAGGCCGTGTCACCAGTAGTCACCATACAGCATCTCTGGAACTTAAAATGCTCCACAGAGTCAGCTGTGACCTGAAGCCACCATTCCCAGAGCCCTTAACATCTCCACGGCACAGGGCAGTGTGGGTTCTGGAGCAAGTGGCTCTGGAATATGACACCCAGAATGCCGTGCGAACATTGAGAGGATGTTTCTCCTTTGGTCTTCGGGTTTAGGCCCATCAAACTAGTAAATCTAGCCCTGAGGACAGTGGAACTGCCACACCTTTTACTTAGGCGGCAGCAACCTTGTATTTGCAGGGCCATTGTATGTATTTGGGGTGAACTGGATCCGCTTTGCAGTAGAGGCTGTGTTCCTACGTTTGGATGAGCCCAAGGCAAAGAGAGCTCATCCCTGCAGGTTGTGCACTGTTACTCCGAGGAGCCTGCCCGCTTGGTGTCCTGGTGGCTGAGGGCCCAGCCTGACCTCCCCCCGCGTGCGGTGCTCCGGGCGGAGCTGTCCAGCGCTGTGCACGGGGGAAGGGAGAGCAGTCATAGCTGTGATGGGAGCTGTCCCGGTAAGGAAAGGAGCTTATGGGAAGGTCCCAGTTTAGGCATTTCCTCGAGTCCAAACTCTGTTAAATTTAGGAGCTAACGTGCCATCTTTTCTTTGTAACCATAAATCTCGTCTATCAGGCTTTAATTCGTGTGTTTTTCCTTTGCTTTCAGGAGAGTAGACCTGGAGAAACCAACAGCTGTGTGGAGGAAATAATCCGGGTAAGGATATTCCTTTACCGATCTTATCAACGGGCTGGACAGAGATTCCAAATAGAAGGCAGTCATGTGGCTGCATCGTCAGAGGGAGCCGGTCGTTCCGTGTTGGGCATTTTACCTTTTCTGAGGGGAATCACGCAAGTTGCCTACATGCCTCTTTATGAAGCCGCACTTCTTTTAGAGATCTGGGAGCCACTCCTCAGCTGGGTGCCTTTGCCGGGGCGGAGGTGGCCCTGTATTCACAGGATTAGCTGGGAGACAGGAGAACAGAGTTGAGGTGAAATACATGGTTGTGCTCACATTTGGAGGCCCTGTTTCTTAGGAAATGTTTAGAAGCATCTTTAATAGTCTGTACTTTCCAACCAGGTGGGGTTGCCTTGTTATTTTTTCCCCTAAACGCAACTAGAATCAGAAGCACTCTGACGAAGCGGTGTCTCGGAGTCTGAAAATTTACTTCTATATTGTTTTGCATGTTATTACTTTGCGTGTTACTCTCATAAACCTGTCCTTTTCGTCATCATCATATTGAGTGCATGCCCTCCATGAACCATTTCATACCCAGATGCACTTGGGCTGGGCTGTTGTCCCGTTTTACTGTTTTCCTGCGTGTCCAAACATATAGTCACGGTGTCATTTTCATCCGTTTTTTCTCTTCACTCATATTTTCAGGGGTGTAACCTAATAATTTACAGTTCTCAGAAAGCTGACACTGCATTCGGCAGAACACCAAGATAACTTAGACCAGATGGTATGGTCTTCCTTATAAAGGAAGAAAAAAACTTCATTTTCATGTTTCTAAGTTTTGGGCACCCTACACACTTTTTCTTGAATTTCCAGTGAATTACAGTAATATAATTATTTGGTTAAATTTTACATTAACCATCAGATTGTTTTCCGGGACAGGATATTTTTTCTTCCTGGAAAGCATTATGTCATAAGTAAATCTTGGAACTCAAGTTGACCAAAATAATGAATTAAAGTTCAATTTGTTGAATTAATACTGATTTTTGTTTTTCTGGTAGAGATTTATATAGAAAACATTTTCAAAGCGGGTAGCTTCTTTTCTGGCATTTAAGGATATATTAAAAAATACAGGTTATATATGTTTTCTCTGTCCTAGAGTTTTGTTTCAGATTAAAGAACAGACAGTGTAAAATGCTGATGTACTTTTCCTATTTTTCTCTTTCAATGTACTTTCCTCTTTGAGTCCAAATATTCAATGTTTAGGCCATCTTCCTTTGGTGGGTTATGGTGTTTATATCTGCAGAATAACCATACCAGAACATACCGGCCCCCTCTTGGGTGCTGCTGTTTAAAACACTACCCCTCTTATCCTTTCCTGTCTTCTCTGAGGAGATGGAAGAAGTCTGTCATGTGACCCTTCTTCTCCATACTCCCAGCAGAGCTTGAAGTTTGAGTAAGAGCTTGAGTAATTCACAGACCAAAAGGATATAGTGTAAGTAATGTAAAGTGTACCTAGAATAAATTGAATGCTGCAACCAAGGGTCAAGCTCAACGGTGCTCAAGAACAGCTTCCCCGAGGAAGCTTCCCAAGGGTTTAAAGCATTAGTTTCTTTCCTTAAGAGAGTTGATGAGAGCCTCATTCCCCTTACCTCACTGCTACCTTCCCACGACACTGACCCCTAGTCCATCTACCACTGCCACAGCCCACCTTGAATTGGGTGTGAATAAAAGGGAAGGCCTGGACCGACCGGATCATTGATTGGTATGCATATGCAAGGTTAAGGGTAGCGGAGGCGATGCCTTCAATAGCAGAGTGGAGCTCTCTGTAAGCTCCCCTCTTCCTGGAGCGCATGGGGAGTGGTCCGGGGTGAGAGGAGCTGCAGAGCTGGAGGAAACAGTGCTGCATGGGAGCCTTTGCCTCTCTCCTGACCTGGCAGCTAAGGTATTGGTAGCCGTAGTTGGTATTTAGGCAGCTCCTCCAAGACCCTGTCAGTGTTCCCGTTTCACCTGGACTGTTTTTCTGGCTGTTCCCTGCTCACGCACACCATTCACTCTCCAGGACCACCTTCCCCTCTCACCCTAAGCATGTCCTCTCCGGCAAACACAAGCACAGACGCTCTCAGTTGCAGCCTGTTGTATGTTGTCTGTATTTGATGTGCATCAGTATTGCTCCTACACGGTGGCCCCAGAGTCTGGAATTTAGAATTCACGCTTTTGTTGTGGATAAATTACCGAGTGAGTGAGTGAGTGAGTGAGTGAGTGAAAGAACCCTCCAAAAGGGAAGGATGGGTATCATTCTGGCAGCTCACAAACGTTCTGTTGGCCGTAAATCATGGGAGTGGAGCCTGCCCTTTCAACGCTGGCTTCCATGGCAGGTCTTTGTGGAGCCCAGTTGTCCTTGTGAGTTTCTCTCCCCTTGTGATCCAAAGTCACCAGAGTTGTTACTCATGGCCATCATGGTTAAGTGAAGGTTCCCTTTTGTTGTGGAGTAAGAGCAGGGTCATCAAAAAATGCCTTAAAATGATGAAAACTGCGATATTCATTTAACGTGTTAGTATGCCCTTTCCACATGGGAGGTACTGGGGGAACAGTGGTGGGCCAAACAGACGTGTCCTCTTCAACTCTACAGAAAATACAGCGAAGTTTGTATTTTACAAATAAATGTAGAATGTTAATTGTGATAAACACGTATGGTTTTATGACAGCCTCCTTATTGTAGGGCACATGACCTAGTTTTGGGTCAAGAACAGCTTCCCTGAGGAAGCAACCTTTGAACTGATTGTTGGAGGATGAATAGGAAATCAGCCTAAGGAATGCAATGCTGAGGGTTCCAAGAGGAAATGCAAGAGCTTGGCTTGTCAGAGATGCTGCAAGGCCAGGGAAGGCCAGAGTGGCTAGAGTGCCAGCGGATAAAGGTAGATAGGAGAAGCCAGATGCGCTGTGTATCAGTATTGCTCCCACACTGTGGTCTCAGTGTCTGGAATTAAAATTCCTTCTCGGCCATGTTCAAGTTCCCATAAGCACAGGGAGCCAGTGAAGGATTCAGCCGGGAGCAGTGTCATCACATTGGCAATGTAAATGCGCCACTAGCTGCTACGGAGAATGGATTGAGGGCAAGAGGGAGGAAGAATAGGAGTGGAGGCTGTTGCCAGTGTCCAGAGCAGAGATGCCTTGTGGGACACTCTCAGGCATGGGAGCAAGAAGGGAGATGCTGGCTTCGAGGGAGAGAGGAAATCATAAATTATTTTTAGTCATGTTGAGTTTAAAGTACCTTTTGAGACATTCCAGTGACATGGAGAACGTAAATGAACATACATGGGTCTGGAGCTCAGAACAGAGGTCTGAGCTGTAGACCAACATTTGGATTAATTAGCATATTGGTAATAAAACCACAGAAATGGGTGCATTTGCCTGGAGAGAGACTAGAGGCTGAAGAGCAATGAGAGTCTAAATTCCAACATTTAAAGGTCAGGGAAAGGAAGATCCAGTGGCCAGTGGAGGTGAGAGGGAGTGGTTGGAGACACCGAGGGAAAACTGTGACAGAGTAAAGTCATAGAACCCATGGAAAGAGCGTGTCAGGCTCACCGGTGCTCAGACTTTCCCAGGGGACAAGAGAGACAAGGATGGAAAACCACCCAATGGAGGGGGCAAAGGACAGAAAGGTCACTGGTGACGTACCCGGAGTGCTGGTTCTGTGGAGAGGCTGGGTGAGTCCCGTCCTGAGAAAAAGGAGTCAGTGAGTTCTCTGAACAGTGAAAAGTCATAGAAAGGCCATAGTTTCCATTCAGATCCCTTTTCATTAGCAGTAAATGTGACACTGTAACAACTGCCCAATGATGGAGAGCTAACGTTTATGACGATTGAGACACTAACTTCCTTGCATGTGTGAACTCATTGAAGCTTCACAGTTGCCCACAGGGAGGCACTGTTAACATCCCCATTTCAAAGATGAAGAAACTGAGGTGAGAAGTTAAGCACAACTTGCCCAAGGCCACAGAGTTAGTAAGTGGGAGAGCTGTGATTTTAACAAGCACCGCCTGGCATCAGTACCCTCTCTCTCTCCCCTAACAGCTATGGTGTTTTATTAAATTAAGAAGCAACACACACACACACCCAACTCCCCAGTTCATTAATGAAACCACCTGTGTATTTTACTGTGAATGAGAGGTTTTCCATTTTTACATGTTTGTGATTCAGAAGTGCCAGATCATGCATTTGTATACTTGAACTCATAGAGGTTTTGTGGCCAATATTACCAACATTATTTATTTTTTTAATCCTTACCAAGGATATTTTTTTACTGATTTTTAGAGAAAGAGGAAGGGGGAGAGAGAAACATCGATGTGAGAAACATCGATCCATTGCCTCTTGTACACACCCCAACCGAGAATTGAACTGGCAACCTTTTTGGTGTATGGGACAATGTTCCAACCAGCTGAACCACCCAGCCAGGGCTCCAACTTTATTTTCAAACTTCTTTTTCTCTCGCCTCTCTTAATTTTTTTTCTGAGGTGACTGTTTTCAAGTCATTTAAATATTACATCATGTTCTAAAGGGTAATTATTTTTTATTTTTACTCAAAGCATTTTAATCCTAGGACTTAATAAATCTGTGTACTACTGAAAAATTCACTTCACCGAGGGAGACATTGTAACTGAGTTCTATGAAGATGGGCGATAAGGGCTGGAAGCCCTCTGGCTGACATCTGTTTATAACAGACAGCTTCCTCCGTTACACAATATTTCACCATAAAGGCTCCGGTGTATAGTACTTAGGTGCTTTTCGTAGCATTACCCATTAGCGTAGAATGGCATTAACATTTGTTCAGCAAATAAAATCCATTTACAACTTAATGGGGCTGTGCAGGGCTGGAACCTGGGATGCACACATTTTATGCCGACAGGTTTAGCTGGCGCTGGTTGAGGGGCAGCGTGCATGACAGAGCGAGCCTCTGAACGGGAGACGGGAGTTGAGATTCTGGCTAAGACTTAAGGGGTGAATTCAGAGTCGATTTCAGTGCAACATCTGAGCAGTTGACCTTCTTGGCTTTCATCTTCAGATGCTAATTTAGTGCCAGTGTCCCGTGAAATATTCATAGTGAATATCTACATAGAGTTGCGGGTAATTGGTGGTGGTTTAAATTCTGGAGACCCAAAGCAGTTTTCTGACGCAGTAATTGAACGGACTGCCAACAAATAAAGGGAACTCCTTTTCCCTGGTTTTCTGGAAACTAAGGCACCTCCTGGGAGACCGTGAGTGAGGGAGAGTTGAGAGCAGGGTCACATGAAATGCACCTCACTGAGCCCCCGCCCATGTATTCAGAGCCTGGGTGGTGGGCCGAGAGGAAACTTAGCTTGAGTGTCCACACGCTCCTTGACCCACATGAACGTGTCAGCCACTTGAGAGGAAGCAGAGAATGAAGGGGGGGCTTGTTTTGAGTGACTGTTTGGGTCAGTTGCAGAGCTGGACCTACGTCGAACCTCCCCTGCTCCAGACCAGACCAGCTTTTCCTTATAACTTACTTCGTTTGTTTCAAACAGTAAAGATTTTACTAGAGACTAAACGAAGCCCACAAATGGCAAAATCAATGCAGGTGTAACTATAGGGGAGCCCCATCGGCATATCCCATTACTCGTCGTCGTAAAATAAAATTAAAGCCAGAGTCAACGGGACGTAGGTGAGAAATTCGCTGAGAAAAACCTACTCTGCTTGTCCAAGAGAAATTAGCTTCACTTGGCAGGGTTTTGTTTTGAATTTTTCTTTTAAAAATATTTTTAAATCATTTTTAAAGAGCAAGGACGGGAGAGAAAGAAGCATTGATTTGTTGTCCCACTTACCGAGGCATTCACTGGTTCATTGGTTGATTCTGTAGGTGCCCTGACCAGGGACTGAACCCGCAGCCTTGGCGTATCACTCCACCAACTGAGCTAACCAGCCAGGGCCTCTGTTTGCATTTTCAATAGATGTTATTATATGTGTCCTTTTGGCTGAAACCGAAAACTCTACTTAAATGGCTCCACCCCTGCCAAGGGCGCCCGTTGTCTGGAGGGTGCCCCAGGCCTGCTCCTGTGTTTCTGGGCCAGTTGGCTACACTCTGCAGGCGGTCAGTTTCCCGTGGAGCTGGGGCAGGAGACCCCTCTGCAGGATCTGTCTGAGCCCAGACATTTTGGGGGGATGGACAGAAGAACCCTGGAAGGGCTGAAGCCCCCATTGTGAAGGAATGCCTCTTGCCTTTCTACATTCCCCTGTCTCCTAATCTGCACCGGGAGAAGTCACAGAGGCATTTACAGGACCTCGGGGACAGAGACCAAGGCAATGTTAGCAGCCAAAGTAGCTGGCAGTCTGTGGGATGTATTTTCTGCCCTAAAGGGCGGGTTCTGATACCTCAGTCGGTACGTGGGTGTCTGACAGAATGTTACTGGAGGAAAGGAAGAGGCACCCAAATCGATTAGCCAAGACCAGCTGCCACTTGCTTCGATGGAAGCCAGTGGAGCTGACGCCTCCCGCTGACCCAGGCTGGCGGGCCAGGAGAGGTGCGAGGGGGCATGTTGCTGACAGAGTGCATGACGGGCCGGGTTTCTGGTAATGTCCTTTTTTAAAATTTATCTTTATTGTTGAAAGTATTACATATGTCTCCTCCCGCACCCCCCCCCATTGACCTCTTCTGACCTGCCCGCCCGCCCCCCCCCCCCCCAGGCCTTCACCACCCTATAGTCTGTGTCCATGGGTTATTCTTCAATGTCTTGGACACTTAATCTGGGTTTCTCTTAAGTGCTGTTCTGAAAATGACTTGTGCATTATTATATGTGGGGTCTTTTAATAAAGAATATTTGGGGATACTAATTAGAAGCATAACATATTAAAATATTTGCTGAAGTGATAGTAATACTAAAAATACAAAGGCAAATATGATTCCACTTGTTGCGGAAGTTTTTTTTTTGGGGGGCGGTGTTTGTGTGAGAACATTTTTAGCATGAGGGCCCTGTGACCTCCTTCAGCTCCCCCTGCACCTTTGGGTTCTCTCGCTGACCTGGGAGCTGCCAGGCAGCTGGTCCTCACACAGGTCCTAGAATGCAGGTCACTGAGACCTCACTGCCATCACTGCCCCATCAGCCTCCCTAAGATCTCCGCGTCCTTCTCTGCCCAGTTTCAGCCTGTGGCTGGCACAGCCACGCGCCAGGCATTGCCCTCCACGCCAGGGTCCTCTGTGGGCAGCTCCTCAGGTCTCTATTAGCAGGGCACCATCCTGCTTGGGCCCTTGTTCCATCCCTGAGTCTCGCCACCCTGAGTCCCTCCAGGATTTCTGGTTTGGAGCAGTGAAACCTCCTCTTCCAGCCAGCGCTGGGGGCTGGATTATGGACCCCTCAGGTCAGCCAGGCAGAGTGCCCACTCATTTATGCTGAACCCCACTTCCAGGGCAGGATCCTGGAGGCTGGACTAGCCCATCTCCCGCCAGTGTGGCTTCTGCTCTCGGGAGCGCCCTGTTGGCCTGGCTCACCTGGCGCCACTGACTCGGTCAGTGTTAGTTAGTGTTTCTCAGCCTTTTGCATGGTCCGCGGCCTGAGGAAGCGTGTCAGCCACTTTCCTGATGGCTCCCGTGACAGTCCAGTACCACAGACCTCCTGTGCGTGTGTTTCTGCACGGCATGCCTGTCTGTGTTTGTGCACGGAGACTAAGACCCTGTCCGCAGGCACCCGTTTCTTAGGGCGAGGATGCCTGGCTTGGTCATACCATCCCGACAGCTCCGCCTCCCTCCCTCCCGGTCACTGAGGACACTGAGCACGCAGAGGCTCTCCAGCGGGGCCCTGGGCCTGCTCGCTCACTCGGCCAGGGCCAGGCTGTCTGGGCCCTGGGGACAGCAGGGAACTCACAGGCATGGACACCGCCTTCCTGGAGCTCCGCCTTCCAGTCTCCCCCACCCCCTTCCCTCTTTCGGAATTCAGGATGCATCCACCCCACACTTGGGGCGAATCCCTGCCTGAGCTCCAGAGTCCCATCCAGCTCCACCCACGCCCGTACCACCCAGCCCCATCCCCCTGCACCACCCACCCCAGCACCGCCCAGCCCCGCTCCGCCCAGCCCTGTGGGAGCCGCAGCACTGCTTTCCCAGGTCTCTGCTAACCAGCGCTTTAGCTCTTGTCCTCAGAGTGAACATGTAAAAACAGGCGTCTTCAGTGCTGCGCTCCTGGGGCTCCTCCCTCCCTCCTGGGTGGGCTTCCTTGGCCAGAGCCCCTGTTCCTTCTGTCCGGTTCCTGGGGTACCGCTGCCCTCGGTTTCTCCTTACCGCTCCCTGAAACGGCCTTCCCCATGGTCCCCAGGGCTGCTCCACGGAGCACAGAGCTCCCGCTGTGGCCCCTGGTACCTCCGATCCCTGACCACAGGTTCTGCTCTCAGGCTGGCGCCTCAGCCTCTGCCCCCCGCTCTGCTCCCCGCGTGGTCGCTTCTCCCTGGTCTCCTCGCCCCGTCGTCTCCCTGGGACGTGGGGTTGGCTCTGCCTCCTCAGGAGCTGCCGTTTCCCGCTGCTCCTGACACCTGTGCCGTCATGCTCTCGAGTGGGTGTCGAGCCCAGCTCTGTGTCCTGAGTGTTGTGCCCACCTCGCCAGCTGCTCCCCGTGGTGCCCCTTAGGTGCGCATGGACGCCTCCACCCAGGCTCCCCTCGCGCCTCCCCGCTCTTCCTGCAGCTGTCCCCCGCCTCCCGCACACTCCCTCAGTCCCTCACCAAGTCCGTCCATTCTGTCTCCTGTGTCGGCCTCCCACTTGCCCGCTTCTCCTCACCCCCAGGCCACCTTCCTGGTTCTGCCCACCATCCTTATCCTTTCCCACCGCATGATTCTGAGCCCCCTGTTTGCTTCCGCCTAGTGTGTGCCTCCTGCCAGCTCTCCCTGCAGGCAGAGAGCTCTCCCGGGCATGTTCACTTCCACAGGTGACAGACACCCTGGGCTGGGGAGAGTCCCTGGGTGTGTCTGCCCAGCCTGCGTGTCAATCACCTGTCTCCTTCCCCCACTGCCCTGACCACCTCCCTCCATGCTTCACTCCGGAAGCGAGGTGCCGCCCTCCCTCCCTCACCTCTGGGCTGAACTCGGGCTCTTTCCAGCCCTTAGAACAGGCTCTGTCTACCCCACACCCCACCTCCAGCCTCTGTTTACCTGCCAAGCCCCACTAAGACCTCAGTTCCTCCAGGGATCCTTCCTGACTCCCCGAGTCTGACTTTAATGCTCCGATTCCCTATTTCCCAGGTACCCGCTACTCTTATTGAGTCGACAAGGTCTTTCTTACCCCATTAGGCTGGCAATTACTCCAGAGGCTGGCACCAATGACTGGCACATAGTAGATGTCTAATAAATACTGACTAAGTGGGTGAAAACCAATGACTTTGACCTTTTGCTCAGTGTCTGTCCCTGCTCCCCATCTGTCTTCCTCCCAGTCCTGCAAGGAAGAGGTTGAGGTGTTCATTTACAACATCAGCTCTCCACGGGCTGCCCTGCGAGGCTGCGTGTTGCCTGGAGCGGGAGACACAGCGGCAGCACAGATGCGCGGTCTGCTCCCTGCTCACTGCGGTGGGGAGGGAGGGAGCGGGCGCTCTGCCTGCGGTTCCCACAGGAACCAGGAACGTCAGCGCCTCTGCACCCACCACTTGCACGCCCATGATCTTCCATGAGCCTGAGTTTTTCATGTTGATAGATAATGAGTGTGATGTACAAGTTGGAGAATCAGGATAATAACTTCGCAGGGATAATTCGGTTAATTACTTTGTTGCTGCTCGTAGAATCAAGGGCTGGAAGTCAAAGCTATTTCCAAGCTATTTCCACTGTTAATACATTCTGTGTAAAGCAATTCTTGGCACAAGAACACATTAAAACACATCTATCCAAAGTGATCAAGACATTCTTTTTAAAATTGTGTTTATTATCATTAAACCACACAGTCTTTTGTGTTATTTTTTTCAAATTGAGGGTTGTGAAATTATACCAATTTTCTGCAGATTACTATTGCACACTCACAGGAAAGCTTAAAACAATCCTATCTAATAAAAGGGTAATATGCAAATTAACCATCACTCCATCACAAAGATGGCGGCGCCCAGTCCTCTCAGCCCCACCAGAGTCCCTCAATCCCGGGGGGGCGGCCACTGAAAGTGGGCAGCGTGAGCGGCCTGGCGGAATGCTTGCTTTGTCGCCGCAGTGATGAGGCAAGCGTTCTGTGCCCAGCCGCAGAGGGCCTCTGGGCCGTGGAGAGCCTCTGGGTAGCGGGCGTGGAGCGGCCAGGCCCTGCAGAGAGCTACTGGCACACGGATTCGTGTGCAGGGCTACTAGTTCCTTAGATATAAAATGATGGGTAACCAGGTGTCGCCATTCTTGAACCTCCCAGATTGACTGCCTTTTGAGGTGTTTGCCTCGTGCCTCGCTCCACTCCTGACCCACGTGGGCCTCACTGCCCGGGCACCCGCGGCCCGCTGCGGGCCTCCCCACCCAGCACCGCTTTCCCACGCCTCCGGGTCTGATGGAAATCAGGAGAGGTGCATCGGCCTGTCTCCAGACACTAAGCTTGAAAATAATTGTCATTTGCTAACCTTAGGTGACTTCCTCATCCTAGTTTCCCTTCTTCCCCTGCCCGTTCACGGGTGCGGGGGGAGTGGGGGGGAGGTCTGTTTATGCAAAGGGTATCTTTCTTTCTCTGAATTTCCTAGGAAGTTATAGAAGTTGTAATCTATGGACAATTCACTGTTATGACAACTTTTTCATTACAGTGTTTTTATTTTAGTGCCTAATTTTTTAAATTGTAATTCTAAATTAGAGGTCTGTGATTCTGTGGAATTAAACACAAGGTTTTTATATTCTTCTTTTTTTTTTAAAGTATTTCTCTATGAGCATTGATTGGGCTTCTGAACCTGATTTTAAAATCCTGAGATCAGCATGCTTATTATCGATTTATTATACATTAATTTAAATCCTCAGATACTGCTAAATACCTTCTAATAGTCTCAAATGTAGATTTATTTCTCTATATAAAGTACATGTTTAAAAAATCATTCCAGAATTTTATACTAATTAATGGAATATTGTCAAAATAGTTACATCTGCATATTTACTTTATGAGCCATTTTCGCTTTCCCTTCTCTGGCAATAACTGTGGCCTAGCAGCATGTTGGTCAGCTTTTTAAAAATATGTTTGAATTCAGTTAACAGGGTATGTCTGTGGTGGGAATGGTGGAGAATAGGCTCTTTAAACTAGAACCTTAAAAATTCACTAAAAATGTTAGTAACAGCTTCTAAAAAAATGAACAGCTCCCCAAAACCTAGCTAGGCTGCCTCTCGGGAAACCAAATTACAGAGTAAGACCCTGCTGAGCCAAAGACTCGGCTTCAAACCCGAAAGCCTTTCGAAGGCTCCACTGCAGAACCAGAGGGAAGCGGAAGAGGGACAGAAACCCAGCCTCCTCGGTACAGATGACCCTGCACAGAGAAGCAGAATAAAATAAAGCCACGGGCTCTCTCCAGACAGCAGGATAAAACCTCTCCTCTGCTCTGCCTCATAAGCACTTACCATTCTGACTTTTTAACTTTCTGTTTCCTTGTTTCTTTCACTGAACGTCTCTCATTACCCCTCTACACACACACACACACACACACACACACACACACCCAGACTCTGGAAAAGGCAGGAAATGAACCTGAGTTCTCTGGGAGGTTCGCCAGTTATTGTATGAGACGAGGAGCCCACTGTGATGCGAATAAAAACCCAAGTGCAGATTCCTAACATGTTTCCAGCGGTGGGGAGGAGGGGGGGAGGGGCCATGGTAACTGGAGTCATCCACAGATCAGCAGCAGCCCTTGGATGGGTTGAAATGATTGATCACTCCGGCACAAAAGGACACAAAAGGAGATTTGTTAAGAGGGCCAGCTCCAGGGGGACATGCTTGTCTGCTCAATGATGTATTTTTAAAGTGTGGCCACATCACAAGCCAAGCGCATGCAAATGGGGGAAATGAGAAGGCAGTGAGCACAGTCTTTGGTGAATTAGAACAAATGTTTCGGAAATCAGATCAGCGATCATTTTGGTTTGAGCTTTTTAAAAACCTGTTCCTTCGCCCTACTCTGCCCAAGCCCCAGTGTCTTAGCAGCACGGGAACACTTCGAGTCCCTCGCCGAGTGTGTGCTGGACCTGTCAGCACTAAGAATCATCAAGAGCCGATGAATCAATAGTGCATGTTAGCCTCCTTTTCTCTGAGGTCAAAGGATCGGAACTAGAGCAGACTCCATGGCTTAACGCAACAGCAACAACAGTGACGGCATTGCTGAACCTGTAGTGATGGCTTACTGTGCCCTGAACATCTAGTATCTCTTTCAATCCTCACAATGACCCCCTATGATGTCATTTCCCCCCTATGATGTCATTTCCACCCGGTGGAAGAGGAACTTCAGATGTGGGGAGGTTAACACACAGCAATTACGAGACTTGGTTAGGGGTTGAACTCGGGCCTCGCAGACTCCAGAGCCCGTTTATAAACACAGTACAGTGATTTTATAAAAATCTGAATATTTTTTAAATGGAAGACTGAGCAAATCTTGGTATGGAGCTGTATCAGGACCGCTGTGTTTGTACTGCCCATTTCTCACAGCCCCGAGGAAGCTAGGTGGCGAGGGGATGCTGCGTTCATTGCTTCTGGGGTGAGAAGCTGCCAGGGTCGGCTGAGGATCCATGCCTGCAGTCCAGCGCGAGGGGTGCGCAGTGAGCACAGGAATGCCTCCGAGCGTCCCTTACACACCGCTCTGGCGTGCACGCTCACGCGGATCCTAGTTGCTGAGTTCTGCATCTTGAAAACTGGGCTCTTTCATCAGCCTGTTTTCTGCTGCCGTCCGAGGAGCTCTGTTACTCACACCTCCAAGGACTCCCCCTGCCCAAGAGTAGCCCACAGTGTCCTTATCCCCAGGAGAGGGGCAGGGAAGGAGGGAGCATCCAGAGACACCAAGAGCGGGTTCCAGGGGGCGAAGCCGAAGCACTGTCCCTGTAAGGATGTGTGTTTCGCTCCTGTGTTCAACCACAGCTCTGCCACAGACTGGCTGGGGGACACGGAGCCAACGGAGATCTCAGTATAGTGTACATTTTGCAAAGACAAAAAAAAAAGCTGTTGTTTTCCCTCATTATTTGATATGGTTGTAACATCTATTGCTGGATAAATTTGTGAATACGCACATCTTGGTGAGTCAGCGTTTCTCACTTTATCTAATAAAGTGTTTTCATTTGACGAGTAGGGTTCTGGAAGCAAACAAGTTTTGTAAGTGTGGGATTGGAAAAAGCATTTTAATTTGGACCTGGCTACTATTAGCAGCTATACATTCTTGTTAGGATAATGAAGTGTTTTCAAATTCCTTAGAGATGAGGTTTACTTAAAGAAATCTTAGTTTGTAAACTCTAATTGTAGGATGTTTATAAGATTATCTTTATTGCTAAGAAACAATTCCTTTGCTAAAGGATTCTTGGCTACGTATAGGAAAGGATTAACCTAGGATTAATAGCAAACTCCCCTAAAGATTCTAGATACTTGCTTTACAATTTCTTTAAAACTTAGCATTAATAGAAAAACAAAAGTGTTAGAAATCACTTTGAGTTTGATTGACAAGCAGTAATAAAATAGAAAGACAAAGCTTCCTTGGAATAAAAATGAAAGCCAATAGGTTACAAATCACTTGACAAAAATACAGGATCTTTTATACAACTGTTCTTTCCGTAGGTGCACTAAGGCGCTGCAAAGGGAATAAAAGCAGACTACACCCCCTGGTGGAACATGTGTTTGCTATGTGGGTGATAGCTTTTCATCACTTTAAGTACAGTGAAAGTGCTTATTTAAATCTCTGTGCCGTCTTAGCTGATTGTAAAACCGTGTTCATTTATGTCAGCTTATGCCTATACATTGCTTTTATAAGTATATGGTTATACTAAGTAAGCCTAATTACGAACCAGATTACCCAGGCAAAGTAATTTTTATAATATATGTCTTAGTCTACTGTGTTTCTCAAGACTCCTTTTGAGAGCTCAGAAAGGATTAAAACTCATGCATAACTTCTAACTCACAGCAGTATTTTCACATCGAAATACACTTGGTAGATTGCTTGGACCAGCCCCCTTGCTTATTGGCACCTTACATGGGACCCTCCTACTTCAATATAAATCCTTTCTACATAAAGATTTAGCAACTGAGGAGAGCAATGTAAAACTCGGAAGTCTACTGGGAGCTGAAAGGACAGTGAATGAAAATAGGGGAGGTCTGTAAAGAGGTAGTTCACAAAATCGAGGCCTTCACACGGGCCCTTAAAAGAAGACACAGGAAGGGAAATGGGATGACATATGAAGGGTTGGGTGCTACTTTTCAATACTGTATTTTTCATTTATGTATATATTTAATTTCAGTTAGAATGAGAAGACTTTCATTTCTATATGGTTTGGTAGCACCCAGCATTAATCTCAATAAGTAAATGATTTATTGGAAATTTAACTTCATGAGAAAACTGACTAAAGACATCATACAGCCTGGCTGGTGTGGCTCTGCGGTTGAGCGTCAACCTAGGAACCAAGAGGTCACCAGTTCATTTCCTGATCAGGGCACATGTGCGGGTTTCGGGCTTGACCCCCAGTGGGGGCTGCGTAGAAGGCATCCAGTCGACGATGTTCCTCTCTCTTCGATGTTCTATTTTTCTACCCTCTCCCTTCCTCTCTCTCTCAAAATCAATAAAGACACATTTTATTTAAAAAAAACATAATGTATGCTTTCAAGTGTGGGACATAATACTTATTAAATTTTATTCAATGCCTTGAGTTATTTTATTTTTTTAAGTGATTTCTAGGGTCCATAAATGAGTAAGAGCTGTTAATTGCACATATGCTAAATTCATGTCTTCATGGGAACGCAAAGGCATCTAAATGTATAAACTTTATTTTTGCCTCAGGTAGGAATCTACTTGAGTGGACTAGGAGTTCATAATGATACCTATGGTTACTTGAAAATGAAGAATAATCAGTAGTAAGTTTTCTAAGTGATTTCTTCTCTGCCTGGGGCACCCATCGTGTGCTTCACAGGCTGGTTGTGTAGCTCAGAGGAGACTAAGGCTGGCACACAGCTTGGTAACTCAGAGCTACAGAAGGCGGAGCCGGAGGAGCGAGGCTTCCTCTCCTCCATCGGAACAAAAGCTGGAGAAACAGCAAATTAACTACTTCTGTTAAACCCACGAAAGAACTGAAGTCACAGAGCAACCAATTAACCTGAAAGGTGAAGAGAGACCCTGCACCTTCAGAAAGGAACGACCTGAGCACTTGCTTATGTGGATGCCACCCGAAGCACATGAGCCAGTGAGAAGTCAGCTGGAAACTTGCAGTGAGTGGCTAAAGGCAAATGTTGGGCTCCCAGGAGGGCGCCACAAACACAGGGCGGTTTGCAGGTCTTTCAGGTTTTTCCTCCGCCAGGAGCTCATGGGGAGACCAGGGCAGCAGAGGAGCCGCTCCTGTGGCGTTGGCTGGGGGAGGAACAGCAGCCTCTGCCAAACCTCCCGGGCCCTCTCCTCTCTCTCTCCTTCGGACTTGACACCTTTCTCTGCAGGAAGAAGGGCACAGAACGGCAGCCTGGGCGCCTGCTGACCCCTGTAGCTCGGGGAGAGGAATGGCACCCACCACCAAAACTCAACTCTGTCTCATCTCCTGTCATTTCTAAGAAACAAAAGCTTTCATCTTCACGGAGAAGGGCAATTCAAATGCATCTTGAGGTCCCTGGGGGAAACCCATCATCCCTGGGGGAGGAGAACAAGAGAAAACTAAAAGCGCTGCCCCTGGGGAAGGGCAGGAATGCCTGCTGCCTAACGTTCCATGACGCCTGGAGGAAGGCCACTTCACCAACACTCATGGTCACAGTGCCAGCTAAAACCAGGCGTAAGCAGAACGCCAGCGACCCTCTTCCCAACTCTCCAGCCACCTCACTAACGAGCACTAAGTAGAAAGAGCAGCGGGATACAACCGGGGGAGCTGTACAAAGAGAAGACCCAGAGCCAAGTGGGAAGACTCATAGCCAAGCAGAGAGCAGACTTTAGGTCCAGCCCAACTCCTGACTTAGGTTAACAAACCTCCACTCTGAAGACCTAACAGAAAGGGGTTCTCATCTCCAGGCCTGGAACATAGTTCCCTCAGAATCTACTGTTCCTTACAACACGTCTGGCTTTCAACAAAGACGTATGAGACAGATTTTAAAAAGCAAGGGGAACAACACAGTCAGAAGGGACAGAGCAAGTATTAGAACCGGAATCAGCTGCGACCCAAATGTTAGAACTATCAGACTTAAGTGGCTGTGATTCATATGTTAATGGCTCTTAAGGAGAAGACAGAGAGCATGCAAAATCACGTAGGTAATTTCTCTAGGGACATACAAACTACAAAGAGAGCCACATGAAAACCTTGGAGAAATGAAAAGCAGAGAGGCCAAGAACACCTGTAATGGTTTTATCAGTAGACTGGACACAGCTGAGGAAAGAACCCATGAGCAAAAAAAAAAAAAAAGTCAATAGGAGTTACTCAAACTGAAAACAAAGAGATAAAAATGTGAGAGGAGAAAAAAATAAACAGAGCATCCAAGACCTGTAGGACAATTATAAGTGGGCAGACATTCATGTAATTGGAATCCCCAGAGGAGAAAAGAAAAACAGGGCAGAGGAAATCAAGAATTTTTCAAAATTAAACAGCCTAAGTGACCATCAGCAGATAAGTGGATAAAAAAGCCACTATGGTACATTTACACAATGGAATACTGCACAGCAATAAAAAAGAAAGGACCCTTACCATTTGCAACAGCGTGGATGGACCTGGGGAGTATTATGCTGAGAGAAATAGCCAGTCAGAGAAAGACAAGTATCACATGGTCTCAGTCATATGTGGAATCTAATGAACCAAATAAACTGATGATCAAAAATAGACCCCAAGTCGTAGAACAATGAACAGACTGTTGAGCCTCAGAGGGAAGGCAGGGGAAGGTGGATGGGAAGAGATCAACCAATGAACTTCTATGCATATATGCATAACCTGTGGACACAAATAATGGGGTGGTAAGGACTGGGGGTGGATGGGAGCAGGCTGGAAGAGGTTAATGGGGGAAAAGGAGGACCTACCTATGTAATACTTTCAACAATAAAGGTTTTTTAAAGAAAATAAATAATAAAATTAATAATAAATTTTCCAACATTTATGACAGACACCACACCACATATTCCAGAAGCGCAGGCTCTGGGATGCCCAACATGATAAACACAAACACACATACACAAGCACACACATATACACCCTGCAGTCTATACTGTTCTAACTGCTGAAAACCAAAGACAGAGAAAATCTTAAAGTTGGCCAGAAAAAGAAAAAAAAGACATTACCAACAGGGGACCATGGATGAGGATTTCAGCAGACTTCTCATGAGTAAGCAGGCAAGCAATAGACAAGTAACATCTTTAAAGTGCTGAAAGGAAAAACTGTCAGCTCAGAATTGTTTCAGCAAAAACATTCTCCACACGTTAAAGAGAAATAGAGTTTTTTACACAAACAAAAATGGAGAGAACTTATTACCTGCAGACCTACTTCACAAGGAATGTTAAGGGAAGTTCTTGAAGCAGACGGAATATGATGTAGTCAGAAACTCAGTTCTACATATGCAAAAATAAAAAGTGTCAGACATGAAATAAATAAAAAGTAAAAGAGCCACAACAGCATAGTAAATGTGGGAGCCAGGAGCCAGGCCTTCTGCTGAGTTCTTTTATTTACTCCTTAAAATGCAACCATTACACATTACTGAGTGGAGATGGAGTTTCCATTTGGAAAGATGAAAAACTATTGTGGATGGATGGTGGTGATGGTTGCAAAACAATGTGAAATACCTCATGCCACTGAGGTATACAATTGAACATGCGTAAAATGGTAAGTTTTATGTATCTTTTACCACAATAAGGAAATGCAGCTGCCACTATGATACAAAGAAACCCTCCTCTTGTTCCAGTTCATCTTGGTGGCTATTTCTCCCCTTGCCCTTGAATGGAGTCTCAACAGTTCCCATGACTTTCCTAGACATTCTGAGTCACAGGAATGCCACATTTCAACAGTTAAAATGCCCAGTCACAGGCCATCGTCAAAGCTCCACACTTCATTTAAAGACTCTTCCCCCGATGTGGGCTTCCTTCAGGTGGGATCCCGGGAGGAGGGAGGAGGGCCACCCTGCTTACGTCTCTGCTTCCTTGGCCTGCACATTTCTTTCTCTCAGCTGGGGCTCCTGGCTCCTCCAGGGCTAGAGCTTGGGCCACAAAAGGGTGGTGAGGGGCCAAAGAGCTGTCCTTGGCTAACCCTGTGAGCAGGCGTCGGCTCCCTCGCAGGTTAGTGGGTCTCTGTCTCCGGGAGAGGAAGAACACTCTTTCTCTCCTGGGATGCTTTAATGGTTCCAAAAAGACTTCCCCCATGTGGACATCACCTGTAGCTCCTCTGACGAGGGCAGTGCCTCTCTTTCAGTCTTCCCACGGCCCTCTCTCCTCTCCCTGTCTTGCTCCAACCATTGGCATCTTTGGTCTCTCTGTAGGAGGAAGTGCAGTCCACCTAGGGCCATTCAGTCAGCCACTTCCCTGTCGATTTTTTCAGGCTTAAATGAGGCATCCCCCAAGCTCCCAGAGCAAATAAAAGTCCTCAGAGGAGTGTGTGTGTGTGTGTGTGTGTGTGTGTTAACCTTTTGCTTAGGCTGGAGGTGAGAAGGAACTGTCTCCCCCTCACACACTTCAAATGGGGGAGGAAAAATGTCAAAATATTTCAGTACCTTTCTCCAAAGACATTCTCTTTCTGGGGCTCAGATGAGTATTGAGCAGACAGTCATACACACTTCCCTCTGTGGCAAGCTTTTCCTTGTCTCGGTGCAAGTCCTTTGATTATTTGGTATCAATTGTTTGTTCAAAATAAAAATAAAAAAACAAGCCAGCCCTGGCTGGTGTTGCTCAGTGTCGGCCTGCACTGAGGAGCCACTGATTCGATTCCCGGTCAAGGGCATATACCTGGATTGCAGGTTCACTCCCTGCCCTCAGGTGGGATGTGTGCAGGAGGCAACCAATCAATGTGTCTCTCTCACATCAGTGCTCCTTTCTCTCCCTCTCTCTCTCTTTCTCCCCCGCTCCTCTCTCTCACTCCTCCCTCCCCTCCTTCCACTCTCTCTCTGAAAAGCAATGGAAAAAATATCCAGGGGTGAGGGTTAACCAAGAAACCAAGCCAGCCCAAGTCCCATTGGCATACCCTGTTCAGCGGACTCACCTTCAGCACAGCCAGGAGATGCATGCTGAGCTGGAAGCTACGCTCCCTGAACGGTGTGCCGTTTTGTTCTGTTACTGTAGCACCTCCATCCAGGTTGTAAGTCAAGTGCGAGCTGAAGAAGCCTGGGGTGCTCTTCCCTAGCCCCCCTCACACCTCAGAGGCAAGGTGTGACCAGGTAGAAACAAAAGCATGTCTGTTCTCCTTTAATTTCCTCGCAGCCTCAGCCTTCTCAATCCTTCTCTATTTTCTCTTCGCCTTTTTTTATCTTTACGATGGATTTGGTCGCAGACAGGGTGCACAGACCTCCCCGAAATTATGAGCCGCCTGCCCGAAGGCTGTGATACGTGGGCCCTACCGAACGGTCCAGGCCGGGCTCCGGATTTCTGACTTCACAGAATCCGCCAGAGGACAAACAGCACCCGATTAAGAGCTGGCTCTCTTTTGATTTAGGAAATGTTTCTCATCCTGTGTTTCCTAGTACCACGGAAAGAGCTATTTTTAAAAAGATCATTTTAGCTTTTGAATAAAACTAGTACAACAGTCTACATTCCCAAATAGTAACTTTGTTTAAAATGAGAACTTCACAGAGTGACTGAGCTGTAGTTGGAACTGGTGTGTGCTCGTCATGAGCCCTGTCTCAGGCGAGCAACTCACAGCCTCCCCTCCCCGACTGCTCTCCAACCCCTGCCAACTGCGGCCGTCACGGTGCGCCCATCCGCACCCCCTCCGCACGAGACTTGTTTAGAGCGTGTTATCACAGAGCATGAAATGTTAAAGGAGGGACGCACAGGCGTTTAAAAATATGTCAGTATTTCCTGATTATCTTTTTTTATGAGGTCAAACCCTTCCTTTTGACACTTAATGAATAAAATGCCCATGTTGCAAGAAATGAGATAATGAATTGTAAAAAGACATAATCAGCAATGACTAAGTAATTAAGGAAATTGAAATGCAGAGTCATTTGGGACTACATTAATAATAACACAATTTGTTCCATATGCTAAAGAATTCTGTTTTTAGAAAATCAGTCATCACACATGTTTCATGGCAAAAAAAGAAAAAAATTAATGTTGACTAATAGGAACTGTAATTAGATGTTCTGCTTTTAAACAGCTGAATAAAAGATGAAATCATATAGAAAGTATATTTAGATACAAGTCAGAAAGTAAACTGATTGTTATTCATGGTGCTGTTAATAGGCACTGTAATTTATGCATCCAGTGAGAATTGTGTTAGGCAATTAGGAAAGGGAGTCACACTTGACTTTCCTTCATGCGCTCACATTTATAGTGTTCACTGCATTGTTCCAGGGACTATCTTCCGTCTCATCCTTCAGCGTAGCCCTGGGAGTCAGGTCCTGAGGCCTCTGGGGCTTGGAAGGTCCCCTGCGGAGGAGGCTGGGGCAGGGCACTCCGCCAGCGGTCCCGCGTGCCTTTGTGGGGTGTTTCCTGCACGGGGTGGGGACTTCTCAGCTTCTCACCTCCAGAGGTTTCTGGGTGGAAGACAGTGATCTCGGACTTCCAGAGGCCACTGTGGGAGGCCGCTAGGAGAGGGTGGGAGGTAGTGACCGAACAGCCACTGGGACGGGCCCTCGCTGTGGAACCCAGTGGTCAGCAGTGGCCACGTCTCGCTAACCGTCCACACACCTCTTTGGGTGGGACACAACAACCGTCCGCTGCTTTTAAAGGGAAGGCGTCAGAACCAACGTGTGAGATCGTGGCTTGAATGAACAAGTTTCTGATCTTGGATTCTCCATGAAAATGATGTACCTTTTTGGAGAATAAAATAACTAGTGTGAAGCGGAGTGCAGGATTCTAACACTCTCCTGACTCTCTGGCTACGTGTGTGTGTACACCGTGGCCAGTGTGCACCCAGGATAAAGCCGTCCTGTAACTGCACTCATACATGCACACGGAGGAACTGAACATGGAGCAAGCAGCTCCCTTTCACTGTGTGTGGGAGGTGCGCAGGTGCTCTGCCCGCAGGCGGGAGACCCTGCCTGTGCGCCGGTTCTTCCTGTCCTCTCGCTCCGCGATGTGTCACCGGGAAGGTGCTGAGTTCGTGCGGAGGGTCCCCTTAGCTCCACGAGACTCCTACTCTGTGTTCTTTGTTAGGTGTCTGAACACCCTCGCGTCTGCTTTCTCTTTCACAGTAGAAACCAGATCTCTTGCTGCTTCTTTGGGTTTTATATGTTGACATGACACACGCAGTACGGTTTTGTGGAAAGAGCGCTGGGCCAGAACTCCGAATACCTGGGTTTGAACCTGCTACTTTTGTGGCCTTAAGAAAATCCCTCCGTGCTTCAGTTTCTCATCCATAAATTTGAGATAATAATACTTGTCTTACCTGTCTTATAAAGTAGTTTTGAAGGTCAATAAGAAATATATAGTTCACCTTTGAACAATTTGGGGGTCAGGTGCACCCCCCCCAAGCAGTTAAAAATCCTTTTATAACTTTTAACTCCCACAAAACTTAACTACTACCTGCCTACTGTTGACAGGATGCCTTACCGATAACATAAACAGTTGTTTAACATGCATTTTGCATATCAAATGCATTGTACACTGTATTCTTACACTGGAGTAAGCCAGAGAAAATAAAATGATATTAAGAAATTCATAAAGGCCCTAGATGGATTGGCTCAGTGGATAGAGCATTGAACTGTGGACGGGAAGGTCCCAGGTTCGATTCTAATTAAGGGCACATGCTCAGGTTGCGGGCTCCGTTCCCAGTGCAGGAGGCAGCCGATAATGATCCTCTCTCATCATTGATGTTTCTGTCTCTCTCTCCCTCTCCCTTCCTCTCTGAAATCAATAAAAATATATTTTAAAAAAGAAATTCATAAAGAAGAGAAAATACATTTACAGTGTTTATTGAAAAAAAAACTGCATATAAGCCAACCTGTGTAGTTCAAATCTGTGTTGTTCAAGGTCAAAGTGTATTTCAGAGTGCTTTGCAAACTATAAATCATGCTATAAATGTCAGGGTTGTTTTTATTGTAGTTAATATTTTATGTATATATCACCTTCCTTAGACCACAAGTCCTCAAGGCAGTAGACGTCTTACGGGTCCCTGGCTGCACCCATGTAAATCATAACCCATCGTTGCTCTCAGTGGACAAGTCATTACTCATGTGCAGGCCCGCACTGTGGGAGGTGGAATAAAGTGCTCCTACTACCCCCCCCCGCCACCCCCCCGCCCCCCCACCCCCCCACCACCCCACCCCCGCCGCAAAGATGTCTACATCCTCAGCTCCAGGCACGTGAAGATGTTGGGTTCCAAGGCAGGGAGTGCAGGTTATAAATGGGGGTAAGGTT